>NC_133771.1:32728183-32813797 GCF_003597395.2 Chelonoidis abingdonii | reverse complement strand
ACCAACAGAACTCCATGGCCATCATACAGCCCCAGCTAAAACCCCAGTCCAAGCATCATCAGGGTATCTCCAACCCATCTCTGGACAATGATCCCCACACTTTCACAGGTCTTGGGTGGGCAGGCCACGTCCTCGCCTATTCATCTTCTTTGTGATATTGGTACCAACAGAACTCCATGGCCATCATACAGCCCCAGCTAAAACCCCAGTCCAAGCATCATCAGGGTATCTCCAACCCATCTCTGGACAATGATCCCCACACTTTCACAGGTCTTGGGTGGGCAGGCCACGTCCTCGCCTATTCATCTTCTTTGTGATATTGGTACCTGCGTCTGACGAAGTGGGTATTCACCCACGAAAGCTCACGCTCCAAAACCTCTGTTAGTCTATAAGGTGCCACAGGATTCTCTGCTGCTTTCACAGATCCAGACTAACACGGCTACCCCTCTGATACTTGACAGGATATCTTGGTATTCATCTCTCTTTGAAATGTGAAATTCATCTCATTCCATGTGAATGGTGGAGGAACAAGCAAATGGCCTTATGTTAATTCATATAGCTAAGTACTGTTGATGAAGCTCCTTCAGAGTCATCCTAATTACCTTTTGTTCCATGAGGAAATCCCAGCTTGTCAAAGAGGACATGAAATTGTGTAAAAGATCCTTGGGTCCTGATTCTGGCATCTCAGATCTGCTTAAGCTTCATCAGGGGAAGTTTGAGTCACAAAACTAGGGTCTCAGTTATGCTAGTATGCCTTGAATATATTATCTGGACAATATATTATCTGAACTGAATTCTAAAGAAACTCTTTGCAAGGAACTACAAAGCTCATCATCTCTGCTATGAATCTGAACCTCAATGGGTTGAACTTGTGTTAGTATGTATATTGACCTTTAACCATACTCTCTCTCTCTCTTTAATAACTTTTAGTTTAGTTAATAAGAATTGGCTGTAGCGTGTACTTGGATAAGATCTGAACCATTCATTAGCCTGGAAGGTAATGCGACTGATCCTTTGGGACTGGTAGAACCTTTTCCTTTATATGATGAAATAAGATTTTTAGAAATCATATTTGATGTGGGTACCAGGATGGAGGCTTGAGTCTGGATCACTTTAAGGGAACTGTGTTGTTTGAACCTCTGAGTAACCAGTAAGGTAATAAAGAAGCTGTTTTATGCTGGCTTGGTAAATCTAAGTATTGGAATATCACCAGCTTTTTGGGGTTTGGCTACCGCATTCTTTTCAGTTCAGTTCAGTGCCACAGCTGGCTCCCCACTAAGACCCCGATCACAGTGGAGTAGTCATACTTGCATACACATTACCACAGGTCGGTTTGCGTTTCTGAGATTTACAGGATTTAGGTGGGAAGCCTATGAGAGATACAGAGTCAGCAGTTGTAGTGACCCAAGCAGACACAATGAAGATGACTGGATGTGGAAGCTGTGGCATGTACGTGATCCTGGAGGGGGTACATGAGAAGAGTTTTGTCTGCATGAAGTGCTGCCTGATAGAGCTGATGGAAGAAAAGATCCGAGGATTGGAGATACAGGTGGAAACTCTGGTCGAGTTTAAAAGGGGGTTCGAGCGGGTGATGGAGCAAAGACATGATGAGGCTGAAGGGAAAAGCTCATACTTGCAGATAGAAGAAGGACCAAAGGACTGTGAGGGGAGACTGCTGGGTAAGGAAAGTGGACGGTGGAAGCATGTGACTAAGCGAACCAAGCAGAGGAAAAGACGGGGTAGTGAAGGAGCAATAGAGCTCAGGAACAAGTTTGCGGAGTTGGAAAATGAAGACGGTGGTCGCTGAAGGTGAGAGGGCAAGGAAGAAGAGAAGAGCAGCTAGCCCTATAAGGAAAGGGGACGAGTCAATGGAGATGACACCAAATATGAGCCCCAGGAGGATACAAGATGGGTTGCAGAGGATTGCAAGGGTGAATAGGAATCCAGAGGACTTGCAGCCAGAAGGAACAGGGGATAGACCGGAGAATCGCACCGTCAGCAGGAAAAGGCAGGTCTATGTGATTAGGGACTCCTTACTGAGAAGAATAGACAGGCCTGTAACCAGAGCTGATCCTGAGAACAGAAGGGTGTGCTGTCTGCTAAGATAAGGGATGTGGACCTGAGGCCTGTCATAGCTTTCCTACTCAGAATTGAACCTTAGCATTCATAAACTGAGAAGCTAGCATGAACCCCTCTAAGCTTAATTACCAGCTTAGATCTCATATTGCTGCCACCATCCAAAAATTCCAGTGTTTTGGCTCACTCTGGTCTCCCCAAAACCTTCCCTGGGGAACCCCCAAGACTCAGATGCCCTGAGTCTACAACAAAGGGAAATAACTCACTTCCCTTTCCCCTCTCTCTCCCACCTGTATCAAAGTGACAATATACAGGGCAATTGCTTAAAGAAAAAATGAATAAACAGCCTTATTCAAAAAGAGATACAATTTAAACATTCCAGCAACTACACACATGTAAATACAAAAAAAACAATAACAGCCTATTGTTTTTTCTACCTTTGTACTTACAACTTTGAAACTGAAGATTAGAAGCTGAAGATAGAAAAGGTGTGACAAGATTATGGTGATCAACAAATGGCTCAGGCAGTGGTGCTATAAGGAGGGCTTTGGGATGTGTGGCCACTGGGAGGCATTCATGGACAGAGGACTGTTCTCTCAGGATGGACTTCACCTGAGCAGAGAGGGAAATAGACTTCTACGATGGAGGCTGGCACAACTGATTAAGAGACCTTTAAACTAGGAACTGGGGGGAGATGGTTTGGAGAAGTCCAGGTAACCTCCATACCGGATTTTAACGTTGAGAGGGAAGAAAACGAAGCAAGAAAGGATACTGTCGTGGGTAGGAGAATGGACATACAGAGGAAGGGTACTTTAGATACAATTCTAATAGGTGATACTGGCGGTAGAACGTCTGGGCCTAATCAGGTAAAGAATGTGAGTGAAGCCAAGCAGCAAGAATTAAGATAAGACAGTCTGTCTGGGCAAAAATCACATTGGGAAAGAAAGATAGTAGCTCCTCCCCTGAGCTAGTGCTTGGAGTGTGCTATAGACCTCCAGGATTTGATTTGGATATGGATAGAGACCTGTTTAATGTTTTTAGTGAAGTAAACACTAATGGGAATTGTGTGATCATGGGAGACTTTAACTTCCCAGATATAGACTGGAGGACAAGTGCTAGTAGTAATAATAGGGCTCAGATTTTCCTGGATGTGGTAGCTGATGGATTCCTTCACCACGTAGTTGCTGAACCAACAAGAGAGGATGCTATTTTAGATTTGGTTTTGGTGAGCAGTGAGGACCTCATAGAAACTCATTTTCCGTTAACCTTGCCTTCCCAAACTGCTGATTAGACAAAGCCATCAGCTCAGAACGCAACCTATGCTCATCTAAACTTCCTTTGCCTTTCCCTCCTTTAACAAACTGCTGTTTTCCACAAATAGTGTCTTATTACACTGAGCTACTTTAAGCACATCACTTTTACCTGCGTCAGGCTTACTTTCCCAAGCTTTACTAACCAACAATTTATCACTCACCAAGAATGTAACCATTCTTTCCTCAGTTAGGGTAGTAAGCTGATCACCAACTTTAATTTGCTCAGAGAAACATCTTCCTGAGCCTTATGTAATGCCAGATTCACTTCTGAGATACCAGACACTCTGAATTTTTTTCCACGTATGCACTTCTTTGCACAAACAGCCATTTTCCTCAGACAAACATTTGGAACAACCCTCTATAGGCAAATCCTTGCCCCTAATGTAGAAGTTTCAGGATTATTTCTTCCCTGTGACTGGTTATGTCAACCTGACTGAACAAAGCTTTAATATCATCCCCAATCAAAAGATCCTTAGGCAATAACTTTCTTACACCAGCTATAACTTCTTCTTTAACACCATTCCATTCAAGATGGATTCTGATTAAAGGTACACTTACAAGAAACTCAAGGATTACAATATTCACACCCTTATTTGGTTAATAATCTTTCTCTTTGACAAGATCTGCTTTAACAAGAGTGATGTTAGAAGCTGTAATTTACCCTAAACAGTTTTTACCATTGACTTTTACATTCTCTGCACAAGTTATGGGGTTACTTTCACCTCAGCTCACAGTAAAAGCATTACATAAAAGGTGACAGTGTTGGGGTAAATTTGGTTACACACAGACAACTGCTTAGAGTCAAACTACATATCAACATTGTTACAAACTGGATAGATTCTATCCCCATCTTTGCTGTTGAGAGGAGCTGGCTTTTCAGGATGATACAGTTACTGTTGTTCCTTTATTCTTCTGAGTTGGAGCTTAAGTCTGTGCACTTTTGCCTTAGCTTCTAGTTCCTGAAATTGAATATATGCCAGTTTTTGTTCATGCTCAAAACACAGGCGTTTTCTTTCAGCAGCTTCTCCTTCCACATCAGCTGTTTTTTGCCTTTGTTCAAGTTCTAGCTGCTGGTTTCTCACTGCAAGAATTTTTGCGTGGTCTGCTTCCTTATCACTGCCGATTAACAGATTTTTCAGTTCCTGCTCTGGGGCCTTTTGCTTAAAATACAACCTTCTCTGTAAGCACAATTCTTCCAGGCTTTTTATGTTCAGGATCTTGATCATGGGTCACTCACTGCAACTGATTTTTAACCCTTAAACTCTCCAATATCAAAATTAAATTGTGACAAGCGTGTGGTTCTGATCCAAAAACCCAATCATAGAATCATAGACTTTAAGGTCAGAAGGGACCATTATGACCATGTAGTCTGACCTCCTGCACAATGCAGGCCACAGAATCTCACCCACCCACTCCTGTATCAAACCTGTGTCTGAGCCATTGAAGTCCTCAAATCATGGTTTAAAGACATCAAAGTGCAGAGAACCTTCCAGCAAGTGACCCGTGCCCAAGGCTGCAGCAGAAGGCGAAAAAACCCCAGGGCCTCTGCCAATCTGCCCTGGAGGAAAATTCCTTCCCGACCTCAAATATGGCGATCAGCTAAAACCCTGAGCATGTGGGCAAGACTCACCAGCCAGACACCCAGGAAAGAATTCTCTGTAGTAACTCAGATCCCACCCCATCTAACATCCCATCACAAGCCATTGGGCATATTTACCCGCTAATAGTCAAAGATCAATTAATTGCCAAAATTAGGCTATCCCATTATACCATCCCCTCCATAAACTTATCAAGCTTAGTCTTGAAGCCAGATATGTCTTTTGCCCCCACTACTCCCCTTGGAAGGCTGTTCCAGAACTTCACTCCTCTGATGGTTAGAAACCTTCATCTAATTTCAAGTCTAAACTTCCTGATGGCCAGTTTATATCCATTTGTTCTTGTGTCCACATTGGTACTGAGCTTAAATAATTCCTCTCCCTCCCTGGTATTTATTCCTCTGATATATTTATAGAGAGCAATCATATCTCCCCTCAGCCTTCTTTTGGTTAGGCTAAACAAGCCAAGCTCTTTGAGTCTCCTTTCATAAGACAGGTTTTCCATTCCTGGATCATCCTAGTAGCCCTTCTCTGAACCTGTTCCAGTTTGAATTCATCCTTCTTAAACATGGGAGACCAGAACTGCACACAGTATTCCAGATGAGGTCTCACCAGTGCCTTGTATAACGGTACTAACACCTCCTTATCTCTACTGGAAATACCTCGCCTGATGCATCCCAAGACCGCATTAGCTTTTTCATGGCCATATCACATTGGCGGCTCATAGTCATCCTGTGATCAACCAATACTCCGAGGTCCTTCTCCTCCTCTGTTACTTCCAACTGATGCCTCCCCAGCTTATAACAAAATTCTTGTTATTAATCCCTAAATGCATGACCTTGCACTTTTCACTATTAAATTTCATCCTATTACTATTACTCCAGTTTACAAGGTCATCCAGATCTTCCTGTATGATATCCCGGTCCTTCTCTGTATTGGCAATACCTCCCAGCTTTGTGTCATCTGCAAACTTTATTAGCACATTCCCACTTTTTGTGCCAAGGTCAGTAATAAAAAGATTAAATAAGATTGGTCCCAAAACCGATCCCTGAGGAATCCACTAGTAACCTCCCTCCAGCCTGACATTCACCTTTCAGTATGACCATTGTAGTCTCCCCTTTAACCAGTTCCTTATCCACCTTTCAATTTTCATATTGATCCCCATCTTTTTCCAATTTAGCTAATAATTCCCCATGTGGAACCGTATCAAATGCCTTACTGAAATTGAGGTAAATTAGATCCACTGCATTTCCTTTGTCTAAAAAATCTGTTACCTTCTCAAAGAAGGAGATCAGGTTGGTTTGGCATGATCTACCTTTTGTAAAACCATGTTGTATTTTGTCCCAATTACCATTGACCTCAATGTCCTTAACTACTTTTCTCCTTCAAATTTTTTTCCAAGACCTTTGCATACTACAGATGTCAAACTAACAGGCCTGTAGTTACCTGGATCACTTTTTCCCCTTTCTTAAAGATAGGAACTATGTTAGCAATTCTCCAGTCATATGGTACAACCCTGAGTTTACAGATTCATTAAAAAATTCTTGCTAATGGGCTTGCAATTTCATGTGCCAGTTTCCTTTAATATTCTTGGATGAAGATTATCTGGGCCCCCTGATTTAGTCCCATTAAGCTGTTTGAGTTTGGCTTCTACCTTGGATGTGGTAATATCTACCTCCATATCCTCATTCCCATTTGTCATCCTACCATTATCCCTAAGCTCCTCATTAGCCTCATTAAAGACTGAGGCAAAGTATTTGTTTTAATATTGGGCCATGCCTAGATTATCCTTAACCTCCACTCCATCCTCAGTGTTTAGTGGTCCACTTCTTCTTTCTTTGTTTTCTTCTTATTTATATGGCTATAGAACCTTTTACTATTGGTTTTAATTCCCTTTGCAAGGTCCAACTCTACATGGCTTTTGGCCTTTCTAATTTTATCCCTACATGTTCTGACCTCAATAAAGTAGCTTTCCTTGCTGATCACTCCCATCTTCCATTCCTTGAAGGCTTTCTGCTTTTTCTTAATCACCTCTCTGAGATACTTGCTCATCCAGGTTGGTCTACAATTCCTACCTATGAATTTTTCCCCCTTTCTTGGGATGCAGGCTTCTGATAGTTTCTGCAACTTTGACTTGAAGTAATTCCAGGCTTCCTCCACTCTATATCCCCAAGTTCTTCAGTCCAATCCACTTCCCTAACTAAATTTCCTTAATTCTTTAAAGGTAACCCTTTTGAAATTAAAACCCCTAGTCACAGATCTATTTTTGTTTATTCTTCCCATTTAGTTTAAACTGAATTAGCTCATGATCGCTCGAACCAAGGTTGTCCCCTGTAACCATTTCATCCCTACACCTTACCTGTTTCCAGGGTGGAGAATTGTGTCAGTGAAGGAGATGCTTCTGTGTCTGTAACTTGCCTATCAAGGGAGCTACCCCAATCTCCAAGCAGTTGTCCGTGAACAGCCATATGTGCTGAGACACTTTAAGAAGGGAACTGTGTTTGAACTTCTGAGTAATCAGTAAGGTAATAAAGAAGCTGTTTTATGCTGGCTTGGTAAATCTAAATATTGGAATATCCACCAGCTTTTGGGGGTTTGGCTGCCCCATTCTTTGCAGTTCACCCTAATTGAGTGACCACAGCTGGCTCCCCACTAGGACCCTGGTAACACCTCATCTGCAGAATACAAAAGTCCTTGCCTCTTGGGGGTTTGGAGGGTTAGTTTTCATGTTTATACAATACTTTGAAGATATAAAGAATGAATTAAGCTCTACTGCTAAGTATCACTAATGTGTAGGACTTTGCGACCTGCTGGTGAGATTGCATAATGGCTCTGAACTGCATTGTGGAGCATTAACCCAGGCCTAGGAAAGAGTATATATAATTCAAAGGGCTATCTGAGCTGCTGCTTGCAAAGGGTAACAGTTAAAGGTAACTTAACTCACTCAGAGAGAAAAATTCAGTTCCCAGTCTGTGTTGCTTATCTTTTCGAGAGACACGGTTGGTGAGGTAATACCTTCTATTGAACCAGCTTCTGTTGGTGAGAGAGACAAGCTTTTGAGCCACACAGAGCTCTTCTTCAGGTTTGGGAGACCTGATCCTAGACCTGAAGAAGAGGTCTATGTGGCTTGAAAGCTTGTCTCTCTCACCAACAGAAGTTGGTCCAATAAAATATACTACCTCACACACTTTGTCTCTCTAATATCCTGGCTGGGACCAACACAGCTACAATTGCATTGCTTGTCTTTTGTCATGTTTCATTACTTGCACATACATATTTTTGTATTGCAGTCAAAAACTAAACCCAAGAGAGTAAAAGCCATTTACAACTGTGTAGCAGATAATCCAGATGAACTAACCTTTTCAGAGGGAGATATCATTGTAGTAGATGGGGAGGAAGATCAGGAGTGGTGGGTGAGTATTTTCACTTGCGCATCTTTCATTCAAAGTATGCTCACACTTTCAGAGTACATTGGTGACACAAAATGCAAGTATACGATAGAGTTGGTAGGAACTGAAATACCCACAGCTCTACCCAAACTGACTGACTCATCCCCTAGAGAAGTTGGCCTATAGTTCTCCATCTTTTGGCTGGCCAGCTGCTTGTTGCCCATCTTTTGAGATCTGGTTTTACAGATTCATCGCTTGGATGAATTACACTGCTCTTCTCCCCCCGCACACACACACTGCTTCTTCTGTCATCCCCTCCCTCTGCCTCCAGATCTACTGATTTGATTGAGAGCAAAAGGTCTAGGGTTCAGACAATAGCTCCTAAAAAGTTCTCAGCATTTTTAAAGAATGGAAGAGGGTGTCTTCTTTCATAGAGATCTATTTGCATTTTTCAGACATGCATTGCCTATGCTTTAGCCAACATGGTGCATGGCCAATTTGATCCTACAGGGATTTCTTGATCCTCCCTGTCACTTCGACCTAAGAGGACAGTGTTATGGAGTATTTTAGTGGTGCCATGAAAGGTTGTCTCTGGAAAGTACCATCAGTTGATGTAACATCTTTCATGTTTATAAAATCTGTACTTTACACACATGCATATGAAAGATTATATAACCTACCCACCTGTCCTTTTTAAAATGAATGTAACCTGGAGGACTCCCTCTGTCCCCTACAAGGCATTCAAATATGGGTTTTCTTTACCTATATTATCTATGGACTTTTCTGAATATCTCACTGTTCTCCACTATCCCCTTTTTATCCTGAGGATACTGTTTCCATACAGTCTTGAACTGATTTCCTTCACATAAAGAGCCACTATTAGTCCACTTATCCTTTGGCTGGGCACTTGACCTCTTCACAGGCTACAAGTGGTATGTCAGTGTAAACTGTTGAAAGACCTGTTTGTTCTTCTATCTCTTTCACTAAACACAAGTGTGCTACCTCACCTACAAGGCCTGTGGAGGTTGTTCAAACATCTCCAGTGTGGCATCATTCTCCCCTCTAACTAGGTTTGTTAGGCACTATTAATCATAAAAGTATGTTTAACAATTATGATGAAAAACCATTCTTCCATTAGTTAGTGAGATGAAAGAACATGTGTAAACAAATTATATGTGCTTCTTATTTCTCATGTCCAGTGAGGAACAACCTCTTTTCTGGTGGCAAGTAAATGCATGATAGGCCTGACCCTGGAGGATCCTGTGTCTTTAAATAAATAAATCTAGGGCAAATGCCACCCCAACTTAGTTTTTAGCCTCCCTCACAGACCAAAAACTCTGGATGACTCTGCTTCAGCTGGAGAATGTGTGATATGAGGGGGAGCTGCTGTTCAGGATCTGGGTAATCCTAGGGAGTGTTGGAGCTATTTGGAAATCTGCTAATTCATTATTTTCTGAAAGATGTGAAGGAGAGAGCAAGTGGCACTCTGCTACACATTGTGCTTTGGATCCCAAGGGTATGTCTACACTGCAATTAAAGAACCATGGCTGGCCTTTTTCAGGTGACTTGGGCTTGCAGGGCTCGGGTTAAGGGACTGTTTAATTGCAGTGTAGTCATTTGGATTCAGACTGGAGCCATCTGCAACCCTTTCCCCAAAAGTCTGTACCGAAATTAAAGAGCCCTTTAATGTGAGCCTGAGCCCGAGTCTGCTGAGACGGGCCAGCTGTGGGTGTTTAATTGCAGTGTAGACACACCCCAAGAGCTCACTCTGGATTGCTTTTATTGCTCTGAGTGACAAACATCAGTAAGGTTAGGAGAACTTAAGCTGTTCGCTTCCATCACTGAGAGCTGCAGTTAAAGTAACTCCATCAATTTTTGGATTTGCTCTCAAAACTAGTGTTTAGTTTTCTAGCTGATAGGAAATATATCTTAGCCATGTATTTTTCCAGAATCTGCTGAGCTAAATCAGATTTTCTGTTTAAATAGGACAGTTACCAGTGAAATCATTCACCTTACTTCTTTTTATATTGTTAGATGTCAAAATCACCATAGCAAAACTGATAGTAATACTTTGTACGCTCAAAAAGCCTCATGTAAGACCAAAATGCAGTTTTTATGAAAGCTTAAGCCTTCCTTACACCTTTCTGATTGTCTGGGGAGGAGCTATTCTACTGAATATATGGAGAGCCCAGGCCTTGCACATTCCCAAAAATACTCCCTGCAGCATGGTGCCACCACATTAAGTAGAAAGGTGCTTATTTCCAAGAACAGGCTATTTCTTTTCGATTCTTCACCTGTTTATTTCTCGTTAGGTTCTCCCAGTGAGGCACTTCATGCGCATAGGAGAGTGAGAATGACTATAGTCTGGTGATTAAGGCACTCACCTAGTTGGTGGGAAACCCTCATTGAAGTCCTTGCTCCAGTTGCTATTTATTTATACACAGTGGAATAGTTTCAACAGGACAGATTGAAAAACACTCATGCCAGAATATCCTATAGATTAGCCCAGTAATTTGGGAGACCCCTGTTCAAATAACTGCCTCACATCATGCAGAGGGGTAATTGAATCTGGGTCTCCCACATTCTGGGTGGGTACCCTAACCACTAGGCTCAGGGTTATAAAGGAGAGCAGGGGTCGGTAACCTTTGGCATCTGGCCCGTCAGAGTAAAGTCGCTGGCGGGCCAGGCCAGTTTGTTTATCTGGAGCATCCGCAGGCATAGATCCCTGCCACTCCCACTAGCTGTGGTTTGCTGTTCCCAGCCAATAGGAGCTGCGGGAAGCACTGACTAGCACATCCCTCGGCCCGCGCTGCTTCCCGCAGCTCCCATTGCCCAGGAACAGCAAACCATGGCCAGTGGGAGCCTCGGGGGTCCGTGTCTGTGGAAGCTCCAGATTAACAAACTGACTTGGCCTGCTAGCGGCTTTACCCTGACGGGCCGGATGCCAAAGGTTGCCGACCTCTGATGGAGAGTGTGTTGTCCTCCTCCACTCATTGTCTTGTGAATCTAGTCCTTTGCTCTTGTAAAAAGGCCTGAAATCAAAATGAAATAGTCAGGCTGAAACTAAATATTTTGTTTGGACTCAGCTAAAAAGTTTTCTAACTTGTTGATTTGCTGAAAAATTTCATTTTCAGTTCACCCTAAAATTATTTTTGATTTTTCAGAATTGCCAGCAATTAAAAAAAAAAATCCATTATTCACCCATCTCTAATTGTATGTTTGTATACTGCCTAGTACAGTGGTGACACCATCCAGATTTGGGAACTTTACACACGTACCTGAAATATTACCATTAAAATTTTCCTCTGTCTCAGGGCAGCAAACCCTTTTGTACTATTTCTTTCCTTTATTCAAAATAAAATGCAAGGCTCCAGAACTGAGGGATATAGTGGCTTGTCCTGACCTATAGACATAGGGTCCTCCAGAGCACAGCAGTCATCAGCATTCACCTACCACCAGAAAACAGGTTCTTCCTGCTAGCGTTAGTGCTTAAACTGGGAAGAGAGGAACATGACTGTTGCTAGTGAGTAACTTTGATGTGAATACTGTAATGCTCTTTTGAGACTAAAGTTATTTTTATTAACTTGAGAAAACATATTGCATGTCTTTTCTAGATTGGCCACATCGATGGAGAACCGAATCGTAAAGGAGCTTTCCCAGTATCATTTGTGCACTTTATTGTCGACTAAATTGCTCCTGACAAGTGGAGAAATGTCTGACTTCCAGCTGTTGTAGAAATCTGTTTTGCTTTGTTCCAGCCAGAACACTTCCTGAGTCCTATGTACTTTAACTGGCCTATTATTACCACAGTTCTCACTTTGAAATTTAAACAGATTTTTTTCTGTGTAACTCTTCATCGACAACTAGTTTAAAAAATATCATTCCAATTATATTACCTTTTTCAAGGTGAAATGAAAAGCATTTAAAAAACCTGTTCAGGAGTCAAACTATGTGAATGTGCCCATTAAAATATTACAAATAACTTACAATAAATTAGTTGAAGATTCAGTTCCCTTCTTTCAACCTGGCATAGTTCAGGATTCTGTGTCCCCAGAGTTAAGGAAATCCCTAACACTTAGAAAAAGGCAGCAAATTCTGCTAGCTCCTCTATTGTTTTAAGTTTTAGATCCCAACCCCACAAGCTGTGTACTTCTGAATTGCAAGTATTCAGCACTTTGTGGTAACCAAGGACATCAACACTTGCAGCAGAAGAAATCTTGACCTCTGAACTTGGGTGCCTTGACAGGTAAAGCTAAAAAGCTTTTCAGTTCACCACTAAAGGAGACTTCTTTCTTTCAGATTTAATGTAGATATTTGCTTAAAGCTGTCTGAACACTGTTAGCTAATTTTCTGAGTTTGAGACTGTTTCTTTTGTGCTGCAGGTATACGTAACCTGTTTTGAAATGTCATTTCTGTATGTTACATCCATTTTCAGTCATATTTAATGTGACTGCTGCTAATTAATTAAACCTCCTAGCAATATTACTGAGTTACTAAATTAACTCAAGGATATGAAAACTGCACTTCCTGAAATTTACTTAAAACTCTGTAAGGATGATGGATTGCAGAGCATTTCTTAAAACTGTTTCCTTATGGTGTTTAGACTTTTTGTATTCGTGAATTTTCTTGATCACAGTGACCTCTTCATACACACAGAATATCTTCAGTGGAACATTTAAATTACTGGATAAGGATAAATATCTGAAAACTCACAAGTATGCGTCAGTTATGTCCTATTCCATACAATTTTTTTTTAAAGTGTGCCACTACCTTGCAAGTAATTAAATACTAGTTTGCTAACTCACTCTGTATTTATATAATATACCCACATCTATGGTAGCTACACTGTTAAACTTGTTTACTATTTTGTGAACAAAAGACTAGGCCATTCATAATTCCCAGTTGATTGATGGAATACAACAAAACATCAATAGAGATCCAGTGTCATCTTGATGTTTGTATATTGTGATATCGTACTGGTTCTTTTGTTTATGCTATAGGAAAAAACTGATAGCATAGGATTAGAAATCAATGTCTAGGTCACATTGGCTTTGATCACATGTTTTGTGACTAGTGTATCTCTAGATTTATCAAGAGAACTTTGAATTCCTGACAAATGGTGTCTGTTGGCCTCAGTGTTGTAACAGGAATGAAAAAGGCCAATGCAATGTTTATACTGAGAAAAATTGTGGCATTAATGCTGGAACAGTAACGCTGGTGATCTCACCTTTATATCACCTTTCTTAAAAATGGTACAATTGATAGACAACCTGTCATTTCTTTGAGAAGCTGTTGCTGCATTATAAATGGAACAAACTGGAATGTTTCAGGATACTTTGTTGCAAGTTTTGAAGCTAATTAGTCTGCATTTTCAATGTTCCCAGTAAAATATGTGATATTAGTAATAGTTTAGCACTACAGTTTTATTCACTTACTGATAGGTTCAGTTTGTTCTCGAGACACTATTTTGTATGTTTCTATTCCTTGGGTAGAGTCTAGAAAGGAAATGGGCATATTATTTTGCACAGTTCACTTCTGTGTACAGTATTTTTAAACACAAAATCTTGTAGCATCTATAACAGCCTGCAGTCAGTCTTGATTATCTGGCATCAATTACATCCTATATAAACACTGATGCAAATTAACTTCAGCTACACTAGAAAGTGTGCAGACTTTCAAAACTTAATCGTGTTAATTGGTACATTTGATGGGAAACAAGTAATATTTCAGAATATAATTTAATGGGACTGTGGTGTTGGTAACAGATCTTACCGTCCAATGAAGAAATTGTGACTAAAATTTGCCCCAGGTTTCAACAGTATGTTCTTTCAGTGTTTGCTCCTCTGGGAGAAGAAAGAGATTCTGAACAGACTGTAGATATATATTTATAATTAAAAAGTTACTTAATTTTAGCTCCAAGATTTTGGCATGTTTCATGCTCTTTCATCAAAGCTGACTTCAAGAGATCATGATTTAAAAATCTGTTACTAGGCAGATTAGTAGGTTGCTGTTAATTGTTTTTAAAAGGAGCAGTTGACATTTAAAATGCAGCTTAGAATGGTATTTGAGATGTATAATATTCAATTCAGTTGTTTGATTTTGTTGGTTGCAGAGCAACTGTATATATTGTATAACCTAAATCAACTCTTATTTTCGATGTCCTGGATGCAGTGATTTATAATTAGAGCATGATTAATAAATTGACTCTCATTAACCAGTCAAATGACTGGAAAAATAAAACTACTTTTAAAATTAACTGACAATTTCCCTTATTTGATTTTGTGCAATTTAAGCAATGTTTATTTCAAAAATGTAAAATGATAGCTGCTCCAGAATTGTTTGCTGATTTGAGGTTTGTTTGTACTTGCACTTATAATCAGATATTTAGGGCTGGAAGGGACCATTAGAAGTCATCAGGTCCAGATCTCTGAGCTGGGCAGGACCAAGTAAACCTAGACCATCCCTGCTGGTGTCTGTCCAACATGTTCTTAAAAACTTCCTATGAGGTGGATTCCACAACCTCACTTGGAAGCCTAGTCCAGTGCTTAACTACCCATGCTGCAGATTAAGCTTCAGTGGACTTAAAGACTAATTGATCGCCATCCTCTTTATAACAGCCCTGAGCATATATGAAGACTTAACAAGCCCCTCCTCACTCTTAGTTTCTCAGGATAAACATGCTCAATTTTTTTAATCTTTCCACATAGACTGTTTAGAAAACTTGACTTGTTTGAAGCTCTCTAGGCCACAGGTTGAAAACCACTGGTATATGGACCCCTGGGGGTTTGTAGACTGTCTAAGCAGTCAATGAGAGGTGACTGAAAATAAAGTTTCAGATCCCAAAAAAGGCATTCAATTTTTCTGATGAACTAAAGTATGTGAATACCTCCACCTATTGGTCAAAACCTGACAGTGTTGTTGTTACCATAGAAACCCACAGTTTAGCTTCCTGTCTCTCTGAGTCAAATGCAGGGCTGAGCATGTGCAACATCCATCTATCTGTTCAGTCAGGTTTTCAATCTAAGACTTCTGTGGTAGGAGTCTGCAGACTACAGGTTCAATTTCCAAAGGGGTCTGCATCTCCATTTGAAATTATTTTTGAGGTCTGCAAATGAAAAATGGTTGAAAGCCACTGATCTAGACCCTCTCCAAATTGTTCAGATCTTTCCTAACATGTGGCACCCAGAACTGGACAAAGTACTTTAGCTGAGGCCAGCATGACAATTATCTCCTTTTTCTTACATATGACATGGGCTCCGTGACTTCTACAGCAGCCCATGTGGCTGACCCCGGGGCTAGCTGCTCAGGCAGCCCTGGGGACAGCCACATCAGCTACTGGAGCAGCTCTGCAGTCACTTGCACCACCCACTGCTGGAGTAGCCCTGGCTCTGGCAGCTATGGGCAGCTGGCCCCAAGGATTGCCCAGGCAGTGGCCAATGCAGCTGGCCCAGGGGACCGCATGAACAGCTGTCCCCAGGGGTGGCAGGAGCTGCTGTAGCTCAAGTCTCCTGGCAGTGGTCCCAGAGTGGCCAGAGCAGCTGCTGGCACCCCAGGGCTTAATACACACTCCCCAGCAGCAGATCCCTCAGAGCTTCTCCCCAGCCATTGGTTCCCCAGGGCTCCCCTGGCAGCACCCACTTGCCCTCATACCATAAATACCCAATTGAATCTGTCATGGACAGGTCATGGAGCTGTGATTTTTTTGTTTCTTGTCCATGACTTTTATTAAATTTTTATTATAAATACCCATGATTAAATCATAGCCTTACATATTACATTCCTATTAATATGCCTGTAATAGGGTGTTCACCCCATACAGGATTGGAAGGAGTTAAGTTGGTGAGGTGGGCCAATTAACTCCCCAGGCTGCACCTGAAGGAAAAGCTAGGGTGCAGGGGTTTATTAAATGAGGCCCAGCTGGGCAGGAACAGGAAGGGCCTGTATAAAGCCCAGGAGTTGAGCACAGATAGGGACTGCCAGAAGGTAGGCTGCAGTCACTCCTTAGGAGGAGAGGATAGCCCACAGATGCTCTATAGGAGGAGGTAGTTTGGCGACTGGTAAACCCAGACAAGGGAAGTTAGGAGAAGGCTCAGGGGAACTGCAGCAAGAAATAGCAGTGCAGGCCCTGGCTGCTAACTGCAGGGCTCCTAAGTTAGAGCCTTGAGTACAGGCCCAGGTTCCCCTACCAGCCCCTGAAGAGAGTGCCTGGGATGATTTTCTCCAGAAAAGACTTTACACTTCTCCCTGGAAAGGGGAACCATGTAGTGACCTGGCCACAAGGCCAAGGCACAAAGAAGAGGCTAAAGGTCTTGGAGTAAGAGAGGAACAGGAGAGAGACAGCCAGAGGGCACAATGCCTGGCTGGAGCTAATCCCCAGGATGGCCAGGAGGAGGCACCACCAGCAGTGAGTGAACCCTGTGACAATGCATCACATTATTTGCTCATTCAATTAGTGATTCTTTATAACCTCCAAATCCTCTTCAGCGGTACTATTTATTACCTACCCAGTTATTCCCTGATTTTGTCCTTCCAAATGAAGTACTTTCACTGGTTTTTATTGAATTTCATCTTTTTGATGTTTGTTAGACCAGTTCTCCAGGTCATTTTGAATTCTAATCCTGTCCTCCAAAGTGCTTACAACCTCTCCTAGCTTGTGTGTCATCTGCAAATTTTCTGAGCACTCGCCACTCCTTTATCAAAGTCATTAATGGAAATGTTGAAAAATATGAGACCCAGAACAGATCCCCATGATGTTCACCTGTTACCCCAAGAACAGACTCTGGGATCCCAGAATAGCTCTCCTATTGCTTGCTTCCTGGGTTCCCCACATGTTAACCTATTAATCTGTTCCTGCAAAGTGAAAGGAAAGGGCCTGCCCTAGTAGAATTGCCAGGGTTTACTAAGGATCTCCCTATACTCTTCAGGAAATTCCCCAGAAGACTAGATCTGTTTACCCTTGGACAGACACCCGGGCAATATGCTTTCAAAACAAAGTATTTTCTTACAATTAGTTACACTAAATAATCAGGGAAGATTGATCTAAACAACAATCAAAACAAACTTAAATCCCTTAAGTACAGGCTAAAAGTACCCAAACCATAAACATAGTGAGAGCAATACTAAGCAGCTGCATTCTGCATGCAGTGATTTAGTTGCCTGCAGTTACTGACTGCAATCTTAAACCTTATACCTACAGAACAATGTAACATTCATAACAGACACAGATCTTTATTATAATAGACAGAGACTCATTAATCCTATTCCTATTCTATATCTTACACTATAAATAGCATGCTTACTCTCTGTAGTCTTTTTTCTCCCTCTGCTCTGTCAGGATCCTTTTCTGCTCTGTCCCAGCGTCCCAGCTGCTGCTACTGTTACTTCTGCTTCCTTCTCCTGCTCCTAGTATTCTCAACAGACCGACCAACTGACTCTTGCCTGCTGTCTGCCTTTTATTCATTTTTACCAGCCACTAGACCCAGGGGTGAGCAAACCTTTTGGCCTGAGGGCCATATCTGGGTCTGCAAATTGTATGGTGGGCCATAAAAGCTCATTCAATTGGGGGTTGGAGTGCAGGAGGCCTCAAGCTGTGGATGTGGGCTCTGAGGTGGGACTAGGGATGAGGGGTTGATGGTGCTTTGGGCTGAGATTGAGGGGTTTGGAAGGAGGGAGATCAGGGCTGGGGCACGGGAGGGTGGCAGGGTCCAGGTGGCGCTTACCTCAAGCAGCTCCCAGAAACAGAGGCTTGTTCCCACTCCGGGTCCTACATGGAGGTGTGGCCAGGCAGCTCTGTGTGCTGCCCTGTCTGCAGGCGCCACCCCTGAAGCCTCCATTGGCTGCGGTTCCTGGCCAATGGGAGCTGCAGGGACAGCACACAGAGTCCCCTGGCTGCCCCTACACATAGGAGCCGGAGAGGAGGATGTGCCACTGCTTCCAGGAGTCGTGCAGAGTGGAACAAGATCCTGACCTCACTCCTCAGCTGGAGCGCCAGAGCAGCGCAAGCCCCAGACCCCACTTCCTTGTGGGAGTTCAAGGGCTGCATTAAAACATCTGGTCAGCCAGATGTGGCCGTCAGGCCATAGTTCACCCACCTCTGCATTAGACCCTTTCAGACTGCTTGTTTCCCAATCCTGTTATTAGCATACTCTATTTGCCAATCACCTTTAAATCTTCTCTGATTGGTTCATACTTTGACAGATTTAGCAGTTGTGATTAGTCTATTAAAGCTGTTACACAACTAGTCTTAGTATTATGGTCTGGTGACCCACACTTAAGTTTTGGATTGAGCATGCCTGACTGACCGCTATGTGCAGTATTGGAGTGACCTTTTCTTAACCTCAGTCCACATCTGCCTGCTAACATACTAGTTGTAGACCAAACTGCTTAAACGGTCAACTCCCTCTCCTTGGCTGTGTGCTAACACTCTACACACACCAAATTACCAAACTCTTTAACTGTAAACAATTAGCTCACCTATTCAATATGTATCCAACTGTTAACTTATGCATCTTAATGTTAAGATCTACTGTTGCCACCCTATTTATTTTTCTTAACCAATCTAGTTAATTTTATTTCACTTTTTCACCTATTTTCAGTTAATGGTGGCAAAGCAGTATTTTCAGTACTGTGCTTAAAAACAGATTAGAGTAGCTCAAAATCTTTTGGGTCACATCCTCCCAGTTTGACAGACAACTACTCTGAAGATGGTTTTGCACCAACTTTACAGGAATTTCATCTAGACTGTATTTCTCTAATTTGCTTATGAGAAAGTTATGCTTTTGACACAGCCCCACGTGACAAATCAAGATGTCATGACATGTTAAAGTAAGTCTGCATAAGGACCCAGTGTAATCCACAGCAACATACAACCTCTGATACGCAGATAAGTCAAGTCTCATAAGCATTTGCACATTCCCATTTGACTACTGCTGTTGTGTGTTCTAATCTAAGCTATGTAAACAAAGATGCCCTCAGTACTTTGACAGTTTCATAGACAGCATTTGAGGGAAGTGTCCAACTTTTATTTTGCAGTCCTCCAATATTTACATTCATGTACAAAACACTTTGGTACAAACTTCATGTGCAGTATAAAACTTACTGTTCATGGTTTTATATGAATCAAAATGTAAGATCAGCGATACTCTGCAATGACTTCTTCAGGCAAGGCTTGGTTGGGCTGTGGGTTTCCAGTTGTCACTAGGGTAAATATCAAAATAACTTCTGTCCTATTTACGAAGTTCTATTGTTCTCCTTTTGCACAGTGTTAATGATCCTTCTTCATGCAGTTAAAGGCTCACTTCTATTCCATTCTGAAATGCTTGGTCAGTGACTAGAGTCACAAAGGGAAGCAGTACTTCCTTCCAGCATGAAGTGTTCTTATACTGTACCATGACACACAGCTGCAGAATTCAAGACTTCTCTGACGTTAAAACTGAATCAAAGGCTGTTGATAACACTTTGCAAATAGCTTGTGCTTGTTCCTGTGTTGTGTAACACCATAAAAATCAGTTAATCGTGCTCAAAAGCATAATGTATTGACAGTTATATTTTCACTAGCATTTACTTAGGTGCTCTGGCTATTACATGGTGTATTTCAGCAAAACCTCCCATCTGTTAAACTTCAAGCAGAACATGATCTACATAATGTTTTCAGCACTTATACAGACTGAAACAGGAGAGCTGTGTGTTAAATTCTATTGTTTGCAATTATGCCTGCAAACAGCTCTGTTTTAAATTAATTTAGGTGTGAAAAAAGACAATTTTTAGTCTTGTATTATTTATGTTTATAGGGTGTAACCAGCATTCTAAGGTTACTCCACTTGCTCCCTTATGCCTTTGCCAAACCATCTGAAGAGTTGGTAGCATGGAGACTAGAAAGCATATACTACCACGATACTCTGGCACTCTCATCTGCTGCTTTCCTTAATATACCACAGGAGGCGATCAGCTCCTCCAATGGCAATATGCCAGACTGAATGCATAGTGCCACTGATACGATAGCCCTGCGGGAAGAACAGAGCAAACAAGGAGAGGAAAAAGACTATTGTATTTGGATGTACAAGTGGAGCGCTCTCTAACGGCTATTTTTACCAGTGGTCAGGCATAGTAGCACAGCAGATTGGGCATCATCAGCTACACTATAATTGCTTCACTGATTAAATAGGTTTTTGCCTAGATAGTCAACGTTTTACTAGTTGAAGACAACTGGGCACAACTCCTTTTGTCGCTAGTACAACTATTAGCCATAAGGATGGGAGAATTGCATAGTCCAAGGGACACTACCTAAAGAACTAAGGAAAAGGCTGGTCATATGATAGCTTTGTAAATTTTAGAGCAGTAAAGGTAGTGATCCTCAAACAAAGTTAATCCACTGCATCCTATGATTTTTTTCCCCCTTAAATGTGGAGCCATTTATTCTCTGTGAAACCAGTTAACTCTTCAGCTGGCAGAAGACTGTGATTATGCAAGAGGTGGTACACCTGGGCTGTCCCATACAACTGCAGAATGTTACCACTGGGTTTCTGTGCTGTTAAAAATACCATGTTCTAAGCGTGAAGGTAAAGAAGTTAGACACCAGAATGTATTGTTACCTAAATTAAGAACCGTAAACATGAATTCTTACCAGACTATTACACTGATACACCCAGAGACTGTATTCTTCATAACCTGCATCTGTCGTCTTCAAAGCCAATAAACTCTTTCCTGCTCCCAGACCATCATCGTAGCAGACCATCCGCACAATTAAATACAGAGCATGTCTATGTAAAACATCCTACAACCATATGGCAAATTAAAAGTTATTCTAAAACAGGGCACAGACATTGAAATTTTCTGCATGCTTTCACTATTACGCAAGTTGCCTTTCACAAAACCCTTAGTAGTCTTTAGAACGGAATGCTCAGTCTCTCACTCTGTGCACTTGTTTACAGAAGACAAACCCTCCCATTGTCTCTGGTAACATTTCCTTAGATTACCTCCATAACATTTTGAATCTTCAAATGAGGGCAATAGGTAAAGATTAAAAAGAACAAATAACCAAACTAGTAGCAGTTTAGCACAGGACCAAGATACAATGCACAAATTTGATGGAGGTGGGAGGGGGAAGAAGTATCTTGTATCCCTCTGCTGCTGTTCTTTTAGTTAGAGTCGAAGCTGTCCCCATCTATCCCATTCTTACATATCTAAGAACATTTTTGGTTGCTAAATGATGATGAAGCTTTAGACTCAGACTATTAAACTAGAAAAGTTTTTAGATGCATACTTGAAACAAATGGCATGAAAATCAGCAGAAATAAAACAGCATACGGTCTTCAGATTTGAAGATATCTTGGAGGAAGACAACAGACATGTCTAGGGGGTCAGAACTACAAAAGGTATCGAGTACCTAGGTTTTATACTACAGGATATTGATAAACTCAACAATGAACTTATAAACAGAGCAGGAAAGGCATGGACTAAACAGAGAGAAGTGAGCAGAGTGATCTGCAACAGGAGAATGCCTATCAAATTGAAAAGTAAAAGCTACAAGATGGTAATTAGGCCTGTGCTTTTGTATAGCTCTGAATGCTGGGCACCGAGGAAGAAACAGGAGCAGATCTCAAATACAGCAGAAACATAAATATGAAGATGGAGGCTTGGAGTTGCAAGGGTGGATCATGTTTGGACAGAACAAATTAGGGGAAGTATAAAGATGGTACCAATGACAGAAAATCTAAGGGAATCTAGGCTTACATGGCTTGGGCATGTGAAATGAAGATGGGAAGAATATATAGGAAACAGGGTGTTAAACTCTGAATGGGAGGGTAAGAGAAGGGTTGGAAGACCCAAAACTAGATAGATGAAAGCATAAAAAGGATGGGATTACCTGTGGCATTTTTGAGGAACTGCTTCAAGAGAGACTAGAACGATGCAGAAGGACTCAAAGACCTGACCTCGTACAGATGGGACTAAGGCTAGCACAAGAGGAGGGGAGAGAGCAAGCATAAGGAACACCGGGACAATGAAGAGTCAGTGTTAGCTTGAGGCCTGGAGTGGACATGTGCTCTTGTTTAGGGGCTGGAAGATGGGATTTATGAGGGTGGAAGACCATCTCCCACTTCCATACCCACCTTATCCAGTGAAAACTAAGACAGACCCTAGTGGGGGGGGGGGGGAGAAGAAGGGGGAAAAGGAATCAAATTTATAATCCAAAAAATATTGAATCTGCTGGATCAGCCTTGGGGTTAGAGACTTTTACCAGAGGGCGGCAAAAGAACCACCAGCAGGATAAAAATTACTAAACCCAGGGAGGGTGAAAGAGTTTTTTGAGGGGGATTCTCACTTGCCCCTGAAGGAGAAGACTCTTGCTTTGGCTGGAGGGCCAAGAACCCCAAGTCACTCATGCACGAGGAGGAGAGTACAGACTACATTCTGAAGAGAAGATCTGAGTCAGTTTTGCTAGAAAGGCAAGAACCTCCTGTCTCTCTGTTTCAGGTTAAAAACAAAAACTGGAGTCTTACTCTGAGATCAGAAGTTTTGAAATGGAAAATAATTACTGGGTCATCCAGTGTCCTTTAACTGCAAACTCATCAGGGCACTGATAAATGCCTATTCCAGAATCGCCCACCATCCAACTTCCACCAAATAAAGCCCTTTAAGAAAAAGACACACTTACATACTGATCAGATGTTGAGACTTTAATACCGTACTTAGAAACTCCCATAATGAACTCTTCTTCAGCTGGAACAAAAGGTAACTTTCCGTCTTGCTTTAGAGGGAAACAAAAAAAGTGTTAGTGTACAGAGGACATAAATAATGAAGCTATTCATTACAAAACCTGCATTTTCTCTGTTCTAATTTTATTTCAGACTACTGGAATATTACCATTAATGGGGTTGTTCCCCATAAAGCGGTTTTCTTCTTTAAACATTCCTTGATACGATGGAGAACACTGCGTTTCTTTTAGTTATTCAGGATTGGAAAGGGAACTTTTTATGGAGAATGAGGTTTCTTACAGTCCCTTCCTTTGTGTTTGTTCTATGGCCCAGCTATACTAGCAGTGTACTGTTTCAGGGACAAACAGTGCAGGCAGAGGAATGTTGATAGCTGCTACATCTTGGTGCACTGATGCCGCTATTGGCAATGCTTGTGCAACATTAGGAACACTTTTGTATATGGCTATGAGTGCTACCAGCAGGTATGCTATACTTGCAATATCTAATTTCTATAATATAAACTGGCATTTACGAATTCAAGTACTGAGCTTGCAAAGGAACCCTTTTTTTTTTTTAATAAAAGCTTTTTTGTTTTTATTCTTTTTGATACTACAAAGATCAGCACAGCTCAGAGTGAGCTAGATTCTAGCTTAACACAATGGAATTATAAATGGCCATGAGTGGTCAGGCTCTCACTTTTATTCCTCAGCTGAAAATTTCCTCTCTGTTGTTGAAAAATGTTGGCATAAGTAGTCTTCTTTCATGGATACTGCCACAAGGGCTAGAGACAGACTCTCTGGACTGTAGCTTTCTGCCACCAGCAAACCCCTGACGATATTCGTTCAATCATGCCTCAGGTTTCTGTGTCAACAGCACTGCTTCCTGCAGTAGCAATTTGTTTTTCTGAAGTATACCCTTCAACTACTAACCAGGAGGTAGCTTGGCGGCAGTTGAGCTCTCAGTGCAAAGGATGCATGTTTTAATACAGTAAATTATTTGTACAGTTTAAGGCACTTCAGAAACAAGACATCTGATCATATGATAAATACACAGTAGGAAGAAACATTGGTTAAAATATTTTGATGTATTTGTATATGTTTTGTCTCTCATTATAAAGACTTACCTGTGCCACATCTATGTAATTTATCAAGTCCAATGGTCCCTCCAGACTCTTGCTCTCATCAAGTTTCAATTTTTCAATGGCACCAACATATTTAACTCTAAATTCTGCACAGGTATCTGAATTACTGTTGCTTTGTCCTATAACAAAAGAACTGTAAATTCAAAGAACTGTTCTACTTAAGCAGTAACGTCTATTCTTCCTTTGGTGCTGGAAAGTCTCTTTGGTCTTTTTTAATCTATGAATTTTGAATAATCTTTTGCTCCCTTGGCTCAAACACTGGATCTCCCCACTGAAACAATTATGAAACAAGAAGGGTAGCAAAGACACCTAACACTCTTGTGTTATTTGGTTCATAGTATACTAACCTCATCTTTCCTTAACTTTTGACGGGATGATTCCTTTTAGTGTGCTACCACAGAACGGTCTTTGGTACAGAGAAAAATATGACGACACAAGTCTATTGTAAAGTATGGTCTACTCTAACAGAGAAGTTGGGCAACTTAAATCTAAGATTTTTTTTTTAAATGTACAAGAATTTTTGTTTGGATTTATACATCCCTCAGCCATGGTAAGACCCGAGAGTGGAGCATTTACCTGGTACACACAAGAACTATAAAATGAAACCAATTGCAGTGAAAGTCTCTGGCAGCAGGGAGTTGCAGAAGCCTTTCCCTGCTGCCTTCTCTCTGCCAGAGCCTTTCACTGACAGATATAGTCACACACTGCAGCGTGGACACAGCCAGCTTTTTACTGTGGCATATGTAGACGCAGACTCTGGGGAACACACTGGACACAGAATTACTATTTTGCCTTCAGAGAGGTGAATATTCTTTTTGGTATTATAGCATCATGTTACACAGTTTGTAAATATAAGCACTAAGTATTTCCACTTTCTTCATGATATGCATAAACACTGAAGCACAATGAGAAGCCAGTTCTCTGGGCTGAGGGCTTTATTCAAAGCCCAGTAAGTCTATGAAAATGCTCTTAGATCTCACAGGGCTTTGGATCTAAGCCTGAAACTTCTTTCCTCTTAACAACATCCCTGTAACATACACCCCCGTGACCAAGTGCTAGGCCAGAAAGGCTGAGTCAGCACTTTGGTCACAGCGGCTCCAATCAAGCGAGGCTGAATGGAGCTGACTGAACAGAGCTGTGTCTAATTTGTGTTGGGGGCAGGGCAGAAAGGCTAATTAAGCCATTAGCCAGAGCCCACAAATAGGCACAGGACTAGGGTGACCAGACAGCATGCGTGAATAATCGGGATGGAGTGGGGGATAACAGGCACCTATATAAGACAAAGCCCCAAATATCAGGACTGTCTCTATAAAATCGGGACATCTGGTCACCCTACACAGGACGGAAATGGAAAGGGGAAAGCAGGCAGTAAGGGGAGACAGAGATTGCTTTCCTCTGCTTGTTATAGGAGCTGTATATGTTATGAAGCTGGTGAGACTCCACATGTAAATAAACTGCACAAGGTGTTGGACCAGCACAAGGGTCTCTGAATAGTTTGTAGACCAGAAGAGAGGCAGGAACCACGAGGCTCTGCTACAATACTCTGTTGTTTCAAACTGATCCCTACCGTTGCACCTGTTTCCTTCCTCTCCTTTGCCTTCCACAGTCTTGCTACACCTCCCTCTGAACTTCTGTATACCTTCCTGGCATTTCTAGTCTCAAAGATCACTTTCTATTCTAGACTGCAGCAGCTCATGTGCTAGTAAGTGGGCCATCTAATAGGTTTGCCCTCAACTGACTACCTGTATATGTGTAAAGCATCATTCACACAATGTGAACTTACATTTTCTCACCTCTTCCCTTCTCCCAACTTTTACACACAATCCTACATTTTATAAAATTAATCCATCTTCAAACAAGTCTGTCTCAGCACTGGTTACATACCTGAACTTTTAGTGGAGTCTGTATCTAGACTAGCCACAGTGCTCGATCTGGAAAGTCCACCAAGACTGGAGTCAACAGACTAGTTATAGGGGAAAAAAATATATAAAAATGCCAGTTAATAACTGAAAATGTTAATTTATCTTCAGATTTTCTGCTCTTACATATTTCATTATAATCTTCTAACTTTTATGGTCCAGCGCTATTTAAAAGAAATTAGATCAAGTGAAACATGATCAAAAAAGTCATACTTCTCCAAAGGATTGGTATAATAAAACTTGAAAGAGTATCAGTCTGACTTATTTACACCAATGTAAACTCTACAAGGGTCTCTCAAAAGCTTTCAAACGTTTTTGAAACAGAGAGAGGAGAGATGGAAGAAAAAGCAGAGAAAATGAACTTTAAAAAGTTTATGTCCACTGTCTCTTTCCTTCAACTAAATAGCGTAACCTTTAGGAAACTGACAAGTGCATGATTCTCACTAATATTTGATATAACATGACCTTTTTGCAATGAGATTTACATTAAAAATGCAACCTTGTAAGAAATCCTACAAGATTTAAGTCATCATTCACCAGCTATCTGACAGAATGTACTTATTAGATCAGAGAACTTATGCTTTAAGATAGGAAAGAAATATTGTATAAAATAAAGAGAAGTTTTTTTTGATTTGGCTAGCTTGTTCTGAAGAATCAAGCTCACTCTCGCTTTTAATGGCTATCTTAGAAGTTTTTGAAAGTGTCAAATTATACGGCCAGAAGGAACCATTGTGATCATCTAAAATGACCACCTCTGTAACACAGGCTATGGAAATTCTCCCAAATAATTCCTGTTTGAACTAGAGTGTTTCCTTTATAAAAACATCTAATCTTGAGTCAAACACTGGCAGTGTTTGAAAATCTACAATCCTGGTAAATTGTTTCAATAGCTAATTACCTTCACTATTACGAATTTGTACATTTTTCCCTTCTGACTTTGTCTAGCTTCAACTTCCAGCCACTGGAACTTCTTATATCTTGGTCGACTAGACTGAAGACCCAATTATCAAATTTTTGTTCACAAAAATAAAATGTATGAACAGTGATCAGATCAACCCTTAACTTTTTCTTTGTTAAGCTAAACAGACTGAGCTCCTTGAGTCTTTCACTATGACATGTTTTCCAATCCTTAGTCATTCTCATGGCTCTCCTCTGAACCTAAGTAACTAATACTTCAACATTAAAAAAGCAGTAAGTATATTTTTTTGTACAACTCCTTTCTCGTGCTCTCATGGTCAAAGTAGTCTAAGTAGACTCCTAACTCAACATCAATGGGATTTATACTTGTATGATGGAAGGACGGCATGCTACTTACAACCAAAAACTAATTCTGATATTGTTTGATTTCACAGACAAAAAAAGCAAATGAGATGTTTATTTCTGCGAACATCATGATCATATTAAAGACTCTAATAAACCAGCCAGAGCAAGGCAGTCAGCTATCAACATTTGCTACTTATTAAGCATCAGTGTGCTTGATTCTGTACATGACAAATAAAGATGCAGTCCAAACTCTGAGGGATTTACAACCTAAAATCCCCTTAATTCATCATTTGACTTGGAATGTTAACTTATTGGTCAAAATAGGTCAAATATTCCATGAAAGAAATTCAGATTAACTCTGACAATCGAAATGACTTTTCTTCTTTAGAATGCAAATCTCCCTAAGACTTTGATAATTTAATCCATCGCCCAAATTTACAACTATTATTAAAAGGGCAACATAAGTTCAACGGGTATAAATATTGTATCAGTCAGCTGACTGACCTGTCATCTCTAATTAAAACAATGATTTGTCTTTGTGCAGATGCATTCTAGTTCTGAAACAGTAATGCTTCTACACTGGTGTCTCTCTCCTTTTAAAGAATAGGAGGAATTAATTTCAGTTAAGGAGTATAAATGTCCCTCTTGAAAGCCAGAAAAAAAAGGGGGGAGAGGGTTGAGTTCTTAAGGAATAACATACCTTAACCTGTACCTGATAACACTTTAATTCCAGGAAGGGTTTCTGATTAGAGCTGGTCAGAGAAACATAACATTTTTGTCAATTTGTCAATTTATTGAAATTAAAATGTTTCATGGAGATGGTTTGATTTTTTTTACTCCATTCCACCAGAAACAATCCTGTAGACCTGGCTAGCTGCCAAGGAGACTGGAAGCGCTAGGAGTCCCAGTTTCCAAGCTCTCTGCAAACTGTTAGTTCACAGCAAATAAAACTGTCCCACAAACATACTATACTCCCAATTCAGCTTACCTTGCTTTTAGTACTGATTTCACTGCTTTGGGAGCTGCTGCTGCTGTGTCGTTTTTTCCCTTTTCTGAACATTTTTTCACCATAATTGGATCAAAGAAAATGCTAAAGGAAGGAGAATTAAAAATAAAACCTGTCACATTACACCTGTAAGAGGAGGAGTCCCTGCCAAAAAACATGGTGGGCTTTGTGTGCAAAGTGGAGAATGGTGGGGGACCACTAGACTAATGATTCTGAGGATGGGACTGGGAGTATGAATCTATTTCTTATGACTGTGCCACTTGTGTATGGCATCGGGCAAAACACTTGACCTCTCTTCCTGAATTTCCTTATCTATAAGAAAAGGAAGGATTTTAACTTTCCTGCTTTACACACATTAGAAAATTGATTCTTACAACAGCATTGTGAGGTAACTAATTAACAGAACATGTAAAGCAGCAAAGTTAAAATCCTTTCTATTCTTATAGATACGGAAATTCAGGAAGAGAGGTTAAGTGATTTGCCCAAAGCCGTACAGCAGCATAAAATCAGAGGCAGTCTTCATTATTAGAGTCTCATATTCAACCTCTTAAACTTCTCCTGAGGCTTGAGAACCAAAGGACTTACTTTATAAAGAGACATGAGGCTGACTGAGAACTTATGAAGCAGAACTGTTGTCCATCTCTGACCTAACACCAACTACATCTCTTCATCTGGGAGGCAGGGGAAGTTAACTGTACTGTACAGGGTTATTAAACCTTGTTTCTTGGACAGAATTAGGGAAAAGCACTCTCTGAACCTATTATAGGCCCCAAAGAAGGAGCATCACATTACATGAACCAGAAAAATGGCCTACTTCCCATGCTATATAATTAGGCTTTACTGTGGTAAAGTAAGGGAACTTGCAAGCAGTAACAGGCAGATGAGGAGGACTAGACATCTCCAAAGTCATCAAGAGTAGAGGAGAGAGAGATCAAAAGCAGTTTGCCAATAAAATCGGCATCAGGGAAAATAAAGTTTAGGTGCAAGTTTCATTAAGTAAGCTTAGGCAACCCCATTTGATTTCCCAATGGTCCTCTAAACAAAGAGCTCACTATATTTGATCTTGAGCCTGTATCACACTTTGTTTGTGAGCAACAAAATTAAAAAAAGTGAAAACTTGGATGCAGTCCTACTAATATAAGCACATGAGTGTCATCATTTATATAGCACGTGAAGGGCACAGGGCACTTTACCACAAGTAAAAATGATGGGTCCATGGCCTTTAGTGATTGTAACTAACTGAATCACTAGGCTCGAATTGTAAGTTTAGAATGACTGACTGTGACCCGGGAAGCTCTTAGTGCCAACTGGCAAAGGACAAAGAAGGGATGCAGAGGGGTTACGAGGATCTCCTGGGTCTGGCTTACATATTCTAGTTCACTAAGGAGTATCATATGAAGTCTCAAATACAAGGTGGTGTCACAACAGTCATCTATATTGCAAAAATCATGTGTGGATACATAAGGAGTTCTGTATACACACTGAAAATTACAAGATAGCTAGGGACTGACCACCAGCAAAGGTGAAAAACGGGCTCTCTGTCAGGCTACGTCTACCCTCAAGCCCTATAGCACAGGAGTGGCCAAACTGTGGCTCGCCAGCGACATGCAGCTCTTTTACAGTTAAAGTGTGGCTCATGGAGACCCCCACCCCCTGTTCTCCACCTACCAGATTGGGGGTGGGGAGATGGGAACCTCTGCCTTGCAGAGAGGTGATGCAGTAGGGGCTTCTGCCCAGTGGGGAGGGGGGGTCTTGGGGCTTCAGCAGTAGTGGGGCTGAGGCCCTCAGCCCTAGAAGATGCCTCCCACAGGGCTGAAGCCCCAAGTCTCGAGCTTCTGAAGATTGTCATCTGTGACTTGGAGGGTCAGTAAGTTTGGCCACCTCTGTTATAGTTGCACACCCGTAGCACTTCATGGCCTGCCTACAGTTAAAAGGCTACATCTGCGTTGCTTAGCACTTCAGTGACTGAAGGGATCTCCCACAGGTGTAGGTGGTCCCCCTCCCCAAGAGGCTGTACTTAGAGTAATGGATGAACTCTTCCATTGACCTAGTGCAGTCTCCATGGGGACTTAATGACAGTGTACTATGCCACTCAGGGGTGTGGATTTTTCACACTCCTGAAAGGCATCATTATGCCAGTGTAATTTTTCAGTGTAGACCAGGCCTCAGTGTAGCCACTTGCTGCAGACCAGAAGTAGTAGCTAAATCAACGGATGAATTTTTCCATAAATCTAGTGCTGTCTACACCAGGTATTAGGTTGGCTTAACTACATCGCTAAAGGATGTGCATTTTCACACCCCTAAGCAAGATTAACTTTTTAGTGTAAATCTGGCCTTAGAGAAAAAATGTTTATCTAGCTGGCTGCTTATATGTAAATTTACTATTGTATAACTGACACTAGAACTCTTCTCACCAGTTTGAACTGAATGCTAATAAGGACTGTAAAAACTTCAACGATAGAAAAGTATCAGGTAGAAGCAAAGAGGAGGTAAGAAGCCTATCTTGAGGTACATATTGAAGGTTTGCTCTAATATATTTGGGGGACAAAGCAGACACCCTGTCATCCTTCACTTAGGAAGTAAATGGACAGTGAAATTTTACTTCACGAAAGAGGGGTCTCAATAAGGCTTGATTGAAAACAGTGGAAAGAACTTTGTGTGACATAAATTTCCTTAGACAGAAGGTTAGCTGTTAGGTTTTCTGGAGACTAAACTTAACTATGATTTTCTTTTACATATAGCCATTTGTTTCCAATATTCTCATTCACTGTCACTGAATCTCTGATTTTTGATAATAAACATTGTTGTTTTCACTATATCTAAGTGGCCTCAGTGAACAACCATAGTGTTCAGAAAAGAGAAAGCTCTGCACCTCATGTGCCATTTCAGTTCTTGGCATATCCAACCCAATTTGATAATATTTTATTAGCCACAGTGAAGGATATGAGTAGCCATAGAAAGACTAGATTTGTATTGGTAAATGTTGATAAATGTCAATTTCACCATGCCCACACACACAAATGGACAAAAACTATTTCCGTCAATAATTGAAATTTACAAAGTAAGACAAATGCTACTTGAGAACTTATTAGAGTTTGATTTAAGGATATTTAGTTTGCATATTTTGACATGTGATGCTGACAATTTGTATCAATGGTTGTAAAGCTTTAACTTCCTGAATCTCAATGGCTATTGTCATTACTGACTGATAACGCCATAGTCTGACACCCCCCCATATTTTCCCAAATTTGAAAATTTAAATAAAAATGGGGGGGACACCTTAAAACACAATTTTGTGCAAAATTTTAATTGATAAAAATATTTAAAATGCTTATATTAAACATCAACACTACCCATCTAAATTATAAACAAATATACCAAATTTTGCCAAATCTAGATATGAGTAGCTGGAATTTGGCACAGAGACAAAACCTCAGGCCCTGCTTATAAACAGCACAAACAGCGCTTACCAGGTGCACCTGAGAGCCTCTCAGAGGCTTCAGTCACTTCTGTCTGCCTAGGTATTTACATGGTGCTCACCGTCAAGGTATCTGACTCCAGATTGGCTCCTTAAGAAACAAGAAAGATGGGGAACTCACACCCCAGGGCTGGGGTCCCCACACCCCCATCTTGCCACAGACTCCTCTACCCCAGACACATCCCAATACTGGGATCCTCCACCCCAGGTACGTCCCAACACTGGGATTCCCCACCCCACCCCCGTCCTGCCATGGACTCCTCCAGCCTAGGCACCTCCCAGCACTGGGATCCCCCCACCCCCGTCTTGCCATGGACCCCTCCAGCCCAAGCACATCCCAGCACTGGGACCCCTCCAGCCCGGGCACCTCCCAGCACTGGGATCCCCCCCACCCCCGTCCTGCCATGGGCCCCTCCACCCTAGGCACATCCCAACACTGGCACCCCTCCAGCCCAGGCATGTCCCAGCACTAGGACCCCTCCAGCCCGGGCACCTCCCAGCACTGGGATCCGCCCCGCCCCACCCCCGTCCTGCCATGGACCCCTCCACCCTAGGCACATCCCAACACTGGGATCCCCCAGCCCCACGGACCCCTCCAGCCCGGGCACCTCCCAGTACTGAAGTCCCCTCATCCCCATCCCGCCTCGGGACCCGGCGCCCCCCGGAACGAGGATGGGGCCGCACCGGCAGGCAGGGCACGCGCTCCTCACCGCAGCGGCTGGGCTCGGTACGCGCCGGGGACTCGCCTTCCGCCCGGGACCCAGCACGGCTCCTCCGCACTCGCTGCCCCGGGAACGCGCGTCTGCCGCGCCCGCCGGCCTCCCGCGCGCAGGCGCCGTGAGAGGGAGTGTGGGCGGCCCAGCTCCCCGGAAGCGAGGGGCGGAAGGTGTTTGCGGGCGGACCGGAAGTCGAGGCCGGGAGCCGGCGAGGCACCCACCGAGGCGCCGGCTGTTCGGCGTCGGTGCACTCGCTCCTCCCTTTCCGGGATGTCGGCGAAGAGAAAAGCGGAGGCCATGATCCCGGCCGAGGAGAGCGACCAGCTGCTCATCCGGCCCCTGTGAGTGACAGCGGGCGGCGGAGCAGCAGGGCGCTGGCGGGGGAAGGGGGCAGCGGAGGAGGGAGCTGGGGCGCGGGTGGGGGCTGGGGCAGCGGCAGGAGGGAGCTGGGGCGCTTGGGGAACTGCGGGAGGCTGGGGCACTGGAGTCCCTTCAAACATCACCTGCACTAACAGGGTGTCACAAACCTCGAGTTTGCGGCACAGCATTAATGTCGTGTTAGTGTGTCTGCTCTGTCTGGAGTGACTGTCAGAAAATGGGGCAGACCCTCCTCTCCCCCTTTAATTAGTTTTCACCAAGCCAGTGACAAATGTGAACTCCTGGATCACTCTACGAGTCTTACTATAGCGTCACAGACATTCCCCTTAAACTCTCCAGTCTATCTTGCTGCCCAGACAAACCGGACTTAGTGATAAAATGGTTACTTACACCAAAACATCAGATCGCATTCAGGTTACTTCCAGTCCCAGGAGACCAGTCACTTACTCCAGATCAGTTAATATCCTAGACCTTACATAACGGACTAGTTTGATAGCCCAGTCTGTAGTAAACCAACTAAAGGTTTATTAGTTGAGAAAAGGAAATGAGAGTTATTGAGAGGTTAAAATAGGTAAAATATATTAACAGGTGAGTCACACTTTGTAATTCCAAATGGTGGCAGTGATGCAATAAACGGCCATTTTACAAAAAATCTTTTCAGGGTTCCCATATTGTCTCTGGGGATCTCTGCTTTGCATCTGGTATACTTCCCTGTAAGAGACCAAACAGTCCAGAGAAATGGGATCTTTCCTTGAATACATACTTAAAACTTCTCACAGAAAACAAACTGACATGGTCAATACCCCTGTGGGCTTTTCCTTTAATGACAAAGAGTAAGGAATGCATTTTGAGTCTTTGACATCCAGTCATCGCGCGCAATGACCGCTTGCTTTGAAATTAACACTTTTCTGATAAAATTCTTCATTTGCATTCCACAAAGCTTCTTTCTGGTTTGATGGGTTATTTAGTTACAGGGGTATATGCAGTGTAAATTGTGGCTACTACATTACAACAGGATACAGCTAAGTGAAAACAATGCAAGTAACATTCCATTAGTTTTCATGAAATTTAAACAACAAGTACATTCTTTAACAAAATCAGTCTGATCTATATTAATACACAAGTGAATTGGCTTGGGGCTCTGGCATGTGCTGACACCTGGTCTGTCAGTGTCACAGCGTCTCGTTCATAATCTAGATTCCCAGGTGTTTCATGGCACAGATCCACTGAAATGTAACCATCACTACGGCTCCGTGTTTGTCACAGAAGTGTAACTTCCGTGATGTCTGCAGCAGCTCGGGCAGTCCCTGGGCATGTCACACTGGCTGCTGCTGGTGCAGTCTTCGGTCCCCCTGTCCCTCCCCCACAGCAGAAATTTGGGTGGGAGGGGTGTCTCAGGGCTGGGGATTGGGGTGTGGGGTGGTGCTTACCTGGAGGGAGCTCCTGGAAGGGGGATAGGAACCCCCCTCCCCCCAGCTCCTAGCTCCATGTGCTGCCTCCGCCTGCAGGCACCACCCCCGCAGCTTCCATTGGCCGTGGTTCCCAGCCAGTGAGTGGCAGAACCGGGGCTCGGGGTAGAGCGGAGGCAGCATGTTGAGCTAGGAGCTGGGTAGGGAACCTGCCCCAGCACCTGCGGAATCCCCTGGGCCGTGAGTCCCCCACCTCGAGCACCTGCGGTGCTTCCCCAGCTGTGCCCCCCCCCCGCCCCCAAGCACCCAGGCCGTCCCCCTCGAGCACCTGCAGGCCATGCCCCCTAGTACCTGCGCCCCCCTCCCCCAGTATCTGTGGCGCCCCCAGGGCCACCCCTCCAAGCCATCTCCCCTCTCACCCCCCAAGTTTTAGTCAGAGGTATATAGTAAAAGTTATGGACAAGTCACATGATCTATCTTTGACTTTTACTAAAAATACCCATGACTAAAACATAGTCGTGACCATTACTGGTGTGTGAGGGCAGCAGCTAAGCAAACAGCGTGCCATCCAGCAGTTGCAGGGTGGGGAAAAGAGAGATTGAGGTAAGACTATTGTATCAGGCACAAGTTTAAAGTATCCATGACTCTTTTTAAAGTCCATGTAGTGTAGACAGCATCACTGTTTTTAAGGTCTCCTGTAAAAAGCCCACACAATAACTTCTGATCATGATGGTGCCTTATGGTCTGAGTCTGTGAACTTGTCTGGGATTCACTTTGGGGCTGATCCTGAGTGCTTCCTAGGAGACTCTTGCACCTCCAGGTGCCATTGTCTTCCTAGCATTGGATCCTTTCTGTTTCAGATAAAAAACTTGTGTCAGGATTTTAAACTGGTGGCAAGGAGTCCTAAGTGTTTTGCACTGGTTGCTTAGACTTAGAAGACATCCCCTGCATATAATTTAATCAGTATAATATTTTTTATGATGCTCCATAAAATGTTTTCAATATGTTATAAAATTAAATATGGGAATAAAAATAGAAATGATATAACTAAAGGAAAAGGCTGCAGTATCAGCTTGGTGAGATTCTTGTCCACTTAAGTTTAATTGGTCTGTGCAATGGATTTGTAGTAAGATTCAAGTATGAATTAGTTTTGAAATAACCCTTTGTGGGTTTTTTTAAAAACTTTCATAAAGCATAGCTTTCTTTCTTTCTTTCTTTTCCTTCCTTCCTTCCCTCCCTCCCAACACTGGGATTCCCCACCCCCATGTGCTTGCTTGCTTTCAACAATTTTGCTTTGAGCAGTGCCAGAACATTGAAGATTGGCAGTTCAACATCAACTTTATGTATACTCCAAGGCCTTGTTTATACTACAAAGTTTTGTTGGCAAAAGGCAGCTTTGGTCGACAAAACAGTGGAGGTGTATATGCTATAATGCTCCTCCTGCTGACAAAACTCTCCTGTTTTGTCAACAAAATAAAACCACCTCGACAAGAGGTGTAGTGCTTTTTGCAGCAAAGTTAGAGCAACAGAGCATCAGTGTAGACACTGCATTTGTTATATCGCTGTAACTGGCCTCCAGGAGGTATCCCACAATGCTCACCGTGACTGCTCTGCTCACCATTTTGAACTCAGCTGCCCTGCGTCCAGCTGCACATGCATGCACCCCATCCCTTTCAAAGCCCTAGGAAGTTTTGAAATTCTTCAGCATGGAGAGCTCACATAGCTACTGTCCAGCTGAGGGTGCTGGCTTCTGGCAGCAAACACACTCCTGCCTGGACTACAGGGGTGGGGGTTGATCTCCTTGGTCTGTGGGGAGAGAAAGCTGTGGGAGAACTCTAACAGAGTCATGGACTCAAAACATTAATTCAGTAACCTGCTTTCCCTGGGACTAGAACCACAGCGGCAGGCAGCGAAGGCTGCTGCAAGGAGCAGCGGGGGAAGGACTGCTGTGCTGTGCAGAGTCAGGGAGGGAGGTGCGGGCTGATGTTGCGATGTCCACCTCCCCCCACCTGTGTACTGTTCTTCTCTGGGGTGGGGAGACGGGGACACCAGCTGTCTGTGCACCAGCTTCTGCCTCAAGCCTGGTTGCTTCTGGCTGCTGTCTGAACTTGGGCTTTGTCACTGGAACCTGAACGACAAAACTTTTGTTGTTCAGAGATGTGAAAAAGCCACACCCCTGAACAACAAAAGTTTTGCCAACGAAAAGCTCTGGTGTGAACAGCGCTTTGTCGCAGGAGAGCTCGACTGCCAACAAAGCTACTGCCGCTCATTGTGGGTAGAAGTTTTTTGTCGGTGGGTGAGCACTCTCCTGCCAACAAACGACAGCTATACTGCGCGCCTTTTAGTGGAATGACTGTAGCATCACAGCTATGTCACTAAAAGGTGCTTAATGTAGACGTAGCCTTAGAGTCAGCGTGCAGACACACTCACTCTCCCCCAGCACAGAGTCTGTCTCTCTCACACATACACACTCCCCTAACACACACTCTCTCTCTGTCCCTCACACACACTCTTCCCCGCCCCCTACCCCACTGCTGTGGTCTTGTGTTAGTGTTCAGCAATGTCATTTTGGTTATATTACCAAGTTCTACTTTACAAAGTGATTTAAAATGTGTTACTTTTCGGGCACACACAGCGATCATTGCAAGGTTCATAGATAGTGCAAACAAACAATGCCAGGCTCAACACACTACAGCAACAGACGTTACTGTAGCTTAGTGTTAATATGCTCCTTCAAAGCATCCCTTAGCCAAATAGCTTCTCCCCCCTCCACCCCGGATGGGCTGCTCATATAGCCTTGTGTTCATAGAGCACAGCACAATACTCAACAGCGATGAAGGATCTGTGCTTTCTGACAGGTGGCTGGGTTGCAGGTTACCAGGACTGTTGAAAAGCAGCTAGTAATCTAGTAGAATACCCATGGAACGATTGGATTGAGAAACCCCTTATAATGTGACGCTGCACCTGCCCCCATGAGATGTTTCAAATCTGTCCCAAAGCACCCTGCGGCCAGTTGCATAGTGGGATAGCTACCCACAGTGCTCTGTTTTCTGTCAATGCAAGAGCTGCTATTGTGGATGCACTCCACCACACAATGAACATAGTGTGGACACGCAACAGTAGTTTAATTACAGTGGTGGTGGTACATCGGCGTAACTTGCGTTGACAAAACTCTGTAATGTAGATCAGTGGTTGTCAACCCAGGGTCAGAGGTCTTCCAATTGATAGATCAACTCATCTGGATATTTGCCTGGTTTTACAACAGGCTACATAAAAAGCAGTATCGAAGTCAGTCCAAACTAATATTTCATACAGATGGACAATGTTTATACTGCTCTATATATTATACACTGAATTGTAAGTACAATATTTATATTCCAATTGATTTATTTTGTAACTATATGGAAAAAATGGGAATGTAAGCAATTTTTCAGTAGTAGTGTGCCGTGACACTTTTGTATTTTTATGTCTGATTTTGTAAGCACGTGGTTCTTAAGTGAGATGAAACATGGCGGTATGCAAAACAAATCAGACTTCTGAATGGGGTACAGTAGCCTGGAAAGGTCGCAAACCACTGGTGTAGACAAGACCTAAATGGAAGTGAACTAGTTGAAAGGACTGTAAATGTGTCCAGTTTAAATTTGTTTGCAAATTTTTTAACTTAACAAAAGCTGTTACCATTTGATGACTGTTTCTTGGCCTGTGTGAAATAGGTTTGGTGGTTTCAGTCTAGTTGCCAGTGAACAGGTATTCACATCATACAAAACACTATCACTGTTGGCACCCTTGGAGTTTCTACAAAGAGCCAGGGATTCGCACTGAGCTCCCATTACAACCCTCAGGTGCTAAGAGACATCACATGACTTCACTTTCCCTCTCCCTTTTGTTCTGTTGCACTCACTGAAAGGTACTTAGTTTATTTCAGAGGACAGAAGATACAGGTAGCTGCTAATTATTGGTAAAAGAAAGAAGTAAAACTCGGACTTTCAGCAAACATTATGGTAAGGCATATGAGGCTAGAAAAGAAAAGATAGTTTCTTTAGAAGAATCCAAAACAAGTCATGTGGGAATGGAGTTCTAGGGTAATGAGTTTATTTAACAAAAAAAACATATTTTGACTAGAATTATAATTCCTGAAACTACCAAAGGATCTGAAGCAGCTGGTGAGGCTGTTCAGCAGTTAAAAGCAAATCTCTCTCAATCGTCCAAGAAATATTCTGTACAAAATGCATTGTACAAATACGTTAACCTACCCTAATCTGGAAAAAAGAAAAGCAGTGACGCCTTTCTCATAGAATCATAAGAATTACTGCACTGGAACAGGCCCAAGGTTCATTGAGTCCAGTGTCCTGTCTCTGACAGTGGCCAGCACCAGATCAGTCAGAGGAAGGCGTAAGAACTGTACAGCGGAGAGATCTGGGATAACCTGCTCCACGTATTAGGTCTTTCCCTGATCACTTGGAAAGAGGCTTAAGCCCTGAAGTCTGAGGTTTGATTTCCCTTCCAAAATAGAGTATTCCTGTTATCCATATAGATCCCTTTTTGAATCTTGCCTTTGGAGAAGTGATTTCTACAGTAGTATAACTGGATGACTTTAGATACATCAGGAAACAAGTGTATACTTGTATGGGCTCCCCCTTTGTAATGATAACATTAATATTGACATTTTAGTTTCTTTAGTAATAAACGAAGAAACAGAAGAAATATTAGATAAATAATTCAAAACTGCCTTTCAGCACTGAGTGCTGAAAGCTGCAAAATACCATAACTTCTATGGCCTTTCGTAGCAAGGGAGTTTGGGCTGAAGTAACAGTAGGGAAGGAGCAGAGGGTAGGTTCCCCACCCCTACATGGTACTGTTTTTGCATAATTGTGCTGAATTTAGTGGCGCATAAGGAGTTGCGCTCTCTGTTGCATCACCCTCTGAAAAGCTTGATCTTTCTCTGTCAGTTTCTCTCTTCTTACTTGGCATCTATCAATTTGTATGCTCTGGAGGCTTGACCTATGCCACCAAATTGCAACGATGAACTTGAGAGTAGATAAGTTATGCCACTGCTAAATGACCCAAACTATCTGTACTCATTTATCAGAACAAAGTATCTGAATTATTAAAGGGTGTGTATTTGCCAGTGTGGTGAAAAAAATATTTTGGAATTGAGTTAGCTTTCAAAACAAATGTTCTCAGCCCAGTCCTTTTTTCTCACAGTTGAAAGTATTGCACATCCTTAGGGGAGTAAAATCATAGCTGTGCGGGAAGAGGAGAAGTATTACTAACACAGAGAGCCCTTTATCTTGGAATTTTCAAAGGTACCTATTGCCACAATATCAAGCATTTCAAAATTTCAAATTGCTCTTTACTAGAGTAAGCCTGTGTCAAGGGCTGATATGTTAGTACAGGTTACATTATACAGTACTGAAATGGAGTGTCTCAGTCCATCAGAATGAAGGGAGGCTTCATAGCTGTGGATACTTAATGTTTAATTCCCCCCAAATTATACAGTCCCCTGTACTGTGTTGTTTCACAGAGTTTAAGGCCAGAGGAGATCATCTAGTATGGCCTGGATATCACAGATCACTAATTCTTAGCCAGATACCTCTATATTAAGGCCGAGATTTTGTTTTGGGTGTGAGATTTGTACAGTCAGTATGACAATCTTTGACTGACAACCATTAGCCAATCAGAGTACTGGTATTTGCATAATTGCACAAGGTCTTTCTTATTTTCCTTGCTGTGAGTATGCAAAACATGTGAATCTACTTGGGTTATTGTAATCCCTGTCTTTGGGTTGGCTTCCTATTCAGAATTTTCAAGTTGCAACAAATATACCACCTCTGTTCTTCACTTTTCTGACAGAAACAGAAAATCTCCCTGTACATGTGAATCTAAAGGGAGTGTGTGGGGAAGAACAGCACACCAAAAGCAGGAGATGAGGGCTGACATTCCACTGAAAGGGAAAGTGTCTTTAAAACATAGTTTAAATCCCTTGATTCATTTTCCTGCTTGCTTCTGATTTTTACCCCCTTTCTTTTGTACAGATCCCTGAGACACTTGTTTCTAGAATAATGGCCATGTATATGAGTGTTCATTGGCTTTTTTACATTTGGCGAATCCCATCTTTCCCTCCTTAACATAAAAACCTATTGCAATTACTGAGGACAAGCACCTTACTTATCTGTAGGGAAGAAACTGAATGGCAGTGGGGAAAAGAGATGGTGAAAGGAAAAGCAAAAAGCGCTTAATTATTTATAAACAGTGTACCTTTCAGTAGTTTGACAATTGGTTTTGCTTTTTGTGTTTTTTCTCCTTTCGCTGAAAATTTTGTGTCTAATAAAAGAAATCAGTATAAAAGCTTGAGGGCATTTCCTGTTAACTCTGAAATAATTCTGTGCTGGGCTAATAGTCTCTGATACCTTAAATTCATTCAACCTAGGATACAGTTATAAATGGAAAGCACCCTCAAGTTATCAAAGTATTTCCGGGGTAAGTTTGCTGTAAGCATATAGATTGCTTTAGCCCATGTCTGCGACAAGCATTCATTTGCCATCCTAGAGAAAAGATACCAGTCCTTTCCCAAATTTAGGTCTTCTATGCTTTACTCATGGACAGGATCTCAGTTTCATTGAATGAAATTTCACTGTTCAGTTAGTTTAAATAGTGATTGGCCTATCACTCAACAGTCGGATTGTTAAACAAAATGATGAGTTCTGCACATAGGCGTCTAAATGCACTTGAAACAGAGATGTCGTTAACTGTATTTAGATACGGTGGGTGGTTTTTTGTTTTTGCTAACTTTGTCATGGATTTCCCTTCACAGAGGTGCTGGGCAAGAAGTAGGAAGATCATGCATTATTCTGGAGTTTAAAGGAAGAAAAATAATGGTAATTTTTTGTAAACACCTGAATTACGAGGGTCTGTTGTAAAAAGCTATTGTTTGTTAAATCCATGTTCCTCACAAAAGTATGGATGTCAACCTTTCCCTAAACAGGCAAAGTCTCTGGTTCCCAAGAGCAACGTTACCTAGAGGATGTGACATATTATATGAGATTTTAATTTAGTAATAAAAGACGTGCATAAATCCTGAGAGAAAATTTGGGTATCTATTTATGTATAAGTGTAGGTGATGTGCTCACAATCTAGTTTTCCGTGGTGTCTGAGCCTAACCTTTACTTTGTTCACACAGTTGTGTGTGTATGCACAGATGCTCTGTTTACTTTTCCAGCATTAATGCCTGTGTGCTCAGGTGATAGAATCTACACGTGAAAGGCTGTTCACCTATGCTGTCAACTGTTACTATTGGAAAAGTGTGGCTAGAGGCTCGTGTAGGTACAGAATAGCACATGCAAAGGCTCAGGTCTGAAAAATAGTTTCTCAAAAGGCATTCAGTTTTCCACTGAAGATAAGTCACCTACACAGATAACCTAGATCAGGGGTGGGCAGACTACGGCCCTGGGGCCACATCTGGCGCTTCAGACATTTTAATCCAGCCCTTGAGCTACTGCCCGGGAGCAGGGTCCGGAGCTTACCCCACTCTGTGCGTGCCATGGCTCTACGCTGCTTCCGGAAGCAGCAGAATGTGCCTCCTCCGGCACCTACACATAGGGGCAGCCCGGGGATTCTGCATGCTTCCCCTGTCCCAAGCACCCACCCCCGCAGCTCCCATTGGCCAGGAACTTTGGCCAGTGGGAGCTACAGGGGCAGCGCCTGAGGACGGGGCAGCACACAGAACTGCCTGGCTATGCCTCCATGTAGGAGCCGAAGGGGGGACATGCCTCTGCTTCTGGGAGCTGCTTGAGGTAAGCACTACCCAGAGCCTGCACCCCAACCCTCTGCCCTAGCACTGATCCCCTTCCTGCTCCCGGAGCCCCTCGGTACCATCCCAGAACACCCCCCTACATCCCCAGCCCCACCACAGAGCCCACACCCCCAGTTGGAGCCCTCACCCCCTCCCTCCCCACACCCAACCTCCTGCCCTAGTCTGGAGCCCCCTTCCACACCCTGAACTCCTAATTTCTGGCCCCACCCCAGAGCCCTCACCCCCTCCCACACCCCAACCCCCAATTTCGTGAGCATTCATGGCCTGCCATACAATTTCCGTACCCAGACCCTCAGGCCAAAAAGTTTGCCCACCCCTGCCCTAGGGTCTAGCTTGGAATCTAATATATCACAATGTGTCAAAAACTGAATAAGCAAAATGAGTTTTTCCTGCATGACACTCACTTGTAACTGCCATAAATTTGTGTGTGGTTATTCATTTTTATAAGTTTTAGTAGGAGTTTTAATTGTTTGTCATCACTTTTCAGCTTGATTGTGGAATCCACCCTGGCCTAGAAGGAATGGATGCCCTACCTTACATTGACTTGATAGATCCTGCTGAGATTGATCTCCTCTTAATCAGTCAGTAAGTTGCATTTAGGACAAGAATTAATGCTTGCTTTGAGTTCTTGCTGATACAGAGGTTACGGAGCCATTCATTTCCAACTTTTAAGAAAGATTGGGGGCAGATGTCATCCAGACCCTATTGGTGTGATGAAAGGACAGCAGTTCCCAATATTTGTGTAGTGTGAACTGTTGCCTAATCTGTTGATTGCATATTAATTATATTACTGATTTAGTTTCCCCAATTAGCAGTCTGAAATTTGTCTGGTTCTTATCCTAATATCAGAGCCAGTATTATCAGAATTAGTATTCAGTTGAGAGCCTTGACGTGCACAGTTACAACGCTCACACTTAGGAAATCGCACTATATTTATAATAGTTTTATTAAAACAATTAGCAACTTCACAAACACTCCAACCCAGCAAAGCAGGTAGAGATAATACAACATGAGCTGAGCATCCGTAGGCTTACACCATCTCTTGCAAAACAATGTGAAGTGTTAGTTATCATCCTCATCTTTCCCCTCACCATCATCAGTGGTTGTCATCCTGGCGTCTCCCCAGGTACACAGGCCGGGATACAGCTTTTATGATGTGTTATATTGAGACCATTATGCTTAATGCATGTTCATTAGGGGTTTCAGTCTCTTTTCCTTATTTGTAGTTCCTCTCCCTACTAATAATAATAATATTGGGGTGCTCTTCTCTATAGATTATTAAACCTTTTTCATCAAGCTTATTAGCATATATGTCAATTACTTACCATGGCATTCCTGTGGTCAGACATCTGGTGATGTCTCTAACTAAAAATATTCCAGGGTGGTATAAACTAGCATCCTGTGATTACCTATGAGCAGTTTAGTCATTACAGCATTCCATCTTATGATATTTTATGATCTAGGGTTACTCTTGGTTAGCTACTTATGCTAAGGCTTTTTGGGCCTTATGCCTTAATCAATTTATCTAAATTATTATTTTACAGGCCATGAGACTTACAACCTTATTGGTTTATTGCCTTAACTTATATCTGTGGCTCACCTAGCAAATACCTGTAGGCTACAAAACTACTTCTTAATGTCATGGCCCTCCTCCATGCCCATTGTAACCTCGTGGCCACCCTCCGCTCCCTTTCGTGATCACTTAACATCACTGTGTCAACTTCAGCAATTGTTTATGTGTAAAAGAAATATTAGAAAGTATTTACTGTACTTTTAGCTATCTTTAATGGGAGTTGGATCAGGAGTTGAGAAGACACCCATTGACTTAAAAGGGTGTTAGACTGGGCTGATAATATGACTTAGCACCTGGAAACAAGGATAGTCAGGTGTATGTGACCAGTTAGCTCTCCATGGACTACCAGTGCCCCACAGATCAGAGTTTGAGAAATGCTGATACAGAGGTTACGGAGCCATTCACTCAGATACTTTATGTACAGCAATTGTGGGGAGGGATAGCTCAGTGGTTTGAGCATTGGCCTGCTAAACACAGGGTTGTGAGTTCAGTCCTTGAGGGAGCCACTTAGGGATCTGGGGCAAAAATCAGTACTTGGTCCTGTTAGTGAAGGCAGGGAGCTGGACTCAATGACCTTTTGAGGTTCATTCCAGTTCTAGGAGATTGGTATATCTCCAATTATAAAATATATATATATTAAAATGCACTTGTTGCACCTTTATCGCAAAACCACTGTTTTAAAATTAGCATCATTAGTAGGAGTGACCAAATTGTTATCTCGTACACCGCTACCCTGATATAACGTGGTTGTGGGGAGCTAAAAATTCCTACCACATTATAAGTGAAACGCCGTTATATCGGGGTAGCAGTGGCAGGGCTGCAGTGGTGATTTAAAGAGACTGGGACTCCGACCGCGGGGAGCCTCAGGCCCTTTAAATCGCCAGCAATCCCTGTTGTCACAGCCCTGGGGTAGTGGCGGCAGGGCTCCAGCAGTGATTTAAAGGGCCCGGAGCTCCCCGCAGCAGCCCGAGCCCCAGGCCCTTTAGATCGCCGGCGAGCCGTACTGCCGCAGCCCCAAGCTAGCAGCGGCAGGGCTCTGGCGGTGATTTAAAGAGCTCTGGGCTCCGGCTGCTGTTGGGAGTCCGGGCCCTTTAAATCACCAGTCCAGCCCCGCTGCTGCAGCCCCGGGGTAACAGCGGCAGGACTCCAGCGGTGACTTAAAGGTCCCTGGGCTCCCCGCAGAAGACGGAGCCCTGGATCCTTTAAAGTGCCGCCGGAGCCCCGCTGCTACTGGACTATATGCGAACCCGTGTTATATCGGGTCGCATTATAGCAGGGTAGCGGTGTATGCTGCTAAAAACACATTTTAGTGGTTCACTTCTAATCTGTGGTGGCCCATGTGCCAACTTTGGGGCCACTGCTGTTAGCTTTATTCTGTCATCCTTTCTCTGTGTGTGTGATGTTCATTCTCTTCCCTCCCATTCTTTAAATGCAAAAAAACTAATTGTAAGGTTCTATAGGTAAAATTTATCAAGAAATGAGGATGTTAAAATGCAAAAGTTAACTTTTCTCTATTGCATTTTAATGTATCAATCTTAATATCTTAGAATATACAGAATGCATAATGCAACCCAGTTAACATTGCTGATGAAACCCTAATTCCCGTGTTTCCTGATTTATGTAGCATTATGTTAATATAGTAAATCAGTGAATGGTTTAGCACTTAAAAAAGATGGTGGAAATCCTACTCAGAGTAGGTATCAATCATTCGCTGTCCAACTGAGATGTTGCATCTAATGGGGTCCTGCAGGGGTCAGTCCTGACCCCGTACTAGTCAATATTTCACGACTTGGACAATGGAGAGTATGCTTATAAAATTTCAGATGACACCAAGCTGGGAGGGGTCACAGGATTAGTATTGGAGGGCAGGATTAGTATTGAAAACGACCTTGACAAAACGGAGTATTGGTCTGAAATCAACAAGATGAAATTCAGTAAAGACAAGTACAGAGTGCTACACTTAGGAGAAAAAAATCAAATGCAAAACTCCAAATTGGGAATAACTGGCTAGGGAGTAGTACTGCTGAAAAGGATCTCAGGGATTACAGGGGATCAGAAATTTAACAGGAGTGATGCAATTGTGAAAAAGACTGTTATTTTTCGGAGGGTATATTTAAAAGCAGTGTTGCATGTTAGAGATGGAAGATAATTGTCGCGCTGTACTCGGCACTGGTGAGGCCTCAACTGGGAGCACTGTGTCCAATTCTGGGCATCATACTTTCGGAAAGATGTGGACAAACTGGAAAGACTCCAGAGAAGAGCAGCAAAAATGATAAAAGGTTTAGCAAACCTGAGCTATGAGGAAAGATTTTAAAAAATCTTTAGTCTTGAGAGAAGAAGACTGTGGGAGGGGAGAATTTGATAATAGTCTTTGAATATATTAAGTGCTGTTATAAAAAGAAGTGTGATCAATTATTCTCCATACCTAGGAAGGTAGGACAAAAAGTAACCAGTTTAATTTGCATCAAAGGAGTGTTAGGTTAGATATTAGGGAAAAAATTCTAACTATATGAGTAGTTAAGTTCTGGAATAGGTTTCCAAGGAAGGTTGTGGAATCCCCTTTATTGGAAGTTTTTAAGAACAGGTTAGACAAACACTTCCCAGGGATGGTCTAGCTTTACTTGGTCCTGCCTCAGTGTAGGGTGCTGGACTTCATGACCTCCCAAAGTCCCTCCCAAACCTACATTTCTATGACTTGTGATTTGTATTATGTGATACTGATGTATTAACTGTATTCATTTGTCTGTTTTAAGTTTTCATTTGGATCACTGTGGCGCTTTACCATGGTTTCTGCAGAAGACCAGCTTCAAAGGAAGAACATTTATGACTCATGCTACAAAAGCTATTTACAGGTGGCTTCTTTCAGATTACGTCAAGGTTAGGTAAGTGGACACACTGGTTGTTTTTATAACTCCCTCCTGAATTATTGCTCCTGTCTGTCCAATGGGGGAAGTGTGTGGGAAATGATGCAATGTCTTGGGGGGGCTTTGAATGCAGTTTGTTATATCTTATGTTTTTAAAAGACCACTGTCAATTTAATAATCATATGTAAATTTCTTTAAAAGTTCACTTACTTAAGTTACTAATAACATTTAATTTAGAGCATTAAAAATGAGGGAAAATACATCTAATTTATTTTTAATTATTTGTCATGTTATTTTTTGCGTTTCCAGAAGCTCTGATAATGGAAATTAATTTCTAGGTTTGACTGTATGGGCTGCAAACATGAAAGGGGAATTTTGTTTATTTGTTGGGTTTTTTTTTAAAACCCACAAAAATCAAATTGTGTAAAATTCCAGTGGAAATACAAGTTTATGGAAACATTTCCTTTGGTCTTATAAGATGGTTTGTATAAAAACTCGACTTCTTTGGTCCAAATATGAACCTTTTGACTGCTTTCATAGTTCGAGATTAACAGCGAGCATGGCATTATATTTATGATATTAAATTATACATTTCAAATGTATAATTGTTCAGATATATTGGTATTGTGTTCAAGTATATAGGATAGTTCCTTTTGGTCTAACTCCCATTCCACAAACATATATTGCCTGAACTGAGTGGTGGGTGAGTTTATTAGTAGGTAAGTCTATATCAGGGTTTCTCAAATAGGGGTCGCCGCTTCTGTAGGGAAAGGCCCTGGCGGGCCGGGCCGGTGTCTTTACCTGCCCCGTCCTCAGGTCCAGCCAATCGCGGCTCCCACTGGCCACAGATCGCTGCTCCGGGCCCATAGGAGCTACTGGAAACAGCGGGACTGAAGGACGTACTGGCCGCCACTTCCAGGAACTTCCATTGGCCCAGAGCAGTGATCCGCAGCCAGTGGGAGCCGCGATAGGCCGGATCTGTGGAGGGGGCAGGTAAACACACTGGCCTGGTCCACCAGGGGCTTTCCCTACAGAAACGGCGACCCCTATTTGAGAAACCCTAGTCTATAGTTTATTTTTGCTCTCTTCTATAGGCATCCATTCCCTGAAAGTTCAAACATTAATTGTCCCTTTGCATTACTGAAATAGTTTTTATATAAAGTCAAAAGTAAACGTTAATAGAGATGAGACTGTGTCCCCGACCAGTATGCAAAATTTTAGGGTGCTTTGCATACATAAGCATGTTAAGTGGATGTAGTAGGGCAGTCTATGGAAGCAAAGTATTTGTTTGCAGAAAGCCTTAAGCAGCTTCTTGCCTGAAGGAGGTAATATAGCAGCTTTAAAAATTTTGGATTTATGTCTTGGAGGCAGGAATTATGTGAAAGAGATACAAACTTTGGGGAAGTGGTCCTGCAATCCTTATCTAATAGATTCTGAGCCCCTCCTCCTGTGGGTACAGCTTGTGAGTCACCTGAGTGGAATACCTGTCTGCATCTACTCAACGAAGAAGAAACTCTTACTTAGGCCTTGTCTACACTTGCAAGTTGCAGCGCTGGTGAGGGGGTTACAGCGCTGCAACTTAGCAGGTGTCTACACTTAAAAGCTCAGCCAGCGCTGCAACTCCCTGTTTGCAGCGCTGGCTGTGAGGCTGTACACCTGGGTCTGCTTCCGGTGTAGCGAAGACCAGCGCTGGTGATGCAGCGCTGGTCATTCAGGTGTGACACTCACCAGCGTTTTAATGGCCTCCAGGGTATTAGGACTTATCCCAGCAATTCCTTTTCAGCCTCTCTCGTCACTGCTTAGCACTCCACTGCTCTGGGCTTAGAGCCTGGAGAGGAGGGAGAGCGGGGCTTGCCCGAGCTCAGCCGGGAGAGCGGGAGAGCAGGGTTTGCCGGCGCTCCGGCCGGGAGAGCGGGGCTTTGCTGGAGCTCCGGCCGGGAGGCGGGGCTTGCGGGTTTGCCGCGCTCCGGCCGGAGAGCGGGCTTTCTGAAGCTCGGCCGGGAGAGCGGGGCTGCGGGGTTTGCCGCGCTCCAGCCGGGAGAGCGGGGCTTGCTGGAGCTCCGGCCGGGAGAGCGTGGCTGGCGGGCTTGCTGCGCTCCGGCCGGAGAGCGGGGCTTTCTGGAGCTCCGGCCGGAGAGCGTGCAACTTGCGGGGTTTGCGCGCTCCGGCCGGGAGAGCGGGGCTTTCTGGAGCTCCGGCCGGGAGAGCGGCGCTTGCGGGGTTTGCCGCGCTCCGGCCGGAGAGCGGCGCTTGCGGGGTTTGCCGCGCTCCGCCGGGAGAGCGGCGCTTGCTGGAGCTCCGGCCGGGAGAGCGGGGCTTTCTGGAGCTCCGCGCGGAGAGGGCCGCTTGCGGGTTGCGCGCTCCGGCCGGGAGAACGGCGCTTGCGGGGTTTGCCGCGCTCCGTCCGGGAAGAGCGGCGCTTGCTGGAGCTCGAGGTGCTCTGTGGGATAGCTGCCCACAATGCACCACTCACAACAGCGCTGCAACTGGTGCAAGTGTGGACACACTGCAGCGCTGGTCGCTGTCAGTGTGGACACACTGCAGCGCTGGCCGTACACAGCTGTACGACCACAGCTGTAACGGCCAGCGCTGCAAAACTGTAAGTGTAGACAAGGCCTTACTATAACTGTAGTTCTTCAAGACGTGATGCAGATGTGTATTCCACAAAACCACTGTGACATTGCACTCCATATGATTTTATGAAAATGTGCTAATGAGTGTGAATATAATGTAACTGGAATATGCTTCATGCAAAAGGTCTCTTGTAAGGTATCATTACAAAGCTTATAATCTACTGAGTGTGGTCATCCTATTTGTATAAATGTATCATTCTTGTATCTGAAACTAGAAATACGAAATTTAACTCTGAGGTCTTATTGTAATTATGCAAAGTGTGGGTCATTAATGGTGGTTTGGAATCTTGATGGCTCCCATTAACCAAGACATTGACTAGATGGCTCCATTTACTTGCAAGTCTTCCTGTCAGTCAGGCTGGGAAGAATGAAGGCTTGAGGTCTCACAGCACATGTGACCATGTCACCTGGTACTGGAATCCATCTTAAACCTGGGGCTTTTCCATTTAGAAGAAGGGGTAGGGACCCAGAGAGACAAAAGATTCCCACCTTGTGCCAAAACTGTAAAAGGGGGTGGAACAGAACAAAGGGGGCGGCAGTCGTGAGAAATTCCCTAGCTACCACTAAGCTAACAAGAACTGTACCAGGGGAAAGGATTGGGCCCAGACTAGGAAGGAGTCTAGTCTGTGAAAGAAGCTTATTGGAACATCTCTGAGGGCGAGATTTTATCAATATTCAGTTTGCAATTGTATTAGGCTTAGACTTGCATATTTTGTTTTATTTTGCTTGGTAACTTTGTTCGGTCTGTTATTACTTGGAACCACATAAATCCTACTTTTTATATTTAATAAAATCACTTTTTGCTTATAAATTAACCCAGAGTAAGTAAGTAATTCCTGGGGGAGCAAATAACTGTGCATGTCTCTCTGTCAGTGTTATAGAGGGTGGAAAATTTGTGAGTTTACCCTGTATAGGCTATATACAGAATAAAATGAATTTATTTGGGGTTTGGATCCCATTGGGAACTGGGTATCTGGGTGCTAGAGACAGGAGCACTTTCTAAGTCATTTTCAGTTAAGTCTGCAGTTTTAGGGGGACATGGTTCAGACCCTGGATCTGTATTGGAGCAGACTGGCATGTCTGGCTAAACAAGGCAGGGTTCTGAAGTCCCAAGCTGCCAGGGAAAGTGGGCTCAGAGGTACTCTCAGCACATCAGGTGGCAGTCCCAAGGGCATCTCTGTGACCCAACCCATCACAGCCACCCTCTGTCCCTTCTGCATTGGAGTCTACTCTCTGGATATTCAGTGCAAAGGAACTCGGGGGGCGAGGGGGAAGGTCAGGACAGGCACCGCCTCATATAGCCAGGGGACAGGCTTTGGCCACGAGGCACGATCGCCACCCCTTCGGGTACTGCTAGGTAAAACTCTCTGGCTCCAGTACCCTGGGAGCGTGCACAATGAAGTGAAATACACATCTGCATGACATCTCATATAACTACAGTTAATGTAAGTAACAGTTTCTTCTGCCTAAGACGCCACTAAAGGGTTTGTAGCCTGGTCCTTGATCTGTTCCTGGATGGGAACCTGGATGTAGGCTTCCACAATACATAGTCTAATCAACCTAATGATGGAGGGTTTGGAAGCTCTGAGTTCCTAGCACTTTGGGTGGAAAGACGTGAAAAGGGAGCCTGATCTTCTTGTAAATTCTGTGCTCTTGAGAGATTTTTTTCAATAGTCTTATAACATATGAGGAGTGCAAGGCCTTTTCAGTTGGGTGTTGTGGTTTTGGACAAAACTAAGGAAGTATGATCTCTTAAAGTGTGGAAGGAGGAATATACCTTAGAAAGGATTCTGGTTCCCCCTTTAGATATGTGTCTGTAGTCATGGTATCTGACTGAACCAGTACCTGGGTCCTCCTTAGGGTGAGCTAGAACCTTCGCAGAACTCGCTTGACCACTCTCAGTTCTAGGAGGTTTAACCTGTGAGGCTTTTCCTCCTGATTTCCAAGGCCCTGGGATGTTGGGTCTTTAGGTGAGCTCCCAAGCCCTCCAGGCTGGCATCTGTTGTGAGAACTGAAGGTTTTGGACAGCGGATGGACTTCTTATTGTGGACTGACCACCAGTGTAAGGAATTGAACACCTGTGTCGGTATCTGTACTTGAACTTTCCTTTGTCCAGACCCTTAATATAAAGGCTTGAAAAGATGTCTGGTCTGTGACTGTGCCCAGGAAGTGATCCCTATGCACAGGATCTGGAATCCTAGCAGTTGGCATTATAATTCTATGATGGATCTCCTGTGGCTGTGAAGCAAGATGATAATTCCTGGATTTTCTGAAACCTTTCTAATACTGGGTAGATCCTTGCTATTGTGGTGGCTATTTCTGCCACTAGGTGGTTTTTCTGGTGGACGTAACCAGGGCACTTTTCTTGGCATTGATGAGGAAGCCATGCACCAGGAGGAGGTCTGATTCACTGAATATACAGTCTTTATTCAAACACAAGAGAACCTCTGACTGTTTATAATGTTCCTTTTTACTTCCAAATGGTTTTGATTGTTTGAAGTTGTCGTTGATAGTTTTCCATTGACTATTCTAAGGGTAGACAATTAAACCTTGTATTTCATCACTGGCTGATCAGGGAGAGGTGAAAACTCCCTCATACTTGAATTGGCCAGCACCGAGATATATGATTCCTGGTGACTAACTTTTGTTCCAAGACTGTGAGGTATAATTTTCCTTAAATATTACACTTGCACAAATCTTGCAATGATTATGAGTATTGGTAAATTACAAGCTTTCAGGAGAGATCTCACATGCTACTTTTTATAGATAAATACCATATGCTCATTATATTAGGTGTAGTGAGTTTGTCAGGTCTGAGAAGAGAGTTGCTTATGAAGAACCCTTTGTATGTTGACACCATTGGGCCTCTGTGTCCCAAATAGAACCTGAAGAACATTTATTCTAACACTGCCGTAGCCAGAAGATGAGACATTTCATTCTTGATCAGTTTGTGTTTTCCTGCATTGTTGGAATTGGGTGATTGGATGAAGAACCATTGGACTGGAGCCCATAGCTTGAGGGAATACCCCTGGCTCACTATCTTCCTGACTCATCTTTCTGTGATCGATGAGTCATTCCTCTAGGAAATGTGAAATTTTGTCCCCTAGCTTCAGTTCTGGACGGAGGCCTACACAATCTTGGTCATAAAGTGACTTGGATGGGTGCGGGGCCAAGGGATCTCGATTCTACTGTTCTTTCCCTTGGAGATTTTGTTGTCTCTTTGCTGGTACTGATGTGGTTGTCCCTTCACTGTTACAAAGAGCAAAAGGAGTGCATATGTCTGAAAGCCGATTAATATACTCTCTCCTTAGAGCATTTAGTGGGGCAGGGTGAGATTTTGCTGCACTGTCAGCCACCTCCTTCTCCAGCCTTTCTCCAAAAATGAGGAAGCCTGTCAACTTTGCCAAGCATAGAACCTGCCTAGAGTGAGTGTGCACCTTCCAGGGACAGAGCCCTAGGTGGCATCTAGTTACACTGAAAGCCATGGCTCAGGCTGGGAACCCCATTGCATCTATTGAGGCATCAGCTACAAAAGCTGTTGCTAGGGAGACTTTCTTTAAAATGGAACCAAAGATCTCTTCATTTAAGGGTTTGGAGATCTTCCAGCTAAGAAAGATGCTCCTGCAAAGCAGGGAACTGCCAGAAATACTCGGACGGTGGTGGAGAAGTCTTCAAAATCATTAAAAGCAGTGGGTATTCACCCACGAAAGCTCGTGCTCCAAAACGTCTGTTAGTCTATAAGATGCCACAGGATTCTTTGCTGCTTTTACAGACCCAGACTAACACGGCTACCCCTCTGATACTTCAAAATCATTTTGAGAGTAGCCTCGATCTTTCTATCTGTGGCGTTCTTAGTATAGAACTCCCCCTATAAGAGAAAAACCATATCCCTGGCGAGGGACTCTGTGGCAGGTCAGCCTTCGGTATCAGCAATAGATCCCTTTTGGCTCCTGAATGTTATGGAGCCTTAAGTTGCTCCTGTTAATGCACTGCCCTTATAAGACTTGTTCCACTCATCACTAATCACTTCCTTAGGAATGAAGGGGTATCACCACCTCAGGGGTAGATTCTGAGGGGACCTGTTTACTCTGAGGCTCACTCTCAAGAGCCTGCTCAGGTTGAATTTGAATAGTAGAAACAACCTTGTTGCACATAGCTTGAAATTTCTCAGGGGAGAAAAAACTTTGCTGCATTTTCCACCCATCCTGTTCACATTCAGAGCCAGACCACTTACGTTCCTCGATGCCCTGAGTCAAGTTGTCAGGGTCCTCGTCGCTTTTTGAAGCCTCTCCCTGCTTTACACTGGGGTTTCTGGTCCATTCTTTCCCCATTGGAGTTGTGACTGCCTCGGTGGGTAGGGGACTCCACCTGCCTGTTTGACTTGCAGCCCCAGGACCTATGATTCTATGTGCACAACTCACTATCTGCTCAAACTCGGAGATTCACAAATAGAACACTGCTTGGATCTAATCTTATGTTTTCTTGGCTGCTCTGCCATGCCTTCAAGGGGCAGAGGAGTTGGGCAAGGTGATGCTGCAGCAGAGGCTCAGAGAGAATTAAATCCCAGAGGGAGGAGGACGAATGTTGGAGAGGGAGCACGTTGCTCTCCGCTGCTCAAAAACTGGGCAGAAACAGCTCAAACTGAAAAAGAGTGACAGCAATAGCGACCACCACTGTGTGCTGCCATAGAGGCAGAGAAACTGGTGGCAAGTGGGAGCAAAGAGAGTGTGGCCAGTGTGTGGTGCCAAAGTGCTGATCTGCCTCCATGAAGTTGCAGACAGAGGAGAGCAGCCCTGATGTCCAGGATTGTGGGAGACACTAGGCTGCTTGGTTACGTGCATATATTTGTTCCTCCTTTATTCATTATTCTTGTGTATCTTGGGAAAGGAACCATCTTTTTTTACGACGTTAACAGCCCTGAGCATAATTTGGGAATTCAACAAATATTAATTGTACATTTTACATTTTCACCGGATACTTTAATTTTAAAACTCAAAAGATCAGTTAGGGAAAAAAGCTTCATGGACCAGTGTATTATGAGAGATAAGGTGGATGAGGTAATATCTTTTATCTTCTCTTGGTGAGAGGTCAGATATAGTGTCTCTATCACTCCTAATCCTCAAAGGAAACCTGCACAACATTTTCAGAAGACTAGGCTGCAAGCTTAAATTCATAACTCTGCTAGACACTAAAAATCGTGGACTGAATAGAGACACTGGATTTATGATTTATTGCAACAACCTGTAACCCACTAGCCCCCTCCTCTTTATTTTATGACTGCAGAGTTGCTAATGAGCCACTCTGTCTTAGGGCAGGTCTACACTACAGCAGGGATCGAGCTCTGAGATCAATCCACCAGCGACTGATTTAGCATGTCTAATAAAGCCCCACCAAATTGACTGCAGATCGCTCTCTAGTCGACCCCTGTATTCTACCCCTGATAAAGAGTGTAAGGTAAGTCGACGGGATCCTCCACGGTGTAGACTCCGTGGTAACTCGACCTAAGTTATGTAGACTCCAGCTACGTTATTCACGTGCTGGAATTGCATAGCATAGGTAGACTTACTGCAGAAGCTTAGACACAGCCTTAGAATGGTGCCTTGGAATGTGAGCTAACTGTAGTAGGAAGAGAGTCTAAAACACTAACCACATAGGCTAAACAATCTGTTCCATCTTGCATTTAGCTGTACCTTTCCCAGCCCTGTAGAAGAGCTCTTTCCCAGCCCTGTAGAAGAGCTCTTGTCTTTCTCTCCAACAGAGGTTGGTCCAATGAAAGATATTTCCTCATCCACCTGGTCTCTAATATCCTGGGACTGACAGGGCTCCAACTACGCTGCATACAATGTATTATGAATCATAAGACTAATATTGTACAATGGTATTTACATGCATGACAGAATCTGAATCTGGGAAATGCACCATAATTAATGCATGCTAACTATCCTCCACAAAGATTTAGGTAAGCAGTATGTGGTACCCCTCTCCACACTGGGATCAGATGTATGATAGATATAGCTATCATTACATGTAGTTTTTGCTAACAGGCATAGACAGGCTGTTTTTGTGTGTGTGAGAACTGTTTTGATCTGGTTACTAAAGCAAGCTCTAACTTATATTTTTATTATTTGTATTAAAGTAGTGCCCATTGGGAACCCATTGTGCTGATAGTACAAGATACTGCCTTGCATGAAAAAAGTACTCTAATGTGGCCTTTCTGAATATATTACCTGTTCATACTGGTTAGGGAAATAGTGTTAGAAACCCCATGGCTCTAGCTGGTTCAATATTTAATTTGGAAAGAATCTGCAATTTTGAGTGGGGATCTTGAGTTACAAAATCTATCAAAGGAGCACATTCTGTAAAGTAAACCGGTGAAACTAGCTGATATTTGGCCATTTCATTTTTATACAGCAATATTTCAGCAGATGACATGCTGTACACGGAGACAGATCTGGAAGAAAGCATGGACAAAATTGAAACCATCAACTTTCATGAAGTAAAAGAGGTGGCAGGAATCAAGTTCTGGTGTTACCATGCGGGCCATGTCCTGGGAGCAGCCATGTTTATGATTGAAATAGCTGGTGTGAAGGTATTTTTTTAGTATAGAGCAGTAACCCCTTGTCAAAAAAATTATTAGTTTTTAAGTATTGGCAATGAGTTCTGAGCTCAAAATATGAAAATAGGCAAGAAACCCCAAACCAAGCACACTGGAAGACCCAGAACGAGGCTTTGTCTTGAAGTATTATTTTTAATCAGTTATAGCTGGTGAGTGACAGCAGTTTTATTTAAGTGAGATAGTATATGTGGCCTTCGTGGCAGAGGTGAGTTTTAAGTATGTGGTCTAAGCTTGGAATGACATAGCACAGAGATTACCACACTGGTCTGCTGAGAGTTGTCTGGTCACCTGTTGCTAGCTGTCCTGGCATCCAGTAGTTAAATTGCATTAAAAGGCAACTTAATCCAGAAATACTTTACTTTCCCATATCTGTCTGTCTATCTAGGAACTTAACTAGCCGCCATCACCATAGTACTTTGGTGCCTCACATTAATTAATTAATCTGCACAACAAGCTTGTGAGGTAGGGAAATATTCTTTTTCCCATTTTTTATGTAGAGGGAGCTGAAGCACAGAAAAATTAAATAATTTGTCCAAGGTTATACAACAAGTCTGTGACCAAATCAGATGTCAAACACAGATTTGTGAGTCCCAGTTCAGTATCTGGACAGGAAAACTAATCTTCCTCAGTATAAGCAATTTCTAAAATATCCACAGGCACACTAAGAAGTGATCACAAATGGGAGACAAAATGTTTTGTGTAGTTGCAAATGGGAAGGTGGTGATCCACAAGGTAATTTCCCTATTAAGATATAGTTTACATTACGAAAGTTTGAAAACCTCTGGCTTAGCAAGATTCAGAAAGGGTTAAGAACATATATTGAGAAGACTCTGATTAAATAACTAGAATACAAATGAGAAGCGATAGTGGTCTTCTTGATGGCGGGAAGAAACAGCCTTTTTTCTCTGTTGTGTGTATTGCTCAAATTATTATTTTTTATATGCATTATGTTCTGTGCTTTCTCTTGAAGCATGTGGTATAGGCTACACGATAGCAAGCTACACAGATCATTTGTCTTTTCCATGATCTGCTGGTCATCTGTGTTCTTATTCAAGCTTTGGAGCATAATTTGTATTTAAACTCTCTTCAAATGAGTGAGTGTAGGATACAGCATGTTGAAGTTATTAAGTGAAAATTCTGTAATTCACTCCATTTGGGGCTCAATTTGCCCTTCACTATGCAGTTAGGAATTGATCTGGGAGGGACCCATGTGTTGGAGAGCTGGATAAAGACCTTACAGAAAGCATTTTAAATTATGGGTTTTCCTTTAAAAATAAGTGTGCAGTTTTCTCAGTTTAAAGTAATAATGTGGAAATACCAGTCTTTAGTACAACATAAGCTAATTAAAATAGTTCCTTTTGAGGGTTGTTCATTATGCTGATATTCTCAAATGGAAGCTCTTGAGTTTTTTTAAGTTCTTAATGGCTTATGTACTGGTGCAAAACTCTAAAAATGTCACTTTTGTAACAGAAAGGAAGAACTACAAAAATGTTGATACTTATGTTTATAGCTGCTTATATATATTGCTTGAAATCTTTCAGTCATTGCAGTTAGGATTTGTTTATTGTATTCATAATAAAACATATAAGCACAATGTATTTGTCAAACCAGTCTTCAATACATTCAAAACATTTGAACCTTTTATTATAAATCCATGAAATTAGCTTTACTAAAATATTAAACTTTTCCTCTACAAAACATGCTGTTAATATCTTTTTGCTGACTTAGTCATTCTGTCTAATTACAGGACTATTATTTTTCTTTCTCTGTCACAGCTTTTATATACAGGTGATTTCTCAAGACAGGAAGACAGACACTTGATGGCAGCTGAGATTCCTAATATTAAACCTGATATTCTTATCATTGTAAGTTTCACACTGTGATTTATTTAAATTGGTAGTTGGGAGTGTCTAGAGGAATTACTAAGATCTGAAGTGAGTGTCAAAATAAAGGTAGAAGCTTAATGGTGATGTAACTTTAGCAATGTGCATTATGTGTCCCTTACAACCAGGCTGCAGGGGAAATCAGTACAGTATTTAGCATATAATAACTTCTGTATAGTGTGTTTCAGGCCAGTCTCAAAGTACTATCCAAAGCTCTGTGTCACTTCTCTAAACTGTGTGAGCCCCAACTTTGTCCCAGAGGTGAGTCCAGAAACCTGCTAGAACAAGAGTAGCACAAGAAGGAAGTCATTCCAACCACAACAGTTGAAGCTACAGCGGGGAATATGGGCAGGACACAGATTAATACTCCTTCTCTTGCAAGACGTGTTGAGGGACCTTTAATGAATACACATAGCCAAGACCTTGTTTTTATATCTCTGCAAGAGAGCGTCTCCAGCATCATCGTGCCTCCTATCAGCATAATGTTGCATTGGTTCAGTATTGGTTCAAAGAAAAGAGTGGAATCTGGTACTTTACCTTTGGGATTACATTTAGATTCTGTCGACAGTTTATAGTTAGGCCCCTACCAATTTCACAGCTGTGAAAAATGTGTCAAGGACTGTGAAATAAGCCCTTCCCCATAAAATCTGATCTCCCCCTTGCTGCTGGGAGTTCCCCAGCCAGAGGGCTCCTAGCTGTGAGTCCTTGCAGGGCTGAGTAGGACAGGACTTATCTTTTTCTTGCATGGCAGCTGAGAGGGAGAGGAAGATCAGATCCACCTCCAAGTGCCTCCCCCTGCTGCAGGAAGCTCCTTGGCCAGATCCGGAGCTGGAGGAAACTTACGGAGGTGGGCACGATCTCCCCCTGCTTCTGGAAGCGCCCCAGCCAGAGGGCTTCTGGCTGTGAGTACCTGCTTTGCTGGAGGCGGGACAGGACTTGTCCTTCACTTGCATGGGAGCTCTGGGGGCGGGGGGAGAAAATGGGGGAGTTCAGACCGACTTCCAGGTACCTTTTGGGTGGGGAACCCCACAATTATAACACTGAAATTTCAGATGTAAACAACTGCAAACGTAAAATTGACCAGTTTTACAACCCTCTGGCTATGAAATTGATCAAAATGGACCATGACTTTGTTAGAGGCCCTATTTATAGTGTTATGAGCTGCCTTTCTGCTGAAGAAATTCCTTAAGACTCCAGACTGAGACCTTGTCTAGACTGTGGATTTGCCCTGATTTCAGCCACTGGTGTAGCTGCATTCTTAGAACCCCTAGTTTGTGCTGGTGGAGCTTATCTTAGTTTCAGGCAGGATAAAGAGCAGCTTTGCCTGTCTACACTAGGGATTTGCACTGGTGAAGCTGCATTGCTGGCTGGCCACAAATGGCTGAAATCAAGGCAAATCCCCGATGCAGACAAGGCTTTAAAGAAAGGGAGGATGGGTCACCTCAGTGCACCACAGTCCAGCTCTGGCTACCAAGTCAGGTTCTTCTGCGGCTGTAGTTTTGTCTCTGAGATTCAACAATGCCTGTGTATTTGTTTTGCAGATTTGCCTGAGCATTTCTGGTTTAGGAGAAGCAGCATTTAAAAAACAACCCTGATAAAAGTATCAAAATGCTAGTCTTCTCTCTGCTGCCAGAGTCTGTCCTTACAAACAGCCTCTCTTTTCACAGCAATTTTCTAGTTGGTTTATTTTTAATTCAGTGCATTCGTTCTCCCTACAATTCATGTCTTGAGCAAAGTCAAGTGAGGGTCATGTGTGTGATGCATTTACAGTAGGATGGAAGATTTAACTGTAAATAGAAGTTCTGTTTCAATAAGATAACCTCAACGTGCTGGTCAGCATTTTCTTGTTGACTTCAGAGAAGAGTATAATACAGTGGTGGGCAACCTGCAGCCCACATGCGGCCCATCAGGGTAATCTGAATGCAGGCCATGAGACGTTTACCATCCGCAGGCACGGCACCTCGCAGCTCCCAGTGGCCGTTTTAGTAATAGCTCTGTATGTACTTTACTACTTAGGAATCCACCTATGGTACCCATATTCATGAAAAAAGGGAAGAGCGAGAAGCAAGATTCTGTAACACTGTTCATGATATTGTAAACAGAGGAGGTAGAGGTCTTATTCCTGTCTTTGCCTTGGGTCGAGCTCAGGAGCTGCTTTTGATCTTAGGTATGTATCTTCACATCATTTAACACTGAAGGAGCAAAATAAAGTGGAAATTTTGTAATGGCTGTCCTTTTATGTACAATCAGTTTGTATGTATTTATTTATTTAAACAAATTTTTCAACACCTTTGCAGTGAGCTAATGACTTAAAAATCCCAGGGTTACTTGATTTAAATCAAGATGACTTAAATCAGTGACTTTAATCATCAAGTGGAAAGCCTGGATTTAAATAATTGATTTTAATCAACTTTTCCATTTGTACTTCAGTTAGTGCCTAAAGAAAGGTGCTTTCTCATTCGTTGATATAACCATTAAAGCATGCTGATTTACAACTAAATCACAAGATTTACACAAGATTTGGGACATCTTTTTACTGCAAAAGACTGCATATTATATCATTACTTTAGCAAATATATAGTTTAATATTTTCTGATTCTTATTAATTGTATATTTTTAGTATGTTAGAAAATTGTGAAAGATGATTGCTTATTTACTAGATAACTAGCCTTTTGGTCATGATCTGTGTCAAACTGCATTAGGATTGTAATTAGAATTTAAACAAACACACAAGAGCATATAAAATGTATTTGTATTAAACAAAACAACCTTTAATGTATTGGATACATGAATTTCTCTTATCAGGACATATTTCACATTTACAACTACTGACTTATTAAAGAAACAGAGGGATTCTGTAGCCAATGAACTAAACTGATTATTTCAGAGCAGCCTGGGAAATTTTTCACATATGCCTAAATGCATATGACTGGACCTTAACTTCCTACTCATCTATGTCCCTTAAAAATGAGACAAGTCACTTAAGTTACTTAGGCTTTTAGATCTGATCCTGTCCCTTCTTGTTTTTATTCATAGACTAGAAGAGGGAGACAACTTTTCCTGCTTTTATTTAACTCCCAATCAGTTTCTCAATTTTGAATGAATTAATTCAAATTAAGAAAAAGTTCTTTCTATGCCTACAGAAGTGATTACTGTTGTCAGATACTGGTTTAGCACTTCAACAAATTCTGGATCCAGGAGCTTAGCTAGAGAATTCCACCAATTCAGTTCTGTTACTTTCTTACAAACATCATCAGCAAACATGTTATGCTTGAATGATTCATCTCCATTTCTGAAATTTATTATGAGTGGCATGATTGATGGGTGATTATTAGATGCCCATGTTATAGCAGCAGCATCTTCTACCTGGTACATTGGGTTTGAGAATATTGGCAAGAAAATGAGGAGTAAATGCTTGATCCATCTGCTTCTTTACTGCCTGCAATTTAACTTTGTGGTTGGTATTTCTTTCTTCAGTGTCTCTTGAAGTTCTTTCCAAATTTCAGCAGCATTGCACTATTATAGCAATCGTTCTGCAGTTTGTCCAAGGCTATGGAAATAGGCTTCAATATAGTCAGCATATCTACTACATTTCTCTTTAGTCCAATGGTGACTACTTGGCTGTTCCATCAATTCTGTCACAATTTTCTTCACAACTTATCATCAGAATAGGTCAGTTCATAATAAATTGCTCAAAACAGTCAACCGCTGAATTCCATCATACATCTTGGGGGACGATTAAATTTGGAACCTCCTTTTCTATTCAGTGAAGCTGAAGCAAAGCGGTTGTTAAGGAAGTATTTTGCAATTTCAATAGCATTCTCCTTTATTCCTGGAGTTGTATTTAAGTCTTTGGCTAAAAGATGCATCAAATGAAAACTGATCCGTATGTTATAAATTTCAGGTTCCCTTCATTATCTTCTAGGTTTCTTCTCATCTTTGCTGCACTTGCAGTGATAAAGCTACACAACTGACACTTGAATTTTGTTATAACTTTTACTGCTACTTTTTTGTATGTGTTCTGCTGTATGGGCATTTCCTTTTGTATCAGTTGTTTCTGCAAGACCGACTTCTTTTGTGCCTCTTCACCTTCTGTTGTCACACAAGCACATGCTACTGGATCATTGTATACATTGTTCCACCCATCAAGACTAAAAATAATGAATTTTCCACCAATGTTCTTTGCACATTGTTCAAGTTCCCACTCACACACTGTATCCAGCAACCTTCCAGTGATGTCTACTCTGCCAGATGAAGTGTGGCCTGGTCATAATGATTGAATCATGCAAATGAAATATTTGCTCTGAACAAGATGAAAGGTTGAATTTATTGAGTCAATTAACCGAGCGGTCTTTTCATCGATGGAGTCTTGCTGGAATTTGCTGTTCCTGATTACAAACTCATCCATGGTTTTACTGGATGATGAGGAAAGTCTTTCTTTTGATACAGGTAATACTGTCTGAAGTATTCAAAGTTGTAGGCATTGCAGATGATGGATGTTCATAACCCCTATGTCTACGCGGGAGCCTGAAACAAAATGGTAAAAAAAAAAGTCTCTCCCGCTGAGCATTACTCAGGGTAGTGCTTTAAAGCAAATGAGATTAAGTGAGAGTCCTCCTACTGCAGCTGTTTGTGCACTGTTTAAATGGTCTGATTTATTCTAAACCCTGTTTTATAGGGAATATAATTCATAAATCATTAGAATTATCTAAAGCCGTTTAAATGCTTATATCAATATACCAAACAGCTTGAAAAATACTTTTTAAATGTTAACATTTATTAAATGCATAATGAAACTTCACTTTTAATCAAGAAATTTTTACCTTGGATATTTGATTATATTAAGCAATAAAAAATCATTTCAGAAATCTGGCAGTAACTGTAAAAATGTGACTGATAAATGCACCCACAACAAAATAACATACAGTACCAATTAATATTTTGAACAACATATTTTGAAATTCATCAGTTACCAAAACACAAATGTATGACCATAATCTGCTATCAGTTGCTAGCATAGTAAAACGTGATAAACAGTCCATAAGAATGGTGCAGAAATAAGTTTAATAACCAGTTGATCCAAATTGTTCAGACATGTCTATATCATCTTCAAAGTCATGGCCTTCTGAGGAGCATTTTTCATAATGTTTCATTCTGACAGCCAGGCCTTGCGTCTCGTTGTTGCACTATTTCCGTTTGGCATGTTTTTTACCTTGAGGTACAGGAATTTCTTCTATAGCTATGGCAGTTTTGTTTTTTTTCTCCAGTACTCAGATGTTGCAACACTAGAGGCTACAGTCTGAAGAATGCTGTCCCTTCTTCTCAGAAACCTGCTTTGAAACCAGTGTTGCTCCTTTCTGGTTGCACTTTCTACTCTTTCGCCCTTGTTACATAATTCCCCCACCCATGTCCAGAAAAACAAAAGAACTAACAACAATGCAGGACTTCTGCTCAGGATACCCACATGCCTTTTGCACTGCAGTATTTTAGTTGTTCAGAGAGTCAGGGGGAGGCAGTTCAGATGTTAATTGATATCTGTTTCTATCTCTGTCTGTGTACGTATGGAAGGAGACAGCAAGGCCATTTACTTAAAGTGCCAAGAACCATCCAGAAGTAAGGGCTGGTAGTTATTGGGCAGATCAGTGATTTTGCATGAGTAGGAGAGTAAGTTTCCATGGAGGGTGGAGTCATACATATTCATAATTTGCAAACTGAGCCAGTCAGAGCTCACGTTGGGAGAAGCTATAAAATAGGAGTATAAGATCACACAGTGGATGATCAGGGGGCATGTATCAACGTTCACATCGCATTTCGCGTCTACCTGGCCCAAGCCGGGGAAGCTAATGTCCCATCCACTGGACCAAATTCAGTGATGAATCCTGGTCACGTGCCACCTGAGACACATTGCACATACCCTAAGACAAGTGGATAATCCTGTTGACATACGTGATGGTGTCTCTTGGAGTCAGAACATGAGAACGGCCATACTCGGTCAGACCAAAGGTCCATCCAGCCCAGTGTCCTGTCTGCTGACAGTGGCCAATGCCAGGTGTCCCAGAGGGAGTGAACCTAACAGGTAATGATCAAGTTATCTCTCTCCTGCCATCCATCTCCACCCTCTGACAAACAGAGGCTAGGGATACCATTCCTTACCCATCCTGGCTAATAGCCATTAATGGACTTAACCTCCATGAATTTATCTAGTTCTCTTCTAAACCCTGTTATAGTCCTAGTTTTAACAACCTCCTCAGGCAAGGAGTTGCACAGGTTGACTGTGCACAGTGTGAAGAAGAACTTCCTTTTATTTGTTTTAAACCTGCTGCCCATTTTAACTCAGCTCAGCATTTAAATCTGGTGCTTATTCTCAGAATAAGTTATTGATCTGCATAAGTGCAGACTGGAAGTTCGGGCCTATGGGTGTATATTAGGTATGAGTTATATATCTTTCTATATTCTACAATTCCATTATTTATATATTTTGTTACAGTTGTTCATGTTTGGGGGCGTTGTAACAAAGGATATTTAAAATATAAATTTTAAAACTCTAATATAACCATTAATTTGTAGTTCTTTGTTCTCTATTTCCTATCACATTAGTATGCCTCTTAAAAAAGAGGGAAAAAAAGAAAATACATCAACTAAAACTAGACACACAAAGGGGTGCCTAACTGTGTAGAAAATGCAATTGCACAGATATGGTTACATCTCTAGGTCTCTCCATTTGTTTTCCTGTTCTAATTTAGGCCCTCAGTTCTTCTTATGCTCATAAATTTCTTACAAGAAGTGAATTACTATACTTTAAAAACAAACCGACAAACAAAATACCCACCACTATCAGGATAGGCATATGCTGCAACTGAGATCATATTGTAACTCTTGTCCAACCAAACCCCTTCCTTCCCACAGTTTTTTTTTTTTTTTTGGTTATCTTTATTTGCTGTTTTGCTCCTAATATTTTAAATTGTGAGTGTTTCATGGCAGGGAGTTTGTCGGACTTCTTCTGTGAGGCCTTGTCTACAAAGAAAAGTTTTACAACTCCCCCCAGCACACCCTGTCCCCCAGCATGGATGCAATTATACGAATATAAAGGTCCTTTATGCTAGTGTAGCTATCCCTGTATAAGCTATACTGGTTTAAGGCAGATTTATACCAGTGTAACTGCATCTACACTAAAGGTTGTACCAGTATAACTGTTTCAGTCATACACACACACACACACACAAACAAAAACCCTTAACCTAAATAGGTGTCTCAGTACAAACTGCATCATAAAAGCACCAAGAACACTTCTCAGTGCTCTAAAAAGTTCCTTAGCTCATTTTTGAGTGAGGGGGATGGGGGAATATGCCACCTGTTGAAAGTGCCTGGGCCAAATTTTTCTGTGTGAATAGCCTGTTATGTTCTACAACAGGGGCTCTCAACCTTTTTCTTTCTGAGGTCCCCCCAACATGCAATAAAAACTCCATGGCCCACCTGTGCCACAGCAACTGGTTTTCTCCATATAAAAGCCATAGCTGGAATTAAGGGGTAGCAAGCAGGGCAATTGTCTGGGGCCCCTGCAAAGCTAAGTTCAGCTTCAGCCTCAGGTGGCAGGACTCAGGGCCCTGGACTTCAGCCCTGTGTGGTGGGGCTTTGACTTTTGCCCTGGGGTCCAGCGAGTCTAACCCTGGCCCTACTTGGCGGCCCCCCTGAAACCTGCCCGTGGCCCCCTAGGGGACCCCGGACCCCTGGTTGAGAACCACTGTTCTACCATACAATCAATGCTTTTCTTGGAATCCTAACTTTTAAAGTAGGGTTCCACGCCAAGTGATACCTGTTATGCAACAGACCAGCTTCATGTACGTTTTTTTGGGGGGTGGCTCATGGCTGCTGCTATCAAGTAACCAAATGAGTGGAGGTTTTATTGGGGTGTGTGGGGGGAGTCTTTTTGTTTTTTGGTAGGTTGGGTTTTTACTACTTCTGTTAGTCTTCCAAAAGAAACAGCTAAGAGAGAGTGAGCTGCCATCTATTGTACATCTTTAATAGAACTGTTCTGTAAGTTCCAATGTTTATGCCAGTTCAACCCTACTGGAAGGCAATAGTTGTGTAACCTTTGGGTGGGTAGAGCTCGCTTCATTGTCCTTCTTCAGTGCCTAAAAAACCTCAACTCCCATAGAAATGCAGCTGGAGACCCAGAATTCAGTCTCGAAGGATTTTCAGCAAGGATGCACAGGGTCAACCTCCTCACATTCAAGTCCCAAAAAGAAAAAAGGGATTAACTTAATTAAGTACCAACTTTATAAATGTTATGATAAAGAAACATAATTAATAGTAATAAATAACTTTATGTTTACAGCATGACATGGCTATTTTATAATTCACGTATATTATCTTCACAGTTTTACATAAACATAAATAAAGAAAACAAATTAAATCTAAACAGGTCAATCCCCACAGAAACACAGTGAGAAGGAACTCAGAGTTCCCAAAAGCTTAGGTTGAGTTCACTTGAGTCTCAGAGGCTTTGATCACCAATCTATAGTCTGCTGAGTCAAAAGCAACATCTTCCCTCCACTTGCTTGTAGGAATTTCAGTTGGAATCCAGGCAGACTCTTCCTCTTCTGAAATCACTGTTAGCCAGTCAGCTAACTGATTAATCAATCACTCAGTTAAGTACGTAGATTTAAAAAAAACCCAAAAAATACTGTTACAAGAAAATAAAAAACTAAGAATAGTAAAATATAAATTATTCTTTCTCCACATTTAAAGAAAAGTTGGTGAATCATACTAGTTGAGACAATTTAACTAAAACAGTTTGGTTAAAATCAAACAACATTCAAAGTATACAATTAAAATAAATTAATTTTTCCTCCCAATTTTCCCTTTCTTTAACTAAGCCTGCCCATGGTTCCCTGTTGGAGGGTTAACAATATCACTCACTAACCTGCTGCAAAATGCTTCAGAGTTAGGGAAAACAGCCTGCTTTCTGCCCCTGGGCTTAGCTTCTCCCAACCCACACTATTCACATGGCCTTTTGCAAAGCAGCAGCCCCGACGGCTTACCGTCGTCAAGGCTGACCACAGCAACAGGGAATGTATTGGAGCAAACCCAAAAACTACCACACCCAATTCCAGAAACATCTGGATGTGGAGTGCAACTCTGCTAGCAACAGTGACCCAGACACAACTCACTCCTATTCATTCCATTCCCCCTCCCCCCCAATATATCTCTTTAAGAAATATCTCCCTCTTAGGCTCGTGGGTTAGAGTTGCACAAGTGAAACTTAGGGCAGAATTGGGGCTCAGGGAAAGTGGGTGAAATTTTAATGGCCTGTGGTATACAGGAGGATAGAGTAGATGATCTTATGTCCCTTCTTGCTGTAATCTCTGTGCATCTGTGAATTTGGCTTGAAGAACTTTTAATGGTGATATCATGAAGTCTCACTAACAAGACTCTACAGATTTTGTTGCTAGTTATAATTTTGTTATAATTAACATTTGACATAGATATGCCAGCCTGTTGATTAGCAGTAATGCACTAGAACTCATTTCTCTTTAAACAGTGTTGTTATAAAAGTGAATTGAATGCTCTGTAACATCATACATATTTATAGGCGGTGGTTGAAAATTGGTGGTTATATGGAGTCTGACTGGTCTTCTACTGAGAAAAACTGAGATTTGACTTTTTTATCTAGTGATTTGTTTTACCTTTACTCTTTTTTCGGGTTTGTTCTCTCCCCTTCCTCCTCCCCAAATAGCCAAGGTCAAAAGAGGCATGTTGACATTTCTTATTACTTTGATTTCCTGTCTCTAACAGCACTGAAAATATTTGAAAACCTGGCTTCATAAAATAATGTTGATTCTGAAAAATTCATGTTTGGAAGCTGCTAATATATTTATGCCTTGTAAAATGTTCCTCTAGATGAGTACTGGCAGAATCACCCTGAACTCCATGACATCCCAATATACTATGCCTCCTCTTTGGCAAAGAAATGCATGGCAGTGTATCAGACATATGTAAATGCTATGAATGACAAGATCCGCAAGCAAATCAACATCAACAATCCATTTGTTTTCAAACACATTAGTAATCTGAAGGTGAGTGTAAATAAAGGGTGTTTCATGTCAGAAGTAAGATGTATCAAATAGTTTGCATTTCCTGAGGTTTAACTAGTATGTAGGTGTACTTTCCTAGGAATTTAAGTCATTGATTGATTTAGAATTTTATAACTGAATCTTTCAGTATAAATCTGCTTTCTCCTATTAATGATATCTTTATTATTTTAAACTCCGTTCTGTAATGCTGGATGGGTTATGCGCATCCAAGCTATGCTGTTTAATTTCCACAGAAATCCCAAGTATGGCTTCCCTATAGGGTTTTCTGGCTAACCTCTTGAGTGCATGCCCACTGACTAACTTTACACTTCACTGTGATTGCTTCTATTTTACTCTTGAGGGCATTCTGCACCCGAAAAAAAAAAATTCTGCTCACAATATTTTAAAATTCTGCAAATTGTGGATGCACCAGGGTTGGGCAGATGGGGGAGTTAGCTCCCTGTACAATGATCCCTCCCCCGGCAGCTGAGGAGCGATGGGTGTGGGAAGCACAGGGGTGGTGGTGGTGGTAGAGAGTTTGCAGAGCTTCCTACAGCCAGGGGAGAAATCTGGGGGTGGGTCTGATGCTGGATGCCGTGCAGAGGAAGAGGAAGTCCCGTCCTCCCCAGCCAGGACTAGCAGCTGACCCTGGCACAGGGTAGGAGCCACCAGCCAGGTCTTTCGCAGTCCTGTCCCTTGCCCCACAGTTATTTACCTCGCTGATGGCTGCCCTGGGCACCTGAAACATACTGCTGGGAAGGGTTGCATGACCACTCTTGTGACTTCCGTTTGCTTCCACATCAGAAAGTCATTTTTCTGTGGGAAAGCAAAGAAATTTGCAGGGGACATGAATTCTGCGCAGTGGCACAGAATTTCCCCAGGAATACTCTTTGAGTGGTGGGGCCTGTAATAAGCCTCTGTCCCAAATCTGGACCTTAGCGTCCAAAATCTGGATGCTTAGCATGAACCTCCAAGCTTAATTACCAGCTTGGATCTTATCTCGCTGCCACCATCCAAAATTTCCAGGGTTTTGGCCCCATCTGGTCTCCCCAAACCTTCCCTGGAGAGACCCCCAAGACCCAGAAGCTCTGAGTCTTACCGGCAAGGGAAATACTCCACTTCCCTTCCCCCTCCCTCTCCCACCCAGACTTTCCTCTCTGGGCTAACTTGAGAGTATTGATGCAATCTCTTTACATCACAATACCAAGAAGCCTGTCCCCTCTCTTCCACAAAGAGACAAACCTCAAACACAAGGAAACAGAGATGATTTTATCTCTCTTTCCCCCTCCCACCAATTCCCTGGTGCTGCCGAGCTTACCCTCCGTAGATCTAACACAAAGAGAATTCCCTCCCCTTGTTCCTTAACCTACCCAGAGAGAAAACTCAAACAAGTCTTACAAAGAAAACTTTATATTAAAAAAAAGAAAGAAAAAGACATAAGAATATAAACTCTGCATCAAGATGACAAATACAGGGCTATTGCTTATAAGAAAATATGAATAAACAGTCTGATTCAAAAAGATATCCAATTTGAAACATTCCAGCAAGTTACACACATGTAAATACACCCAAAACAACATAAAAGCCTATATTGTTTTTCAACCTGTACTTACAAGTTGGAAACAGAAGATTAGAAGATAGAAAGAACCTTCTCATAGCTGAGAGACAGACAAAAGACTCACACCCCAAAAATTCCCTCCCTGACTTTGAAAAATCCAGTTTCCTGATTGGTCCTCTGGTCAGGTGTTTGGTTCCCTTTGTTAACCCTTTACAGGTAAAAGAAACATTAACCCTTAGCTATCTATTTATGACAGGGCCATTGCTATACTTGTCTGACCTTAGAACAGGTACTTTAACTGAAAGTTTATGGAAGATTTAAGTTTACTTTCTGGAACAAATATAAAATCATACTCTTGCCTAATATAAGGCTTTCTTTGGAGTATATCTGAAATAAATAAGGCAGCACTAACTATACTTCTGTAATTTAAAATATTCAAATATATAAATTAGTTATTTCATACAGTAATATCAGTAGTTGTACTGAGGCTATCTCATCTATCTACTTGATATGCTTAAGTTTGGTGGGGTGGGGCGGGGCGCATTCCCTTACTCTTTCTTCTTGAAGAGATCCACAAAATGTCCTTCATGGGCAAAGGTGGGAGGAACTCTGCCAAAGAGATGACTTCCATGAGGATGAAGTGTGATCTTTCCACGTAGGTCCCTTTTTGCATGTGCAGTTAGGCTCTATTTATTTTAACCAGCTATACGAACTGATGTTCTTGCTTTTTGTTTTGTAGAGTATGGATCACTTTGATGACATTGGCCCCAGTGTTGTTATGGCTTCCCCAGGTATGATGCAGAGTGGCTTATCCAGAGAATTGTTTGAGAGCTGGTGTACTGATAAGAGAAATGGAGTAATAATAGCAGGGTATTGTGTTGAAGGAACACTTGCCAAGGTGAGTTATTACCATTTGACTGCCATGGTAGTTAGTTTATATGTTGCATTAAAAGGAGCGATCCCTGGTTGGATTATTTATTTGAACTTGTTAAACAATAGTATTGTTGTCATGTATGGATGACCGAATACAACCAAAGCCAATTGTACCCTGCAAAAAAACAAATGAAATGTCCAGTAAAATTGCAGATGACAATTTTCAGTAACAGTCTATTCTTAAATGAAAAAATCTTTCCATATACTATTAAAGAATTAGCAGGTAGCTTGTCCCAAGAAAGTGTGATTAACATACTTCTCCCCTTCACTACTCCCACATGATCTTTCAATTTTTTGCCCTTATCCTGATCCCACTGGAGTCAATGATTGAACTCCCACTTACATCAGAGATCAGATTGGGATACCTAGCACTTTCACTTGCTTTGAAGTTGCAATCAGGAAAGGACCTCAGAATCCAATTCTGCAATCAGAGATAGATACACATACCTTGTATTGATTTCAATGAGAATTATGGTCATATGTATGAGGGCCAAGTGAAGTCCTAAATGTTCTGTGTAAGGACAGGATGCAAGTATGTGTTTAATTTTTTTAGGACTGATCCCAGGTGTTTATAATGTATATATGTTTTATAATGTATATTTTTTCAAATATTTACCACTTAAACCAACTGCAGATATTTATTTTTCTGGTTCTGAAAGTGAAAAAATGGATATTTTGTAGAAGATTTTTCAAACACTTTGTTTATTGAAAGGAGTACTTTTCTTTTGTGACAGCACATAATGTCTGAACCTGAAGAGATCACAACTATGTCAGGGCAGAAGCTCCCATTGAAGATGTCTGTAGACTACATTTCTTTCTCTGCTCACACGGATTACCAACAAACCAGCGAGTTTATCAGGGCACTGAAACCTCCGCATGTGGTTAGTGTGCATGTTCATTATTTCTTAGGCATATAGGTCGTGTCATTGGTTCATCAAATCTAGTATAGTGCCTCCGGCAGTGCCCAGTCCTTGCTGCTTCAAAGGTAGGCAAAACACTTCTCACCATGTTGCACCAGCAAAATTTAAATACCTGGTTCATTTGCAGCACTGCTATGGATGTGTTGTGGTGACTTCCCTGAGATGAGCTTACTCTATACCAGTGGTCCCCAACTTTTTTGGCTGGCGGGCACCAGCCAAAGGACCACTGCGGCAGTGGAGCACCTGCCGAAATACCACCGAATTTTGGCGGCATTTCGGCGGCGATGCCTCTCGATGACACCACTTGCCGTCAACAAACAACATCATCAAGAGGCATCCTCGCCGAAATTCGGGGGCGACGCCTCTCAATGACATCACTTGTTGGTGACAGGCATCGTTATCGAGAGGCGTCCCTGCAGAAATGCCGCTGAAATTCGGCGGCATTTCGGCAGGTGCTCTCCCGGGAGCCAGGATGCGGGCGTCTGCAGGCACCGTGTTGGGACCACTGCTCTATACCATGTTGCAGCAGTTAAGTTCTACGTATGTGGCTACTTATAAGATACACTACAGAACAAATACAATGTGGCATCTGGTCACTCTTGCCAAAGTGAATCATGGAATAGGTGGGTTTCCAGGTATTTTGGAAGAATAGCAGGAGGTTATTTAGTAAAAATTATTTGCGATGGAGTTTGTTCCAAGTGACCAGGGCAATGCGAAAGGAGGTGTAGAGATGCCAATGAAGACAAGAGGAACAGTTGGAAAAGCTTGAGCAAAGCACTGGGAGCAGGAGGAGATGAGAGCAGGGAGAGAGTTATAGGGTGCTGTGAAAATGAGGAGTGGAATTTGAAACCTAAAATAGGGAGAAAAAGAATATCTGTGCCAGCAGCTCCTTTCAAGAAAGGGGGAAGCAGGGGAAAAGGAAGCTGAACTTGATATTTATAAGCTTATTAATGTTAATGAAGCTTTAAGTTTAAATTCATGAGCAGTTCATGAATATATATGCATACATGTGCATTGCATGCAAATGTATATAAACATGGCTAACTGTGACTTTTCTAGTTAAACAGAAGAACTTTATACATTCCTTTTTCATAACAAAATACTAGCAGCTAGTCCATCTAGTAAAATAAGTAAAATCTGTGTAGATTTTTGTACCTGCACTCATCGTGGTAGCTAAGTACTTTTATAACGCAAACTGCACTGGATAGAATACAAAGGCAAATGTGGAACTGACCAGAGTGTAGTACAGTTGACATTACCAATATTGGTTGCCCAAGAAATTGTATATATTTTTTAAACATGCACAGGAAATCAGCAACTTTCTTGGATGATTTATTTAATGAAGTGCTCCTTTTGAGAGCATACCCCTTGTTAATTGCGAAACTGTCTCTTGTAGATTTTAGTGCATGGTGAGCAGAACGAAATGGCCAGATTGAAAGCAGCGTTGATACGAGAATATGAGGATAATGATGAAGTTCACATAGAAGTTCACAATCCTAGGAATACTGAGGCTGTGACATTAAACTTCAGAGGAGAAAAACTTGCCAAGGTATATGATTGATGTTTTCTTAACCATAGCACAGCATTTTCCTCTTTGATGAGGGTTATGTTTCTCCTTCAGGAATATGCCTGCTTTTAATCAATTTCAGATTGTGTTTCTGGACAACTTCAGTATACTATGAGAGGGACATAGTGTAAACACTATTTTTTTTTCAGTCTGCCAAGGTCTGTGCTGATACGGACAAGTCTGTCAATGCTTTTAGTCTCTTGATCTCATTCCATATGGAACGTGTTCCAGGACAGCAGCCCTAGATAATCTCTTAACAAAGAATAGTACACTAATCTCTGTAGTGTCAGGTCACTGATATTTATGGAATGAATGATGTAACAAATTTCATTTGCAAGTCAGGAAACCATTAGTAAAATCCCACGCACCTCAAAAAGACTGTGTGTGTGTAATATAAAAATTACAGAAAAAGAGAGAGAGAAAAAATAAACCACTATATATTTTGACTGGATTAAATAACATTTGCTGACTCCATTCAGACACTCTCTTAAAATTAACACTCTTGAGTGTCTCCCATCTCTAGATACTTTAGGGATGGGATGACACGTGTTAAAAATGGGATTATCCAGTGGAAGATATTATATGCACTGGTTACTTTTTCTGATTTTTGGAACATGATAGTGAAACTACAAAGGGAATCCAAAGATAATATATTTTACCTAAAGATCTTTCTTGAAAAACAAAGATTTACATTTGAATATAGTAGATATTCTTGACAGTTAATGGATCTCCAGTGTTCCAGACTCTCTTGAAGAATGAAGGGAGTTATGACAAATGACAACTTTATTTGATGCAATGTTAAATCTTGCAATAAAAGCTGTGAATATTGGACTAGCTGAGAGCAACTGTGCACAAGTGACCTTACAGTGGTACAGATAGAAAAATCTATTCATCAATAGCATTTTTCATTTATCCCCCCCCAAAAAATCTATTTTGGACACTGATTTGATAGTTTGTCCAAAATTGTTATATAACCAACTTTCTCTCTGCGGAATACAGCCTTTATTTTTTTTTAAATGTTACACAAAGATTTAAAGAAGGAGTTTTTGAAAAATGAGTAAGTGGTATTCATTAAGCATCTGATCCTACTCCCAACAAAATCAATGGCAAAAATCACATAGACTTCCATGGGGCAGGATCAGTTGACCTCTTCCAGCCTCGTTGACCAAGTATTTCTAGACTCAGAGGTGGGTGGAGTATATAGAGTATATATCAATATGCACGCATACATCATTTGTATGCATGCTCTTCTGGAAATAACCCTCACTGAATATGTCTACTTAAGGGTTATCTGTATAATTCTAGATATATTATTATTTTTTTGGAAGTAGGTATTTTACAAATCCCTGCACTCAAACAGCACTTTAGAGATGTTTTTTTTAAAGGCAAAGTTTTTGTCACTGAAGAGCTTACAATCTAAATTAGGAAAATATAGAAAAAAATAAAGGTAATGACATATAATGTACATTAGTTTGTACAGAGAATCTATAATAGCAAAGTCAATCTGTGGACTTCTGTATCTATGAATTCCCAGCATCCCTTTCTAGCCGGTACAGTCCTAAAACTTGCGTCATAATACACATTGTGCTGTTCTTGGAGGACGTAATAGTTACCTGCAAGGGTTATGCCAAAAGTCAGAAGCTAATTTGTAAGATTTCAGAAGTGGAAAAGCATATATGGCTGCTGTTTAAGATGTAATTGGTGTTGAATTGTAATAAAAATACCATAGTAAGAGCCTGAGAAATCTGATCCACAGGCTTCCTTGTTGTTCTGCCAGTTAGTGACACCAAACACCATAAACAAAGGAGATGAAAAATGTGTTGATAGTACTTATGATGTCACTTGCTTTGGCTGAGAAACTAGAAAGTCTGCAGCTCTGATTCTTTATGGGAATCAGTTGACCATATATATACTTCTCATCACTTGTGTGTTAAGCAGACCATGTGTGTATGTTCTATATGACAGCTGTTGTAAATGAAATATGTCACAAGATTTGAATATCATTCTATTATCCAAATCTTTCTGTTGTGTTGTGCCTTTGAAACGTGCTTGCTATCAAAGATTACTCTATATGTATCCTTTGGCCATGTTGTGAGCTTCCAGTGGTGATATCTTCAGTTGTTTAAAAAGGAGCCTGCATTTCATCTGCAGAGTTAACCTCCATCCACCACAGCTTCAGTTTTCCCGATAACAATTTTGATTTTTCTCTTTTCGACAGGTGATGGGGTTTTTAGCAGATAAAAAGCCAGAGCAAGGACAGCGAGTTTCAGGGATCCTGGTTAAAAGAAACTTTAACTATCACATCCTTTCTCCATGTGACCTCTCAAGTAAGTGAAGATGACATACCGTCATGTGCTCAGTAACTAAGCTGAGTTTCCTGTTTTAAAGGCAAAAGATGTATAGGACCTTATATTTGATGCATTATGTTTCTACAATTTCTGTGTGATCAGTAATTGGCTGGCATCAATTTTTAAACTTTTATTTAGGCTAAGTATGGGGGAAAGTTGGTTGATATGGGTTATTTACAGCAGTACAGGAATGTTTGTAATATGAAATACCTGTCAGAGACCATTCAGAATGATAGAGAGGGTTTATGGGTAAAGAACACTGGCATTTGCAAGCTTTCTGCCACTATTTTCCTTTCCCTCCTGCAATGGCGGATGGTAACCTTAAGCCTTGGACTGAATCTATGTATTGAAGACCAGCATTTTTTTTTTTTGGTATGGCCTTAACCTATGCACCACTTGCCCTGCCACACATCTGAGTTTACATTGTGTATAACTGGACAACGTTATGAAGTTTGGGTTTGGTATGATGCAAAGAATGGTACATAAATAGAATCAACAACAAACACTTACATCTTTTAGAACAACTTCTCAAATCTGAATTTGCAGAAAGTCTGAAATAAGGTTGAGACCTACAAAGTTAACTGCTCTGTTCATTTCAGTGGGTGAAGTCTGTCACCTTCAACAATTTCACAGCTGATCGCATTAGCAGAAAAATCAAACTTCTGTTCCTACTTGTCATTGTTGGATTTGGGGCAGATATTAAGGTGGGGCAGTAGGGCAACTAGCTGCTATCGTTGGTTGCTGGAGTGAGAAACAAGGAATTCAAACCCTTCCTCTGTCCCTGCCCAAAAACAGGGAGAGAAAAAAATGCATTCCCTCCCTGGTACCAGAAACCAAAACCACCTCCCATTCCTGTGTGGATGCCAAAAATACCATAGATGGTGAAGGTGGGCCCTGGCCAGTTGTCGAAGCAAGCTTTCCCGTGACAGCTTCTAAAATGCATTTATTAGTTTTTAGTACAAAAATGTGCAGCAAATTGAAAACTTAAAATGTGCAGAAAGCATGATTTGATTTAAATGTATTCTCAAAATAAATAATACAAGGAACAATAAGTTGATCGAACAGGACAGTGAGGACAAGGGGACTTGTGGGAGACAGTGCATCCCTGCTGCATAATTTACATCTAATGTGCCACATAACATACAGGGCCTTGCCCATGCCTTAATTACAGACCCAATCTTCTTCTTGTAAACTACAACTGGGTTTTTTGTTTTGTTTTTCTGTTTTCTGCCAACTGTATGTAAACTTTTGGAATCAACAATAACCACCATTTCTCAGCACTGGAAAATCTATTTTTTTAGAAAGTATCTTTTAAAGGACTAACTTCCTTTTCTTTTTTTAATTCTTTCAGATTACACTGATTTGGCTATGAGCACTGTAACACAGACACAAGCCATTCCATATTCTGGTCCTTTCAATCTGCTTTATTACCAGCTACAGAAACTGACAGGTCTGTGTATTTGAAAAGAGATGTTCAACATCTATTGTCATTTCTTTAAAGGTTTTTGTTTTGTTTTAATTCTATTTCTTAGGGAAATCTGAGTGGTAAATTCTGCTGTCCTCTTACTAACTAAGCTATTAATAATTTGTTGCAAATTTTCACAAGCTTCGTTAGATTCTCACTGGCCTTGCCAGAGCCATCATAGGAGCACAAGTGGGGGATCTTTGTGGGATTCTCCTGTGTATACACTGCTACCCCGATATAATGCGAACTGATATAACACAAATTCAGATATAAACGGTAAAGCAGTGCTCCGGGGGTGGGCAGAGCTGCGCACTCCAGCAGATCAAAGCAAGTTTAATATAACGTTGTTTCACCTATAACATGGTAAGATTTTTTGGCTCCCGAGGACAGCGTTATATCGAGGTAGAGGTGTATAATGTAAAACAATGAGCATGGGGAAAATATGGGATTCCCAAAATCCCTAGCCAGATTTAAACTTCAGCAACTTTCACCTGCAGGTTGTTGGTCAAAATCCAATTCATTTGTCAATAACTGAAAAATATCCAACTGGTATTCAGTTACCTGTGTTAAAATTATTCTGGTCTTCAATTGGTTTCTAGTAGTTAAATGTCTTTCTCACAATAAGTGCCACCAAAATTATTATCCCATTAGTAGTTTTAGCAGAGGCAATAGCTTAGACACACTGACTGAAGCATCCTTCTCTCACCGCTAGAAGTCGTCTCCAAGGCTATGTCTACACTGCAAGCCAGTACTGTGATTCCCCTACTAGTGTGCCATGAGCTAGCATGAGTATAAATAGTAATGTAACCACAGTAACACAGGTAATGGCAGCAGACGCATGTCTGAGCCATGCCGAGTACAAGCCTGCCTGAAACTGGTGGTAAGTTTCCCTTGTCTCCCAGTTGCCACAACTCTCCCTCTCCTAGCTTCAGAGGTGCAACAAGCACTGGCCCACCATTCAACTATATGAATTTGTTTGTTTGTATTTCTAGTGCTTTTTTTCTTTAACGTTGTAGACAACATATGTATAAAAGCTTAAGGAATTTGATTCTGAGGTTCATAAGTATTTGGGAAAGAAGTGATTAACTAAAACAGGAAGCACACCTTCCCAAATTGTCAGTGAAACAGTGAGAACATTTTAAGTCCTGCCTTTTGGATGCTGTTTGCTGAAACACTTACTCCAGAATGAGAAATGGATATAAAATAAGGGCAAAGAAAATCAATTTTTTTTCTTCCTTGGTATCTTAGTAAGTGTATTGTACATCCACTGTACAATACACTGGGCTAAAAATGATAGTCATATACCTCGCCATTTACTTAGTTTCCTCTTGAGAAAAGAATCAGTCAACCTTAAAGTCTAATTTCTTTTTAGAAGACAAAGAAAGAAGCAGGTTAAGAACATAAGAACGGCCGTACCCGCTCAGACCAAAGGTCCATCTAGCCCAGTATCTGTCTACCGACAGTGGCCAATGCCAGGTGCTCCAGAGAGAGTGAAGCTAACAGGCAATGATCAAGTGATCTCTCTCCTGCCATCCGTCTCCATCCTCTGATGAACAGAGGCTAGGGACGCCATTCTTTACCCTTCCTGGCTAATAGCCATGTATGGACTTAGCCACCATGAATTTATCCCACTTCCCTTTTAAACACTGTTATAGGCCAGCCTTCACACCTCCTCGTAGGATTCCACAAGTGACTATTGCTGTGTAAGCACTTCCTTTATTTTTAAACCTGTGCTACCTATTAATTTGTCATTCTTGTAACTTCTCTAGTTCTTTATTATGGAGGAATGTATTAACTTTTCCTATCCACGTTCTCTACATCACTCATAGATTTATATACCTATATCATATCCCCCTTATCTCCTCTTCCAAGCTGAAGCCCTAGCCTCTTAATCTTCCTCGTATGGACCCTCTCCAAAACCCCTATCCTAAGTTGCCGTTTCTGAACCTTTTCTATGCTAGAATATCTTTTTTGAGGTAGAAGACCTACATCTTGTACGCAGATCAATTTCAGCGACCATGGATAATAAGGCAATAATAATATTCTCAGTCTTATCTCCTATCCCCTTTTATGATTCCTAACATCTTTTTGCTTTTTGATCACTCTCACACTCATGGACATCTTCAGATAACTATCCACGATGACGCCAAGATCTTTTTCCTGACTTCTATAGTAAATTAGCCCCCTCATATTATATGATATAGTTGGGTTATTTTCAATGTGCATCATTCACATTATCACATTAAATTCATGCCATTTTTGCCAATATTATATTGTGAATCTTTTTGAAGTTCTTACCAATTCTGCTTTGTCTAACTATTTGAGTAGTTTAGTATCATCGCACTTCCCACCTCACTGTTTACCCCTTTCTCCAAGATCATTTATAAATAATTGCATAGAATTGTCTAGACGAACCCTTTGGGAACAACCACTAATTACCCCTCTCCATTCTGAGAACTTTACCATTAATTCCTACCCTTGTTCCCTTCTTTAAGCCATCTCAATCCATGAAAGACTTTTCCGTTTACCCATGACGGCTAATTTAATAAGAGCCTTTGGTGAGGACCTGTCAAAGTTTCGGGAAATCTAAGTACACTGTGTCACTGATCCCCTTGTCACATTTTACCCCTTCAAAGAACTCTGATAGATTCGTCAACACATTTCCCTTTACAAAACCATTGTTGACTATCTGCCTCAACAGTTTATGTTTTTTATTATTACAATTTTATTCTAACTTTATTTACTAACTTTGCCAGTACCGACTTTAACTTACCGTTACTAATTGCCGATCACCTGTAAGCCTTTTTAAATATAGCATACATTAGCTAACCAGTCATTGGTACCAAGCTGATAAAGACAGCGTTACAACCTTTATTATAGTTCCGCAACTTCATATTTGAGTTCTTTTCAAACTCTTGGGTGAATGCCATCTGGTGCGGGGACTTTTAAGGGAGTTTAAATCAATTAATTCCCAAAACTCTCTAGTACACTTCAATCTTGACATTCCTCAATGTCACCTACAAGCCAATTCTAGTTGAGAATCTCCCTAACATCCTCAGCCGTGAAGACTGAAGCAAAGAATCCATTTAGTTTCTCCGCAATTACTTTATCGTCTTTAAGCACTCCTTTTGTATTTCGATCGTCAAGGGGCCCCACCGGTTGTTTAGCAGGCTTCCTGCTTCTGATGTACTTAAAAAACATTTTGTTATTAACTTTGGAGTTTATTTAATTGTAAATATTTAAATTAAAATAATGGAAGATGTATCTAAATCCCCTAGACTTCTTTGACAATCTCAACCTTCATTTGTTGTATCTGACTGCATGATTTACATTCATTTAATTCTGACGCTCTCCAGGCCACTTTACTATTTGCTTGGCTACTTTAAATTCCATACATTACTTCTTACACAAGAAAATATTCTTACAACGTGTTGTTTTCTACACAGGTTGTAAAACTTGGTATTTGTGGGATCTAGCATCTTTGTAGCAGTCTTCACTAACAAGGTTAATTGTGACCAGATACTTAACACAGTTAATATTAACAAGAAGGGAGAAGGGCCTTGGGTTAGAATAGAGAAAGAACAGGTTAAAGAATACTGCTTTTTTCTACTGGTGTGTTTATTTAATGCACTGTACTGTTAAACCATATCAACTGGAACAGCTAATATGGCCAGTATTACACACTAAAAAGCCAAACAGTGTCATGGAATGCATGGAGGAGTATGTGTTTGAGGGGGAAGAAATGGATTGCATATATATGGCCCACACAGATATATTTTCCTGTGCAAATATAGGTACTCCGTTTTATGATGACTTTTTTTTGCTATATAATTTGCTCTCATTAAGCAATTTTTGCCACATTGTAGGTGATGTAGAGGAAATCGAAATCCAGCAAAAGCCAGCCTTGAAGGTTTTCAAAAATATTACTGTGATCCAGGAACCTGGCATGGTGGTACTTGAGGTAAGTGTGAAAAGGGGGAGAAAGAAATATTCCATTCCCTGTTTTGTAGAAACCAGTGTCACCGATAGTGGCTTTGGTGCTGAGTTAAATGAGGGATCATTAAGTTATTTGTGCTGGGTATCAAGTTAAAGGTATAAAGTCACTGGTAAAGTTTCCTTCAGTGGTCATCTTACTCTGATATGTGTCATTTTATTTAACCTTTTAAAATGTTTATTTCACTTCTTCACTGCAGTTAGATACCCCAGGAGGTTTGATGTGTAAGCATCAGCGTTCTTGCCACTAGTATTAGAGAGAAACTTCACTAACACCTTTCTGAGGAGGCACTTGCCTATCAATGCTAGTCATTAACTAGCACTGTATAAATGCTTTAAAAAGAATAGAGCAATTCTATACTGGTCCAAATTTCAGACCCAGTGCCATATTCTCCCTGGCAAATAGTAGTTGAAAATAATGCCAAGACTATGTTCATTTCCTGAAGAAGCGTCTCAGATCATTTGATAGTAATCCTTCTAGTGTGTCCAAAGAGAGTGAAAACAAAGGAGAAGGAGCCTCTGGAATTCGAGAATGTGTCATGGTGGGGAATGGAGAACTTCTAGGTGACTCCATTTTCAATTCACAAAGTTATATTTATTTTAAAATTAATATAGTGCAAAATGTATCCAAGGCTAGGGAAGTTAGCCTCTTCAGCACAAATCAGAGTATAGAGTCAAGAGAATTTCATGGCTGTTATGACATTTGTATTTTGTATTATTCATTGTGTCTAGATTATGCTATTGCCAGAGTATTATTATTAATTATTATTATTTTTCAGTGGGTAGCAAATCCTGCAAATGATATGTATGCAGACACTGTAACAACAGTGATCCTGGAAGTTCAGTCAAATCCCAAAATACAGAAAGGTATTACATTTAATTTGTGTGTATTTAATTGTAGCATACTCCTTAGCATCTGTGCTGTTGAGAATCTTAGCAGACTTTTTCATTATGATACATTTATTTTCATTATGAAGCAAAACACTTATTAATGAGCAAACAGACTTGCTGTTTAAAAACAAAACTGATTTGATTTGTATTGTTGGTTAATTGGATTCTTTTATATGTAAATGGCAACTTGTGCATTAATACATGGAAAAATTACAGCCATATTATTATAGAAGAGATGAAGTGGTTTACATGTACAAAGTTAAAAGAAAGCCAAATTTAACATTGTAAGTGATTCACGGTACTACATCTAAATATTTATTTTAGCCTCGCATTTGAAAGTCCTGTTTAGTAGTGTTTGTATTTTGCCTAGTTTTAGATATATACCCATTGACATCAGTAACCAAATAGCATTACTGGATCATAACAGACTTATTGTGTCAGATGCTGGATGTGAGGTTGCTAATTAGCTCAAGTAACAAAGCAACTTTGCTGAGACTAATAGTGGTGGTGTCTTATGACTAGTTCATATATGAGCCTGTATTTTATTGTCTTAATGAACTGGAACAGGGGCTGCACGATGTATTGAAATGTACTGGTGAAGTTGTTTTCAGTTAGTAGAAAGTATGAAGAACGGTGTGGCACTCCAAGAGGATGAACATTTATGGGACTGTGCAGCATGATGGTAGTAGAAATTTAAAAGTTGGATAAATAACAGTAATGAACATTGGCAAAAACAGTCTAAAAGTTCTCATATCCTCTGTGGTCTGTACCATATACTCTTTGCCAATACATATTTTTATGCTTGAAACACATGCATTCTTCTTCATATTAAGGGCCAAACCAAATTCTGCCTTCCTATGCTCTTGCTTATCAATGAAAATTGATGAGAGCTGTATGTGTATCTGAGAGCAGGATCTAGTCCTCAATTTTGGACATGGTCACGTAATTTGGACCAAAATTTTGGTTCTTGGGGAAGGAGGAAATTTACAAAACGTAATATTTACAACCTATGTGTAGGTTTTTGTTTTGTTTTTTAAAATAATAGATGCTATTCTGTTTTACCTTAAGCATTCCCTGCTGTACTTGCAGCCTTTTATAGTGGAGTGCCAGCACTGCTATAGTTAAGGTTAAAACGAGCTTTCTTTTTAAAGTTTGATTCTAAGTGCTCTAACATCTGTATGATTACTTGGATTGCCTTGATATTTGGTGTGCCTCATAGAGGTGTGGGGTTCAGTTATACTTACCCAAATTTCTGGCTATTTGACCAGGGGGTTCCCTAGAAACAGCACACTTCCTCCCTTGGAAAAGAAACAGCTTTTCTTAAAGATGACATGTTTTATCAATATTTTTTTTCGCACGGGTAGGGTTGCAATCATCATACTGGGGTCTCAGACACTTAAGAGTTACCCCAACAGAGGGCATGCCACCTACTAGCCTCTTAGAGGAAATCAAATCACAATCTCATTAGTCAGTTTGGTTCTCCAGTTAGGCATTCACAAGCACTTCTAAGCCATATCTACACTACACACTTTGGTCGACACAAGTTATGTCTGCAGAAAGCTGCCGTGGTTAGTATATCACTTGTGCAAATATATACTTAGCTCCTTATGTTGGTGCTGTGTGCACTCACCAGGAGTGCTTGTGCCAATGTGCAGTGTGGTGCACCATGGATAGGTATCTCAGTGTGCAACCCACCACCATCCAGTACACTGTGTTTTGGGAAGTTTTGACAATGCATGGTGCGGCAGAAACAAGTCACACAGGGGTGACTGGGAGCAAGGGGATAACTTCCCAAAGTGCAAGTGTCTCCATCCCATAATTTCATCTATATATCCCATAATTTTCACGCCTTGTTTAAAAATGTCACAAACCCGTGCAGTCCTCCCCATCTGCCTACTCTGGCAGAAGCATGGAAGCTGCATAGCTCTGCACTATTGTCCTGAGCATTGCAAGCACAGAATCCATGATCCTCTGCTATTTGCAGAGCGATAAGAAGAACTGAATCAGCTGGGAGCATGATGATTTCCTGGAAGACAGATTGCTGTGGGACATAGCAAAGAACCAATTCCAGGTTGTTGATGGCATTTGTAGAGCAGCTGCAGATGGTGGAGTGCCACTTCTGGGCCCAAGAAACAAGCACTGACTGGTGGGATCGCCTCCTAATGCAGGCTTGGGATGATGAGCAGTGACTGCAGAACCTTCGGATGTGCAAAGCCAGGTTTCTCTTTGAGTGCTTGTTCATGTTGATTCCATTCTAGGTGTGCGTGCGCCCACATGCATCGCCATCAGAGATTTTTGCCTTAGCGGTACCTGTGGGGCCAGTTGTGGCACCCTCTAGAGTGCCACACTCATGCCATGGTATATCAGGTACTGCTGGCCCATGACCTCTCAGTTCCTTCTTACCACTGGTGGTGTCAGTCGGAGCACCTTTCTTGCTTGACAAGAGCTAGCAGTTTTTTTCTCTTGGACTTCGTGCCTTCGGGCCTCTTGTACATTGTTAATAGTATTAAGAAGTTATTAAGTAGTTCTTAAGTGTTAGTTAGTTAATAGTCAGGGTCCCAGTGGGGACTTTGCCCCAGAGTGGGGCATGCCCCGGGCTCCTGGGTTTAAGCCCTGCTCAGATGGCAGCAGGCCTATGCCTGTGAATGACTTCCATAATAGCTGCCTTAAGTGCTTGGGGGAGTCACACATTAAGAAGTGTTGCCGGATCTGCAGGAACTTTTGGTCTTGCACCCAAAAGGAGAGGGGTGTTCGCCTCATGGCTCTCCTGATGGAGTCCACCCTCCACTCGGCTTCCAAGCCTTTTACGGAGGCTGCATTGAATGCCTCTGCCTCCGTGCACAGCTGTCGGCACTGGCCTCTTCCCAACACAGTTCATCGTTGCCTGTACTGAAAATGAGGGCTAAGAAGCACTCTCCAGCACCGAACAAGAAGGCCCAGAGTTCATCCAGCAAAGGACCCGGGCCTGCCCACCAGCCTTCGCTGGAGCCATGTGAGCATGCCTCCACAGCTGGGGCTCTTAGCCCCTTTAAAGGTCCACCACTGGCTCCTGGGAGCAGTATGGGACTTGCAGCCCTGCCTGCACCATCATCATCCCAAGCCCAGACGCAGAGAGATCACATGTCTCCACCTGCCCCTATGATGTCTTCAGTGTTGCAGGACAGGCTAAAGCTCCCCAAGAGGGCAAGCCCGCCATTAAGGCCCTGCAGAGGGTGGGGGAGCACTGCCAGTTGCCAGAGAAGAAACAAAGGTCACCACTGCATGGAGGATCCCAAGGCAGGTCCCACACTCATCCCTTGGTGTCCCAATCTCACTGTTGGTCTACCAGACCTTCCTTCTGGTCTCCTCAGCGCTACTCTCCGGCATGGGGTCGATGCTCCCCACACTATGACTGGCATTGCTCACCTTCTTGCCGATCTACCTCTAGACATCAGTCTAGAGACAGGAAGGGGAGGGTGAGCTGGAAATGGTGGAGGCAGGGAACTTGCTACATGTTGCGGGGGATTATGAGTGAAAACGCACACACATACACACCCCTTCCCTCACATGCTTAAAGTTCCTATAATCGCCATGTAATAAAGCTGCCAAGTAATTGGGACATAAACCATGTCTGAGATTTCTCTCACCAGCTCTGCTAGCAACTATACACTCCCATCATTTCAAGAACCATTATCCCCATTCCACTACAACAAAGTGGGAAAGGGGAGAGACTTGTAGGAATCACAAAGCAACCATGCACCCTGATGGAGACAACAGTGGACTGGGACTCAAAAAACCTAGACTCTGTTCTTAGCTCTGCCGTTGGCCTGTGGCATTACTTTGGCCAAGTCACTTTACCGCTCTTTGCCTCACTTTCCCCGTCCGTGCAATGCAGATAATTATGTTTCCCTTCTGAAACTCTACCAATGAAAAGCGCTGTATAAAAGTTAGGTGGTGGTATTATTTCCTGGCCACCATAGCCTCTGAATTGCAAGTCTACGTGATCATTACAACTGCCTAAATCACCACTAAGGCCAGGTCTACACTGCGACTTTAAATCGGTTTAATGGCCGATATACCGATTTAACGCTGTATCCGTTCACATGACGTCGTCATTAATATCGATTTT
>NC_133771.1:32698237-32728083 GCF_003597395.2 Chelonoidis abingdonii | reverse complement strand
GGTGTTCTGTGGTACTGTTCCTCAGCTATCCATAGTTCCCTCCCCCACTTCCCGTGTTGAGAGCAAACAGTGCCTGAGGGGCCAGAAACATTGCCCCGGTGGTGCTGGGTACAAGCCTCACCCCTCTTTGTGAGGGCAGCAGACAACCCTTAGCGCCTTTTTCGTGGCGAGTGCAGTGACAAACGCCATAGCATCCAGCAATCATCGGACCTGAATCACAAACGGTACACTGAACCGTTGTCAACACCTCGCGCCTCTCGTGCTCGACTATACGACAATGAACTGCAAAGGCAAGAGACACGGAGAGGCAGCTATTGCCTTAGCGACGAGACAGCGATACGAGATGGAGGCAGAGAATTCTCATACGCTGGCCACGTTGGGCTACTGCTACATTTAACGGGGCATCTAACTACGCCTTTGAACGCCCGAATTTGGCACGGGAAACAAGCACAGACTGGTGGGACGCGCATTGTTTTTGAACCCGGTGTGGACGATTCGCAGTGGCCTGCGAAACTTCCTCCGCATGCGCTAAGAGCACTTTCCTTATTAAACTTTGTGACATGCTTTCCTGCCGCTGAAACGCCGTCATACAAAAACCCTGAGAGAAGCCGCTCACAGGGAGAAGCGAGTGGCAATAGCCCTCGTGAAGCTTGCAACCGTCCAGACACTAACCGGATCAATCGGGAATTGACAATTTGGAGTGGGCAATCTCCTGTTGGGGGCTGCAGTGATTGGCAAGTCAGCCAATGCAATCGTTAGCGCTGCTTACCGAAAGGTGACTCGGGAAACGTGCAGTATATGTAGGATGGCTTTTGCTGCATGGGTTTTCCGAACTGTGGTGGCGGCCAATAGAGGAACCCATATCCCATCTTGGCCCAGAACACCAGGGGTACCATACGTGAACCGCAAGGGGTACTTTTCAATGGCTGCTGCAAGCACTGGTGCGACCGAAAGGGACGTGTCCACCAACATCCACCGTGGGCTGGCCGAAGGGTCCATGACGCTCACGTCTTCAGGAGCACTAGTCGTTTAAACCGCCTGCTAGCAAGGGAATACTCCCCAGACCAGAAAATCACCGTTTGAAGTCAACATGCTATAGTTATCCTGGGGACCCAGCTAACCCCTTGAATGCCATGCGCTCATGAAGCCAATTACACTGGCAGCCCGGACAGTGGGTCAGGAGCTGTTCCAGCATTCTGTACTATTGGCTGAGCAGTGCCGGATGGTGGTAGAATTGTGCATTTGGCCGTTTAAAGGTCGCTGGCGATCATGATACTACTCGCTCAGACTCAGCCAAACCAGAATTCCCGCTTGCTATTGCTCGCTTGCTGGTGCTCCTACAGATCTTTGTGAACTCACGGGGAGCATTTATGGCTGGGTGGGAGGCTGAGCAAATCACCCCTGCCGCATGAGTAGAGTCACCAGAGAACCACGGGTGTAGAAGAGCTAAACACCTCGGAAGGACGCTGGCCGCATACAGAGAGAGCCTTGAAATGATGTTTCCGCACGGGCAGGTACGGTGTACTGTTATGCTTCCCTTGATGAACCCTCCGCACTTGATGACTTATCAGTTGTAAGCAACCCACCTCGCCGCCTCTTCATATACATGGTTGGCGAAGGAATAATATTCTGTATCGTTAAAAATCATTTATTATTCATTAAAAAGTTAATTATCATCTGTTAAAAATCATTGAGCTTTCCTTACTAGATTTCCCTGTATAACGCTACCCCCACACCCCCCTTTCGATGTATTTCTGTATATAACAAAGGAACTATAAAAAAAGGCAAGAATTAGGAACGATGTCCCTGACGTGCTGTGCTTTGGGAAGGAGGGGGAAGGGAAAGGCTAACTAAGCACATTGTGCGTAATTACGAGCTTTCCTTGATGCTCTGCACGGGTGTGTGAGGAGTCAGCGGGTGCAGAAAGCCTTCCACACGCCGTTCTACACGTCTGGGGAGGGAGATACTGGGACGTGGCTTGCAGGGAGCTCTATACCATGGGCGCCTGCGCAGTGGCACCTTCTGCTCCTGGTGCTGCTCTTCCTGAAGCGCCACCATGGCGTTGGAGGATTTGCAGTTGAGAACGCAGCATGATCCAGCCGGTTTCTTCTCTCCTATCGGCTGGTCTCTGCGCTAGCCCTGCAGAATCGTTCACGTGGCATCTTCCTGTAACTTTCCTACACATCCTCCAATCATTACCTGTTCATCCCTCTCATGTTGAGCGTTCTTTCAATCAGTTCTGTGAACATTTCATCTCGCGTGCTTCTTCTTCCCCGCGTATCCGCATGCCCTCGTATGGCATAGGGATGGTCTGAGAAATGTGCAGCTGAGCATGGGGTAAGGCAAACCAGGGTGATAATATAGATGGAACGATACCTTTTACAGAGCAATGAGAGTACTCTTCACGATAGAACACTATCCAACCCTTACCAGAGAGCACATTGATCTTATCCTACCATAAGTCACATTTGTACGTTTAGCTCCTGAAATCGATGGTAGCCTTGGACCATGGACACAAGCAATCGATTTTGTGATCGCATTGTGGACGCGCAAAACCGATTTTATAACATCGGTTTCGTAATATCGGTTTAAACTACTTCGAAATAATCGTGCAGTGTAGACGTAGCCTAAGTCCTACCAACAACATTCCTCTTTCTGTTTTTTTTTCAAAAAAGGGAAGTTAATAGCAAAATTAATTAATGGCAAAAACTTCATCAGCGCACAGTAAAGGTTGCCCTGTGGTAGGTCGTGGTCTTCCAGAACATCAAGTTCAGCAAAACCCAAACTTGTGAAAACTAGGAAATACAGACTTAAACTAAAAGGCCACACTCTTAACATTGCCCTCGTTGAGCAATGCCCCACTACAACCTTAAAACATACTTGCACTCTGTATTTTCACTGTACTGCACAGGAGCTTCCTATGCCCCAGAAAGGAAACCCCATCTGCTAACTTTTACAACCCCTTCAGCTCCTTTTACAAACCTATCACCTTATGCACCAGTGTCATCTAACGCTACACTTTCATTTACTCTTCATTAAACTCACAGACCACACTCGTCTTGCACTTAACTGCTGACAATCCCCATGGCACAGTGTACACAATGCTGAAATATGCATACTGGATTTGTCAAGGCATACGCTCACGTCTTTCCTTTGATCACACGCACATACTCGGGTCAAGGAAAGAGGGGCTCATATACACTCCCAGCGGGGCACAGTCCCACAGATTGCTTCAGACGACAATCACAACTCTTTTCAAGCTGTTCCAACTAATTCCTCTATCTTTCAGTGTAACTACACCTAACACAGTGAATGCAGCTGGATTACATGCAGATAATTCCCAGTGGTTAACTCTGTATTTCCTGGTTTTCACAAGTTTGAATTTTGTTGCACTTAGTAAGATACTGGAAGAGCAACCTTAACTGCATTAAAGAAGTTTTTGCCGTTTAAGAGAGTGAAGTATTGTCCTAATTTATGAAACCAGAAAACAAAGCAGATTATAAACAGAAATGAAACTGTTGCCATTACCCAACTGAATGAAATGTAAAAAGTAAACAAACAGTATAAATAGTGAAAAGTAAATAGAAATAAGTAAAAATTAGACTTGTAAAACTCTTAGGCCTGGCCTACACTATGATTTTTATGTCGAATTTAGCACCATTACCTCAATTTAAGCCTGGACCCGGCCACACGAAGAAACCCTTTTTTTCGACTTAAAGGGCTCTTTAAATCGATTTCTTTACTCCACCTCCAACGATGGGATTAGCACTGAAAGCAGCCTTGACGTGTTGAATTTGGGGTAGTGTGGATGCAATTCGACGGTATTAGCCTCTGGGAGCTATCCCAGAGTGCTCCATTGTGACCGCTCTGGACAGCACTTTCAACTCAGATGCAATGGCCAGGTAGACAGGAAAAGGCCTGTGAACTTTTGAGTTTCATTTCCTGTTGGGCCAGTGTGGGGGGCTGATCAGTACAGGTGACCATGCAGAGCTCATCAGCATGATGTGCACATTCCTGGGGCACATTGCCTGGCCCATACTTTGTGAGAAGTCTATGTCCATGTCTGTGTCCTCGTCACCGTGCTGCCATCGCCTCCTCGCCTGGTTTTGCTTTTGCAGCTTTTGGTTCTGCGCTGCAAAAAGGCGTGAAACAATTGTCCGTCATTACTCTGACGGAGGGAGGGGTGAATGATGACATGGCTTACAGGGAATTAAAATCAGCAAAAGGGGTGGCTTTGCATCAAGGAAAAACGCAAACAACTATCACACAGAATGACCTCCTCAAGGATTGAACGCAAAACCCTGGGTTTAGCAGGCTGTTGATTTCACAAAACAAATTGGGTCAATTTCTTGTTTTGATCCACTCCATCTATCTTTTACATCTTAGGCTGGCAGCAGAGGGTGCAGTACGACTGCCAGCCATCGTCATCTCCTGGGTGCTTGGCAGAAGATGCTGCATTACAGTTGCTACCCATCATCATCTCCTGGCTGCTTGCCAAAAGACGGTGCAGTACGACTGCTAGCCATCGTCATCTCCTGGGTCCTTAGCAGAAAATGCGAATGACCTGGCTGAGTCACTCCCATGTCTGCCCAGGTGCCCCTGACCGACCTCACCGAGATTGGCTAAAAGAACACCCAGGAGTATGACGACGATGGCTACCAGTTGTAATGCACCGTCTGCTGCCAAAAGCAATGAGCTGCTGCTGTGTAGCAATGGAGTCTCACATCTGCCAGCACTCAGGAGACATACAGTGACGGTGAGCTGAGCGGGCTCCATACTTGCCGTGGTATGGCGTCTGTTCAGGTAATGCAGAAAAAAAGGCGCGAAACCATTGTCTGCCGTTGGTTTCATGGAGGGAGGGAGACGGCGGCCTGACGACATGAACCCTGAACCACCCGTGACACTGTTTTTTGCCCCATCAGGCATTGGGATCTCAACCCAGAATTCCAATGGGCAGCGGAGACAGCGGGAACTGTGGGATAGCTACCCACAGTCCAGCGCTCTGGAAGTCAACACTAGCTTGGTACTGTGGACTCAGTCCGCCGACTTAATGCACTTAGAGCATTTTGTGTGGGGACACGCACAATCGACTGTATAAAAACGATTTCTAAAAAAACGACTTCTATAAATTCGACCTAATTTCGTAGTGTAGACATACCTTTACTGTTTGAATAGCCTGATGGATTTGGTAACAGAAAGAAAGGAACTTGTTTCAAATATGATCTTTAAGCTGTTCCTTTAAAATGCAACTTTTTTCTTAGTATTTCATGAAACATTTTTGTTTTCAATTATAAATTTCCATAAAGAAAAATATGCAGACTTTTAGGAACTATGACTTGTAAATTAACTATATTGTAATGGTAGACATTTGCAAGAGGAAAATACAACACAAGCAAATGTCAATGAAAATCTAATGCTGACTTCTTTATTTTTTTCAGCTGCAGTGCATAAGATTGCCAAAAAAGTAGATATGGATGTATTTAGCAAAAGGATGGAGATCATGCTTCAGTAAGTTGTCTTGTCATATTAATAATAACTGAAAATGGTCAGTTAGAAATATTATTTGTTTGCCTTACAAATATGGTGATTTTAGCACAATATATATGGCCACCAAATATATGGCTTATAAAGAAACACAGTTCTCTCCTACATTTTGCCCATTTCGTTGTTTGCATGTACTGTAATTCAAAAAGGCTGCAGAGATTTATATCTTATTCATTTCTGTGAATCTCAATAATTAAGTAAACCAAAGGATAAAAGGTAATAAATCCTGCAATATCCTGACAGACTGTTTCAGGATATTTTTTTCTGATCATTTAAATTTTTTGAAACAAGGGCCTGATATTTATTTGTTTTAGAGATGCTGAGGATCTGTACTTCCCACTGACTTCAGTGAGAGCTGTAGGTACTCAGAACCCCTGAAAATCAAACCATCACTGTCACAGTTTCAGGGTAACTGCACCTATATTCCCCCTTCAATGGTTCATTTCAGGACTGCCCAGACAGGTCTCAGGTCTCCCGCTGTTGCCTGTCTCTGGGCAGTGGGACACTTGTCCTACTCCCTTCTGACTGGATTTTTAAGGCTCCATAGTGCCCTGTTTCACATTGATGTCCTCAGCAAGACAGTCTGCCTAAAGGCCAGTTCCTGGGCTTTCTGAGGGCTATGAACAGTGTATTGGCAGCAGTTACAAATTAACACACGGCTCTTTCTGAGTTAGCATGTTTATTCTTAAGCTAAAAACGTTAGAGGAAACCTATCAAAACAATAGAAGTTCCTATACACATGCTAAAAACTTACCAGAAGTCACCCATCAGTCTTTCCAACCCTTTCGCAAGGGTTGGGGCCTCTTTGGACAGAAGATCCTGTCTGTTTGCTGGATCTGCAGGAAGACCTTGGTCAGTTTAAATGCAGCCTTTTTCTGTGAAAAGCTCTTTCTTCGCCTGTTGGTCTCTGGGAAACCTATTGTGAACCAGTATATGCAAGACTCCGCAGGGGATGGGACCGTTTGGGGGCTATTTACAACTTGAGTAATTCACCTTAACCCTCCCCCACCACTGGTTTTGGTTCCTGAAGGAGCTGTGATGACCCTCCCACTGGAGTTGCATACAATACTTGGCCCACAGTGATGCAATATGGTCCCCAAAGATATTGCATGGAATTGCAATATCCATCACAATCACTTTTTACTAACATACTGTATTTTGAAATCCTGTAATATCTATATTTTAGGTACACTTGCCTTGACATTTGTTCCCCTGTTCCATAGAAGCTTGGGGGGTGTGGGGAGAAGCTGCACTTGCTGAAGTCAGTGGGACTTTTGGCCCTTACTTACTAACAGGTTTTTTTCAGTAAAATCCTTAAAGTTGTTGAAATATCCACTTTAATAATTGAGGTCAGTATTTGTCATCTGTAATTTTAAAGTTAAGTAACCCAGTCAGTCACTGAAACCAGATACTATGCTAACAGAATCTGCCTGGAATCCAAAGATAATTAAAAGAAAAACGAGTTTGCTATTTAGCTATGTTTTTACAATTATAGGCCTTTATTTTAGGGACATGTTTGGAGAGGACTGTGTTACTGCAAAAGATGGCTCTATTCTAAGTGTCACAGTGGATGGAAAGACTGCAAATATTTCATTGGACACACGGGTATGTATAGTTAAATTCACTGATGTTATTTGAACTGTGCTATAGGAGCAAATAGGCAAAAAAAGACAAAATATTTGTCTCATGGAGCTCTAAAGTCTGATGTGTAATGGTAATGTTCCCATGAGTATTGTGTACCACTTGCTATGGGACATATTTTGATATGCAGCATCACAACAGATTAGTCCTATTCAGAAATCTTACAGGGAAAAAACTAACCTCTGATTCTTCTGCTTTTGAGAAAGAAACTTTCAATATTTTTTTCTTTGTAGCAACCGTACTTGCTATAAGTAAAATTGAAATTAAATAAAAATGTATAAAAACAGAGTAGGGATGGTAGAGATAGAATAACTGATCCAACTTACTGATTTAGAACTTTTAGACTCTTAAAATATAGTCTCCAGTCTGAATAAAGGCAAACAATCATCCAGTAGAAAATGTGCCAAGCAAATCAGATTTGTCCATCTTGATCCTTGAGTAACTAAATCCAAAGTCTGCGATGCCTACAGAGAGAGTGAAATATCTTGTCTATTTATCAGTTAGATTAAGGAGTAAAGCTGAAATATATTGAAACTTGGTTTTAGGAAGATGATGTACACCTGATGTTTAGAACAATGTGGTGGTGAAATAAATGGTTAATATCCTCCAGTATTTTAATTTAGTGGTCCCCCAACGTGGATTAGGATCCCATTGTACTAGATGCTGTACAAACACAGAACAAAAAGATGGTTCCTGCCCCAGATTGTTTAGACCATGTGGAAGAGGGAAGAGACAAAAGTACCAGAAGCCTAGAGAGAAACTTTTACTGCTTAATCAAAATATATTTGAGTATTGTATTTTATATAATTTATGCTAGTGTACACACCAGTGACTTCAGTGGCATTGTATCAGGCCAGGTGTACTCTAGAAACTTTTGCCAATATAGTAATGTTGGTGAGAGATGTGATTCCCCCGCTTCTCCCTCCCCCCCTTAACATTTCTATATTGGCAAAAGCCCTAGTGTCGACACCGTTATGTTGGCATAAAAGTCCTTTTGACATTATATCTTATTTCATGCATTGAACCAGTATAAGCTATGCCAGCCAAAGCACTCTTTTGCCAGTATAAGTTACAGCTACACTAGGAGGATTTGCCAGTATAGTTATATACTCTGCGTAGTCTCTCCTTTCTTCTTGAACTAAAAGTGCCTGAGTAATTCACCTTAATCAACACTAAGGCACTAAGAAGCCATAAAGAAATGGATAATTGCAAAAGTTTCTATTTTAAAAAGCAGGGATTTAAAAAAACAAAACACTAAACGTTAAGTAGGGTTGGGTTCAGATTTGTGCACAATGGATCATAGCATTTGGTTTTTGCATCTTGGCTTAGTGGAGCACAGGAATGTTGCTCAGGAGATGGGTTTTGGCTTAAGGTTATACTTTGCTGCAGAAGAGGGATCATCCAAGCATCATTTTCATCTGCTTTTAAGGTGGAGCTTTTGTTTGATCTCCTGGCAGAGGTGCCTGTCCAGAAAGGAGACAAGCTAAGAGTAGAAGGGAGTAAATACCGTCTTTCAGACTAAAAGAGCCACACGACCCACCAAAAATATGAATCCTTGTTTGGTGCCATTTGTTTGTTAGTTACGAGTCAATGGGCTTCTCTACGTGGATGAACTGGCAAGTTTCAAGTATACATAGATGTTTTCCTCTCAGTAAAAAAATGAATTGCTTTAATGAGTAAAAGAGGCAGTGGATTTTATTTTGAAATAAACTTTATTTTCTGAATACCCAGGTGACCATGAGTGGGTTAACATTGAATTATTTACAGCAGAGCTATTGATTGGCACTCTATATTGGTTCTAAGCTTCTACCTAAAATAACTTAGTACAGTGCAGATGAGGTCACAGATTACCTTTGGGGTGCCACTTGATGGACTCAGGCTTGATTTTGAACCAAATCTAGTTCACAAAGCTAGACTTACTATTCAGTAATTCCAAAATTAATGACTAATCAAGCACAAACTTTTATCTAGTTTTGTTGTTTCTCAGCAAGACTGATATAAATCTTTTGCTGAACTATCTTATGTTTAGCCAAGCTGCTTAAAAGACTGCAATCCAGCTGAAATCTCTTGATAATTTTCCATACAATTTGCTTCGCCACTGTAGGAAATTTTTTATTGCTGCTTAGACTGTTATCTACTATTCCTTCTCCTAATTGGCTTTACTTACAATTTTTTTTAAAAAAGGTAAATTTACAGGGCTGTTTGATTCTGACTCCTTGATTACACACATCTCTTCTTTCAGATTGCTGAATGTGAGCCAGGAAATGAAGATGATGAATCCCTTCGAGAAATGGTGGAGTTGGCTGCACAGAGACTCTATGATGCCCTCAGCCCAGTCCATTGACCTGACTGACCAGTATATATATAGGAAACACGAGAACAATCTTTTTAATACTTGATTCATTTTCACCATTTTCATAAAAAAAATAAATAAAACTTGCCTTTAACAAGCCATATGTACTTATTTCCTGACCACAAAACTGCTTAGTTATCATTACAAATAACAGATGGGCAATCTGTTATAGCAACTCCATTTTGTGTAATGTACATAATGAGTGAATATATGTACATATGAACCCATTAATGGGACATATGCACATAGGGTAAGAAATTTCTCCTCTTAATATGATGTAATAGACAACCTAAAATGATGATAAAAAATAAATGGGAGGAATCTTATATTTTCAAGGTGTGCCGACTTGTTGTTGGAGGAGTTGAGTTTTCTGCTCCGCTATATTAAGATTTTATACATAGTTGTCTTTTTATTTTTTCTTGCTGTTTTTTATGGTAATAGTATAGTGACTGATAAACACACCTCTTGCAGTCATCTGTACTAAATTATCACTTATCCTTAAAATGAGAAAGTAAGGTGAAGATCTGAATAGTAAATGTTTTCTCAGCTAATATGAGAAATCACAATAGATTCCACACAAACCAAGGATAACTAAGGGCTTGATTTTCAGAAGTGTTGAGCATCCACAGCCCCTGTCGATTTCAGCTGGAGCTGTGTGGTTAACTGGAACTTCTACAAGTCAGGCCTTTAGGCCCCAATTCAGTAAAGCACTTAAGTACAGTATATACTTGAGTCTGATAGATGTGTGGGTTAAGTCCATGCTTAAGTGCTTAGCAGAATTAGAGCCTAGAAGACTACATGGTGGAAACAATGAAACTGACTATAAGGAAGAGGCTGTCAAATATACAAACTAACTATGAGAGAGATCATTTTAGCCTATCACTATCCATTACAGTAGTCTCAGGCCCAGTTCGCTGCATGTGGGCACACCAGTGTGCCGGCACGGAGCCCCATTCAAGTCGGTATAACTGTAGATGTAGAGTTCTACCTCTGCACAGTGAGTTGTGGGACTGGAGGCCTAAAGTGGGGGAACAAAATTCCTATAGAAATGTGATTTTTAAGTCTGTATTTTTAAATGACACTGAAAAATGTTCAGGGTAAGTGTGGGGTTCCTAACAGAAGAATGTAAAGGTATCTTTGCATCATTGAGAAGAAACTTGCCTTTTCAGTAGTAATATCAACGAAGAACATTTATGCGTTAGTGTCTCTCTCAAAATGCTTGATTGTCACCAACTAATTATATAAGGATAAACACTATTCATAAAGAAATACTGATAAATGCAGTCAGCTTTTTTTTTAAAAAAGAAAACCTGTGAAATGTTCTTGTTTTTAAAATGATACTGTCAAAGGTTTCAGATGCAACATCTGTTTTGTGTTAAAATGTTTATAATCTTGTGGGAAATATCCTCTAATCTATTTTTACACTCTTTTTCACTATCTATAATTTTTCTGTAGTGCCCAATACTGTAGTATTAAAGTCATGGAGAATTTTTTTAATATAGCCTCTGTGACAGTGGTAATATTGTTTGGCTACTGCAAAGTGAGCAAAAAGTTAATTATTCCCAAGAGCTATGTTGACTGCATGAATAACGCTTCTATCTTAAGCAGCAAATACAAAAGTTTGAGTCATGCCGGTTTGTTTCATAAAAACTTCAAGAGGAAATCACAGTTTATTGAGTGGAAAAGAGGAGAATCATCTCTGAGTAGAATGTGGTTTTCATGAACAAAAGAAATTAAAAATTGTCTAAAGTATCTGAAATTGTCCTTTTGTATTTAATCATTTGTTTAAGTAGTTCAGTACATATTGGTTTTCAAACTGGTTCATGGAATGCTTCGTGGTGCTTAGCACAGCTGCTTCTGCCGCATTGGAAAAACATGTCTCAATCTTCAAGTAGTAACATTTCCTGCAAATTGTGGTCATTTCTAAGACTCCCTTAGGATTTCCAGAGAAGAGATACTTTTCCTCTCCCATAGCAAAGGACTTTTAATAAAAATAAACAGCTGAGATCCAAAATGGTCTGGGGATATAACTAAGCAACTTCCTACCAAGTCATTGCATTAAACAGGTTATTTTTAGTGGTAGGCACGGAAAGATTAAGGGATACTTTGCCTGAGTTTGAGTCACTCTTTGAATCTGGCAAATTCAGGGGTCTTTCTATAATACAAGAGATCAAAGTAGATGTCACAACGGTTCCTGCAGGCCTTGGAATCTGAATATCAAGAACCTTGCCTGTATAGGTGAATATATGTTGTTTCAACTGTGCATCCCTACATTTGTGAGCCCTTAACAAAAAGGATTTGCACAAGCGCTCATCAGGGATGTGGCTCTCCCCCAGCAGGAAAAGGTATCTGCTGTGGCTATCAGATCGCAGCTTGTGCAGGGCTTAAACCCTTAGATTTAGTCTGCTATGGGGGCTGGTGCCTCACTCCTTTTTTTTTTTTTCCGAAACAGCCAAATTACAGAATTAATCAAAGACAGAAGGGCAAAGGCAAAGAAGTATATCTTAAACTATTTGTAAAAGATGAGTTTGCAGCCAAGAGACAGATAGCTGGTTTGACATGTACCAGATTCATTCTTGCTGTCATGGGCACTAATAAGAAGTAACTGAAGGAGGGTTATGGCTGAGCCCCCCATTATGCCTTTGCACAGAAGCATAAGGAGGCACAGGGTGGCTGCATGGCCTCAATGTACACTGCTATTCAAAATAATGTATCAATGTGTGTATTTTTCCTATCAGAATTGGGCTGCATGCCCAAAGTACTGTTCAATATTTTCACTAATGACTTGGATAATGGGGTGGAGAATATACTTATAAAAGTGGCAGAGGACACCAAACTGGGAAGGGGTGAAAGCACGTTCCAGGACAGGATTAGAATTAAAAAGTCTTTTGACAAACTAGAGAACTGCTCTGAATTCAACAAGATGACATTCAGAAAGACAACTGCAAAGTACTGCATTCAGGAAGAAAAAAAATCAAATGCTCACTGAAAAATGGGGACTAACTGACTAGGCACCAGTACTGTTGAAAAGGATGTGGGGGTTATAGTGGATCACAAACTGAACATGTCAACAATGTGATGAAGTTGCAGAAAAGGCCAATACCATGTGTGGTGAGTTCATTAACAGGATTGTTGTATGTAAGACTCTGCAGGTAACTGTCCTGCACTACTTAGCACTGGTGAGGTGTCAAGTGGATCACTGTGTCTTCAAGTATGTTAAATGCTGTTATAAAGAGGGTAGTGATCAATTGTTCTCCACACTTACTGAAGGTAGGACAAGAAATAATGGGCTCAATGTACAGGAACACAGATTTAGATTGGCTATTAGGGTAGTTAAGCTCTGCAATGGGTTTCCAAGGGAGGTTGTGGCATATCCCTTATTGGAGGATTTTTAGACAAACACCTCTCAGGGACATCTGGTCACCCTTGTCGAGGTTTACACGGTACGGTGTCAGTGGAGGGGACTAGACCAGATGACCTGGGCCAAAAGAAACCTGATGAGGTTCAACAAGGACAAGTGCAGAGTCCTGCACTTAGGATGGAAGAATCCCATTGACTGTTAGACTAGGGATTGAATGGCTAGGCAGTTCTGCAGAAAAGGACCTAGGGGTTACGGTGGACGAGACGCTGGATATGAGTCAACAGTGTGCCCTTGTTGCCAAGAAGGCTAATGGCATTTTGGGCTGTATAAGTAGGGGCACTGCCAGCAGATCGAGGGATGTGATCATTCCCCTCTATTCGACATTGGTGAGGCCTCATCTGGACTGGTGTGTCAAGTTTTGGGCCCCACACTACAAGAAGGATTTGGAAAAATTGGAATGGGTTACCTAGGGAGGTGGTGGAATCTCCTTCCTTAGAGGTTTTTAAGGTCAGGCTTGACAAAGCCCTGCCTGGGATGCTTTAGTTGGAATTGGTCCTGCTTTGAGCAGGGGGTTGGACTAGATGACCTCTTGCCGTCCCTTCCAACCCTGATAGTCTATGCCTCCATGACTTTGCAAGGTCCCTTCAAATCCTACAGCTCAGTAATTCCATGTTATGCAAACTGTTCCCTGAGGGGTTTATAATCTAAAACCCCAACCCTGCCACAGATAGACACAGCGTTACTAACTGGGCAGCCACAGGCAGTGAAAAGGGCTCATGAGCGTTGGTTCCCCTGTGGCTGCAAACATCCAGGGGGAAGCAGGCGCCATGGCCCGCTTTCGGCATTCTCTGGCTTGGTGCAATCAAAGTGCCTGGGGTTTTGCCAGCTGGACCGGAGCGGAGCAGGAACCCCAGGCAATGGGCACTGCACCCAGCCCTGGGCGGGGCAGGCAGGGGCGCTGCCGGGATGCCTGGGCTGGGCTCATCTTAGGCGCACGGAGCCGGGGGGCTGCAGCCTAGGCCATGGGGGGCTCTGGCCGGAGGGTGTTGGGTGCGCCCCGGACCTAGCTGCGCCCCACAGCGGCTGCACCTCGGGGGGAGGGGGTGGCGGGAGGCTTCCCCCCCCCGCCCGCGTTGCTCCAGGCTGGGCCCAGTGCCGCCTAGCGTCCCCCCGCGCGCTGTGAGAGGCCAGGGCGCCGCCAAGGAGGGCGGTTGGGGCGGGACAGGCGCGCGAGGGCGGATGTCCGGCTGGCTCCCGCCTGTGGCAGCGGCGGGATGGCGGTGTCGGAGGTGTCCTGGCCCCGCATCGTGCTGTTCGGGGACTCCATCACCGAGGTACCGGGGCTGGCGGCCTCCCCCGCCCGTTCCCGCCGCGCGGCGAGGGGGCCGGGCCTGGCGCAGGGCAGCGCTCGGGGTTGCAGGACCCGCTCCGCTGTGGGGCTTCCCGTGGCACTGACCAGCCACAGCCTCAAGGGAGCCAGTTCCCATCGCCGTGTCCTGTAATCCGTACGCTCCCTCACACATCTGTGTACACACACACGCACCCCTGGTGTCCCATGCACCACCCGCCCCCACGGCCCAAAATACACACACACACACACACACACACACTCCCAATGGCTCCCTGCACTCCCTGTCCCCACACGCACACTGACCCACACAGCTGGGATCCCACACACACCCCTCCAATGGCCCAAAATACACACACACACCCAATGGCTCCCTGTCCACACACACACTGACCCACACAGCTGGGGTCCTATACACCTCCCAACACACACCCCTCCAATGGCCCAAAAAACACGCCCCCCCAATGGCTCCCTGCACCGTGTGTCCACACACACACTGACCCACACAGCTGGTGTCCCATACACCTCCCCACACACACCCTTCCAATGGCCCAAAACACACACACACCCAAGAGCTCCCTGCATCCTGTGTCCACATACACAGTGACCCACACAGCTCGTGTCCCATACACCCCTTCCCCCCCCATGGCCCAAAATACACATACACACCCCCACTGCCTTCCTACATTCCGTGTCCACACTGACCCACACAGCTGGTGTCCCCCTCCATGTCCCATACAGCCTCCCCCCTCCAAAAGCTCAGTGCACACACAGACACCCCCAATGGCTCCCTGCACCCTGTGTCCAAATACACAAGGGCCCCATACAGCTGGTGCCCCCCATGTCCCATACAACCACACACACACACACCCAGTGGCCCTGTGCACCTCTTATCCATGTCCCCCCCACACACACACCCCGTGTCCATGTCCCATACATGCACCCCCCCCCACAGCTGATGGCCCATACACTTCATATTCATTTCCCATAGATGCCCCCCCCCGCACCCCTACAATGGCTCCATACACCTACTAATTCTATGGATGCCAGATTTGTATAATTTTTGTTGGTGCCCAGAACGGGTCCAAGCAGAGTCAACCCATCCATCAGACAGACCAGATAACCGTCCCACGATTTGGAGGGCCCTGCGCTTTGGGGGGGGATGGCGGGGAGTGGGAGCTGGCACCAGTGACCAATCCAGCCCCAGCCAGCTCCTAGCCAGAAAGAGGCAGGGCAGGGGTAGGGTGACCAGATAGCAACTGTGAAAAAAACGGGACCGGGGGGGGGAGGGCAGGAGGTAGGCACCTAAAGTCCCCAAAAACAGGATCATCCCTATAGAAATGGGACATTGGTCACCCTAGGCAGGGGGAAGGGATGGACAAGTGCAGAGTCCTGCACTTGGGACGGAAGAATCCCATTGACTGTTACAGACTAGGGACCGAATGGCTAGGCAGCAGTTCTGCAGAAAAGGACCTAGGGGTTACAGTGGACGAGAAGCTGGATATGAGTCAACAGTGTGTCCTTGTTGCCAAGAAGGCTAATGGCATTTTGGGCTGTATAAGTAGGGTCATTGCCAGCAGATCGAGGGATGTGATCATTCCCCTCTATTCAACATAGGTGAGGTCTCATCTGGAGTAATGTGTCCAGTTTTGGGCCCCACACTACAAGGATGTGGAAAAATTGGAAAGAGTCCAGCGGAGGGCAACAAAAGTGATTAGGGGGCTGGAGCATGTGACTTAGGAGAGGCTGAGGGAACTGGGATTGTTTAGTCTGCAGAAGAGAAGAGTGAGGGGGGATTTGATAGCTGCTTTCAGCCATCTGAAAGGGGGTTCCAAAGAGGATGGATCAAGACTGTTCTCAGTGGTACCTGATGACAGAACAAGGAGTCATGGTCTCAAGTTGCAGTGGGGGAGGTTTAGGTTGGATATTAGTAAAAACTTTTTCAGTTAGAGAGTGGTGAAGCACTGGAATGGATTACTTAGGGTGGAAGCTCCTTCCTTAGAGGTTTTTAAGGTCAGGCTTAACAAAGCCCTGGGTGGGATGATTTAGTTGGGAATTGGTTGTGCTTTGAGCAGGGAATTGGACTAGATGACCTCCTGAGGTCCCTTCCAACCCTGATATTCTATGATTCTATTCTATGAATGGGTGCAGAGAGAGGGCACAGCAGGGATGGGAAGGAGTGGAGTGGGTGAGGAGCAGGAAGGGGCAGGGCAGGCTGTGGCCAGGTCACTTGCTGCTGCCTGTGCCAGCCCCCCAGGCTGCCTTGGACCCCGCATCCCCCTGAAGTGTAGGCCCCCCCCAAAGTGTGGGGCAGAGGGCAGTTGCCCCAGTCCAACTTATGGCCAGGAGGGCTCTGAAAATATAAACCCAAACATTGGTGGAGCTGGGCCCATTTTCCTGAATATTGGTGGGGCATGGGCCCCTATAACTCACCACCTATGAGTGTCTCTGTATCCCATGTACACCTCTCCTACTCATTGTCCCATATCTGCTCCCCCACATGCAATGTGTTCATGCTCAATCGCTTCACGCTCCTTTTGCCTAGAGTACGTAGTCTATAACCAGTGTACTCGTGCCCATCTCCATTGGTAGCATTTATAAATTTGTTAGTCTCTAATGTGCCACAAGTACTTCTTTCTACAAGCTCTGTGTATCACTGTTGGCCTTAATTAGCAAATACAGCATTACTGAATACCACTATAGACTAGACCAAGCAAATTATTTGCCTTTTGTGTCCTGTCTCTATTAACCACAAGATTAGGCACTTTTAGTACCAATGTAAAACTGATTTTATCCACAGAATCACTGGTAGCTACTGTAAGTGGTTTGTCAGATTAGAATTGCTTCTCACCCAGGTGCTTGGTAATATGTTTTCATTCTGATCTGAATTTTTAGTTAAGCATTGGCCTGGGCTGTGTGTTAAACTGAACACCTGCCACTGATAACGGTTATTTTTTACCTTAAAAGAAAAAAAACTGATACATATTGTGACAGAGTTCCTCCTCTACCTTGGTGGGTCCTGCGCTTCTTAGCAGATTTGCTCACCTCAGTGATCTTCCCCACAGTCTGGGTCAACTGCTCCTGTGTCTGATCAGGAGTTGCAAGGTTTGGGGGAAACCCAGGCCCACCCTCTACTCCAGGTTCCAGCCCAGGGCCCTTGGATTGCAGCTGTCTATAGTACCTCCTGTAACAGCTGTATGACAGCTACAACTCCCTGGGCTACTTCCCTATGGCCTCCTCCAAACACCTTCTTACCTCACCACAGGATCTTCCTCCTGGTTTCTTGATAACACTTGTCCTCCTTCAATCCTCAGCAGTTCACTCTCAGCTTCTTGCTCCCCCCCCCCCCCCCCCCCCTCCCCCCCCCCCCCCCCCCCCCCCCCTGACTCCCCCCCCCCCCCCCCCCCCAGGTGCCCTGATTAGCCTGTCTTGATTGGCTGCAGGCTGTTCTACATTAAAGTAGCTATATCCCTGCTTTCTAGACAACCCCCTCTTAATTGGTTCCAGGTGCCTATGATTAACCTGGAGGCAAGTTGCCATTTGCCCCCCCCCCCTACCATGGTCCTAGAGATGTGATTTAGTTAGCCTGGGGCTACACATACCTGTTTTCTCAGTACCTTTTACTGGTAGCCATCTTGGCCTTGCCCATCACAATATGTAACTGAAAGGGAGTTGTGTTCTGCGATCACAACACTGCACCTGGCTACTGCAGCTAAGCGTTGTAGTTATGGCTCCCTGAACATTGCTACAGGGCCACCCACGAGGGCAAAGGTATTTTAACTGCTGCGGTAGGAATTCTGTTTTACTATAAGAATCACTATAGTTCACAAGCTGGGGCTTTCCAGTAGATGTGCGCCATTGGATGGGCGTGGGTTCCTCAGGTGTTTATTTCTTGTTGCAGTATTCAAGTATAGTAACTTTACATCCAGGATTCTGTTTCAAAGCCTGACTTCATAGTTAACAACGACTTATAGAGCGCTAGGTTATAACAGGGAAAACATGAAATCAGAGCTGCTTTTCTACATTAGGATGAGGGTAACGTTTATCTTGAGGTCAGAATTAAGTTCCTGATTCCTTACCCATTGAGTTTCTCTTCAGTAGAGAAAGCTTTTAGAATCTGCATTGCATGGCATGGGAGGCAAGTTTGTAGAAATTTTTGTGGTGCCCAGAAAACTGCCACCCCAACTCTGCCCCCTCAACTCTGCCCCACCTCAAAAGGCTCGGGGCAAGGGTCCAGGGGGAGGTTCCTACGGCAGGTCCTGGGTGGGGATTTTCAGAGGGGAGATCTGGGTGCTGGGTGCAGGTCCTGGGCTGGGGATTAGGGTGCAGGAGGGGTGGCAGGCTTTGGGAGAGAAGGAGTTTGGGTGCAGGTCTGGGAGGCCCGAGTTTGGGGTGCAGGCTCTGGGTACGGGCTCTGGGTGTGCAGGAGGGGGTGAGGGGTGCAGGCTTTGGGACGGAGTTTGGGTGCAGGCTCATCTGGGGGGGGTAGGAAGGGGGAATGGTGCATGCTGAGGCAGAGAATCAGGCTGCAGGGGATATGAGGGTTGGGGCTGATACGGGATGAGGGTTCATTTGATGCAGGGGGGGCTCAAGCTGGAGCAAGGGTCAGGGTGCGGGGGGATGAGGGCTTCTGGCTGGGCAGAGGATAGGGTGCCTGGGGATGAGGTTGTGGCTGAGGGATGAGGGGTTATTGATGCAGGGGGCTTTCAGAGCTGGACAGAGGCTCAGGGCGGGGGGATGAGGGTCTCTGGCTGGGGCTGAGGATTTCGGGTGTAGGGATGAGGGCTGCTGGGGGAGAGGATCCAGGGTTCTGGGGATGAGAGTTGGGGTTGAGGATGAGAGGTTCATGATGCAGGGGGGGCTCAGAGCTGGAGCAGAGGCTCAGGGTGCAGGGGGATGAGGGCTCTGGCTGGGGCTGAGGATTCGGGTGTAGGGGATGAGGGCTCTGGCTGGGGCAGAGGATCAGGGTGCCTGGGGATCAGGGTTGGGGCTGAGGATGAGGGTTTGGGGCGTTGGAGAGACTCAGAGCTAGGGCAGAAGAGCAGGGTAAGGGCAGCCTGCCTTGCCATTAGCGCATGGCAGGCGCTAGGACCCTGGGGCAGCAGACAGCAGTTCTACCGGGAGCCGATCTGAGAGCAGGCAGGGACGCGGCGGAGGGGGGACGCAGGGGGAGGGGTGGAAGGCAAAGGCTGGGACCCGCTCCAGACAGGGAGGCGGCGGGGCGGGGTGGTGGAGGGAGACTCATGGGGGCCGAGGCCAGGGCCCGATCCAGGCAGGGCTGGGGGAGAGACCCAACTCCAAATATTGCTGGAGCAGGGCACCCAGCCCTGAATATTTCTGGAGTCTGGGCACCTTGAGCCCATATAACTCGCCGCCTATGATGCATGGTGGTACATTGTGAGTGGATTCAGTCCCACTTTGCAGCACTTCTGTAAGTTCACATGCTAGACGTAGTTAACTGACAATGTCTCAGTCAGGAAAAATACGATTGTGACCAGAAAGAGAGCCCCAAAGCAATACATCCTAATTGACCTAACTGCCTGATCAGTAAAGGCATAAGTGGCAACCTGGCTCCTTACATATAAGCTGAACCCAACATACATGTAACAACCTACTGTGTACTCAAACTGATAAGGAAGGAATCACTATCCTAATTAGTAATGACTGTCTACTTGTGTCCAGTTTGTGTTATCAGCTGGTAATTACTGTTTGGCTATAAATTAAAGCTAATTAAAATTAGATTAATATATAAAAGGATTTTAAAGCCTAATGCAAAGAGAGATTTTTTTTTTAATTTAAAGTTTCTTGTTTATAAACATTTCCATGCAAATTTTGAAAGGCAAACTATAATGTGAGAATCAAAGTGAAAGGCCATAAACAGAAATGCAAGTGCCCACTTGTCATTATCCAAACTCAGCAGTAAAAAGTAAACAAATGACATAAATAATAAAAAGGAAATGTGATTCTTTTGGTTTTAATCATCTAAGAAGTCATTAATAAAAGGTACAGAGGTTTGGTAACAATTAAAGAATTTTTAAAAAATACAGTTAACAATTGTGAGTGTCCCTTTAAGTATGAGCAGGGGTGGCCAACCTGTGGCTCCGGAGCCACATGCTGGGTCTTCAGAAGATAATATGCAGCTCCGGCTAGGAGCCGACTCTGGGGGAAAATGGTGGGTGCTGTATCTCTGTCAGTCTCCCTCCCTCTCCTAATGCCTCCTGCCCGCCGGTGACCTCCTCAATCAGCAGTTCCTCCTCTCTCCCCCATGCCTCCAGCCTGCTGCAATCTCGCAGCACTGAGGAGGCTCTGGGGGGAGGAGAGGGGACAGGGTTTGCAGCCTCACTCCTCCCTACCCCAGCACCACCTCTTTTCTCCCTGTGCCACCTGCCTGCTGTGATCAGCTGTTTTTCAACTCACAGCAGGCTTGGGGAGGTGGGGGCAGGAGCAAGGACACAGCTTACTCAGGGGCAGGGGCAGGAAGAGGCGGGGTGGAGATGGGGACTAGGGAAAGGAGTGGAGTGGGGGACAGGACCTGAGACCGAGTCAGGGGTCCAGCACCCCCTGGCCGGTACCAGTGTCTCCTTGAATAAAGCACACAGTGACTAGCTGGTGCTGAAATTTTTAATCAAAATTTTTCTTACACCATCTAACAATGGAAGGCAAGTGCAAACAAAAGAAAATACACAGATGAAAATTGATGCTTCCAACAGGAGTGGGAGAATAAATACCTTTTCGTTGAACTTAATGGTAAGGCCATATGTCTTCTTTGCCAGACATATATCTCTCAGTTCAAATCTTCAAACTTGCAACGTCGTTTCGCTTCGAGCCATGCACGTATGAATCAAGAATTCTCACAGGATTCTGAACACCACATTTTAAAACTGAAAACTTTGAAAAAACAAACAGATGTAGAAGCCCAGTTTTTCACGAGGTTTGCCAACCAATCGCAGACTGTAATATTAGCCTCCTATTATGTGACTTGGCACATAGCCTGTGTGAAAAAGCCCTACTCTGAAGGCGAGGTTATAAAAACGTGCCTCTGATGTGATTTCAGTCCTGTCACCAGAGAATGAGAATCTACAGAAGAAAATTTCTGGCCTGCAGCTTTCACGCCACATAATAGAACGCAGAATCTCTGACCTGAAGAGTGACATCAAATCACAACTGCACTTGCAACTTCAGCAGTGTATTTGAGCATCACTTTGAATGAGTTGGGCCATACACAGGATAAACCTCAGTTATCGGTAATTGTCCACACTGTGTCTGACCACTGTGTCGTAAGGAAAGAACTCCTCGACATCATGTCACTAAAGAACAAGAACTCGTGGATGAGATCTGAAGGAGGTGTTGATGTTGGTAGTTGTGAAAATCCACTTGCCTTTACAGAAGCTCACTGCCATTACAACAGACTGGGCTCCATCCAGGCGGGCATCTGCAAATGAATTAGTAGGGCTTTGTAAATCTGACAAGAGCTTGCCCGAATTTTGGACATTTCACTGTATTATTCACCAGTTGCTCCTGATAACTAAAAATCTCAAATTTGATCACGTCATGAAACCTGTCTTGCAATTTGTGAATTTCATTCTCTCAAATGCACTCAGTCACAGACAGTTTCAAAATCTAATTGAAGAACTGGATGAAGACGACTTCCCTGCTGATTTGCCATTTCACTGTGCAGTTTGATGGCTCTTGAGAGGTAAAGTTATTTCCCATTTTTTCGAGCTCCTGGAAACAATATAATTGTTTATGGAGGAGAAGCACAGAATGCACCCCGAACTTACAGATCCTGGGTGGGTTCTAGACTTGACATTTCTTGCAGACATGCTGCTGCATTTGGATAAACTAAATGTGGACTTACAAGGAAAATTCTGGTTGCTGTCTGATCTAGTGCAAGGCATATTTGCGTTCCTGAACAAACTGCAGTTGTTTCACAGATAAATGCTTGAGGGAGAACTGACACACTTTCCCTCAAAGTCACAGTGTCAAGCCAGATAAAAAGAATGGAGCAGAATCCCTAAAACAGAGCACAATAGATATACGAGTGTGATTAAAGATCTTAAGGACAGTTTTGAGGAAAGATTCCAAGATTTGCAGCAGAAAAGACCTCAAATCAGATTTCTGGTTGACCTTTTTAGTGCTGAAGCTGATTGTCTGAAACCTCCTTTAGTCAGGCCAGGTCTACACTACGAGATTAAATCGATTTTAGATACGCAATTTCAGCTACGAGAATAGCGTAGCTGAAATCAAATATCTAAAATCGATTTACTCACCCGTCTTCACCGCGCGGGATCGATCCGTGCGGCTCGCCGTGTCGAATCCGGAAGTCTGGTCGTCTAGCTGGAGTTCTGGAATCGATCTAAGCACGCTCTGGGATCGAGATATCGCGTCCAGACCAGACGCGATATTTCGATCCCCGAGCAATCGATTTTAACACGCCGATCCGGCACGTAGTCTAGACGTGGCCTCTGTGACAAAGCAACATCCCAGATGGAGACAACAGAACTTTTGGAAGATGACAGATTGAAGTCTGTTCAGAAGACAGAGGGGACCCTTACTTTCTGGAAATCTGTACCAAAAGATAACTATCCCAACATCAGAGGTGCAGCCTTAACATTAATCTTGATGTTCGGCATGACCTCTCTTTGTGAGTGTTTTCTGGACACTCAAACACGTGAAATCCAAGCATTTTGACAGACAGCCACTTAAGAGAACTGCTACATGTGAGCACAGCTGAACACAAACCAAACTTCAAGGGAATTGTTGAAAGCAAAGATTGCTGGATGTCCTACTAAGTAAAAGATTAAGTTGTTATTATCATTAACTGTACATTATAAATGTATAATAAATATGCATTATCAACTTATATAATGATTGTGTGTGTGTATACACACACGTACGTATATAATCATTACATATTACTGTGGCTCTTTGGCAATGTACATCGGTAAATTTTGGCTCCTGCTCAGGTTGGTCACCCCTGAAGTTTGAGGTAACGGATGCATAGTTCATTTATATGAGCTGATCTGCAATCTGAAATTAAAGCTACAGGTCCACATTTAGAAATGATCAGAATAAATCCTTGGCATCAATCAATCTCTTGTTACAACCTAGTTGATTTACTTATGTTTGGCTTGATCCTACACAGTTCTTTGCCCCACAGATTGAAATTAGTGGTAGTTTTGACTGTAGAAGGACAGTGCAAGGTGCACCTCTCCTGTACTGTTCCCTAATGTAGTAACAAAATGCGTGGGGATTGGGCAGGGCCAAAGCAGCCTCAGGGACACACTAATGGCCTAATTTTCAAAAGATAAGAGAGGCGACATAAAAATAAAGAGCAGTTAAATTTGGTGGGTGTGGAGAAAGGACAATAAAAAATGTACATAAAAATAAAGAGCAGTTAAATTTGGTAGGTGAGGAGAAAGGACAATAAAAAACGTAGGGAGAAAGTAGAGTGACATGCTGAATTGTAATCCTAGATATGTTTTAGTTAATATCTAAACTGTGTCCCTTTCATTCAGTTTTCCTTTCAGGACAATGGTTGGGGAGTGTTGCTTGCTCAGAAATTGGTCAGGTGAGACTTGTCAAAGTTTGTATTTTAAATGTAATGTTTAGGATGAAAGAAGTCCAAGCAGCTTTCCTGTAGTAAATTATTTTTGTTATTTAAAAGAATCATATGGAATGCCTCAGTACTTTCAATATGTGTAAATCCTTATTAAAGGCTATTACAAAGCTTGAGTAAACACTTCCTGATTCTGCAGTCAGAGCCATGCATATAGATCTTTGTAGCCATGTGAATCAGACTGCAGGCTTAGCAACTATATGTTTAGACAAACTCTACACATACACTTTATACAAACACTACATATATATTAAATTATCACAATTGTCTACTGTGTAATCTAGTTGATTTTAGAGGGATAGAGAGTCTTAAGGCAGGTATCCAGACTGAATGTTTTGAAATTTCTAAAGTTTTGCTCTGTGAGGGGGATTTTCTTCTTGTTATATGTGTTTGTTTCAGAAAATGTGATGTTTTAAATCGTGGACTGTCAGGCTACAATACAAGATGGGCAAACATAGTTCTTCCCAGACTGATCAGCAAAAGTTCTAATGTTGAAAATACTATTACAGTTACTATCTTCTTTGGCGCTAATGACAGTGCTTTAAAAGGTAGGTTAATTTTCATTTTTTCTCTCTCAATTGTTCTCTTAAAACAAGTTTTAAAAAGTGTAATATGTCAGATAGAGATTACCAAACAGAGTGGGACACAAAGGGGTTAACATTTCTCCTGGTCCTGCTCCATCAGTTTGTTTTTTTTAAAATGAGTTTACTACATTAATGTACCGTTATTCATTTAAATCTCATGTGTACTTTTGGTTTTTGTTGCTCTTTCTCTGGCCAAATATTCGTATGTGAGACTATGAAGGAAATTTCAAAGAGGGACAAATGGTTCTAAGTGTCTAACTCCCTTGGGACTTTAAGTTGGAGTTAGGTGCCTAACTGCTATTTGTGCCTTTGGAAATAGCCTTATAATCCACTGGCTGATGGAAATTGTAGTCAGAATGTGGGAAAAGACACAACAGAATGCCTTTCAGCCTCTGTTAAAGGTATTGCCTTCTATGACAGGATAACTGGCTCTGTGGATGAGGGGAAAGCAGTGGACATGTTACTCCTTGACTTTAGCAAAGCTTTTGATACAGTCTCACACAGTATTCTTGCCAGCAAGTTAAAGATGTATGGGCTGGATGAATAGACTATAAGGTGGATAGAAAGCTGGCTAAATCGTTGGGCTCAACAGATAGTGATCAATGGCTCCATGTCTAGTTAGCAGCCGGTATCAAGCAGAGTGCCCCAAGGGTCAGTCCTGGGGCCATTTTTGTTCAATATTCATTAAAGATCTGGGGGATGGCATGGACTGCACCCTCAGCAAGTTTGCAGATGACACTAAACTGGAAGGAGTGGTAGATATGCTTGAGGGTAGGGACACGATACAGAGGGACCTAGACAAATTAGAGGATGGGGCCAAAAGAAATCTGATGAAGTTCAACAAGGACAAGTGCAGAGTCTGCATTCGGATGGAAGAATCCCATGTACTGCTACACGACTAAGGGACTGAAGTTGCTAGGCAGCAGTCCGCAGCGAAAAAGGACCTAGTGGTTAAAGCTGACGAAGAAGCTGGTGAGAGTCAGCAGTGTCTTGCTCTGTTGCCAGAAGGCTAACAGCATTTTGGGCTGTATAGTAGGGCATTTGCAGCAATTGAGGGTGGTGAGTATTCCCCTCTATTTGGCATCTTGGTGAGATGTCTCATCTGGAGTATTGTGTCCAGTTTTGGGCCCAACTACAGAAGGGTGGAAGAAGATTGAAAGTTAGTGGAGGGCAACAAAAATGATAGGGAGCTGGAGCACTGACTTACGAGGAGAGCTGAGGAATGGGATTATTCAGTCGCAGAAAGAGAAGAAGAGGAGTGATTTGGAATAGCTGCTAATCAGCTACAAAGAGATGGATTACACTGAATCTCAGTAGTAGCAGAATGACAGAACGAGGAGTAAAGTCTCAAGTTAAGTGGGGGAGGTTTAGGTTGGATATAGGAAAGCTCTCTCACTAGGAGGGTGGTGAGCACTGGAATGGTTACCTAGGGAGGTGGGGGAATCTCCGTCTTAGAGGTTTTAGGTCAAGGTTAACAAAGCCTGGTGAGATGATTTAAGTTTGAGATTGTCATGCTTGGGGCAGGGGGAGTTTGGACTAGATGACCTCCTAAGTCACAACCCGGAATCTCGTGATCCTGTGTTACCTAACAAATAATAAAATTAGATGATAAATTATAAGTCACAGTGGACCAGTCCTCTGTTAGGGTCCACAACTTTTGCAGCAATAAATTATTGTGGGCTATTATATCTTCTTCTGTTTTCTCTCTAATTTTAGTGGTATTTGCTACTTTATTTTGTAACACCACTTGTTCCATGAGACACCTGTAGTGTAATTCCAGTCTAAACTCTCAACATCTTTCTTGTCTATCATACTGAATTGCACTGTGTGTGAGATTGAAATTTTGGTATAAATGTGTTGGACTTTTTTATGTCATTTTTCTGTTAAAGAAAATCATTTTATTTCAGCGCTACATAGGATATTCTATATGGCGTAGAAATGCATGCTTGGAGATGTGATTTCTAATGACACTAATTGGTCTATACAGTATTATGTTAAAACACACTAGGGAACTTTTAGATGCACATCAAAAGGGCTACAGGGAACAACTGGTGTGTCACCTTTGGTCCACTTCAAATACACAGATATCTTGTGTGCATTGCTGCTTATGTAACAAGTCTAAGAAGATAAATCTGCTATCTGTAATCATTTGATTTTTTATTAGGGAAGTTTGTACAAAAAAAGACAATAGAATTAAATCTGTTAAGAGACTTCTCTTCAGTTGTTTAAGTGGATAGGAAATTATTTACAGTACTACAGTTTTTCCTCTGGCTCTCTATGCATTACGATTTGCTGTGGTATCATTTCCCAACACTTGATGAATCATCGGATCATGTAGAACTTCATATTGAGAAGAAGGAAAGTATCCACATTTGTATGCTGTGTAAATAAGTATTGTGTATAATTTACAATGGGCATCTTGGTTTTGTATGAACAATTGTTTCTTCCCTAAACAGATGTGAATTCCAACCAACACATTCCACTGAAGGAATATGCTGATAATTTAAAAAGCATGATACAATATCTGAAGTCCATAGACATTACTGAAGACAAAATTATTTTGATAACACCACCCCCTCTCTATGAACCAGCTTGGGAAAAAGAGTGTATTGCCAAAGGTAAAAGGAATTCTCCCAGTTTTGGGATTAAAAACAAGTAGAAAGGTTGCCAGTTTGGGTGTCCCAAGTTGCTGACCTGCAGACTGACAAAGGATTTGCTCGGTATTTGTGCCAAACTGCATGTGTATTCTCTGAGCCAATGAAAAGAGGCTGCTGGTAGGTCTGCTAAACATCTCTGGAATTACATTATAGATGGTGTGGTCTGACCATGCTGTGCCTTAACACCCCTTGCAAAGCAGCCTGCGAAGTGAGTAGCAATGCAGTGTGGTACACCTTGGATCATTTTCTTGCTGTTACAACATATTCCTCATTTATCAGATTAAGCAGCAATATTCCACCTCATGCTTTATTTCTGAAAAATACAGTTCTGAGAAAATGGTCTCTGTCAGAGGAAAAAGCAAAAAAAAAGTTTAATGCCTATTAGCTTCTCCCTGTACTGTTCAAGTCACTCTTACAATAGAGACATAACACGGCCTAGTTCCTGGTGGGGAGCCTACCTGACCTCAGCTGATGTCAATTGTCATAGCTTCACTGACATGTTACTACAGTTTGCACCAGCTGAATGACTGCCCCCAGGTGCTCGTGTGTTTGGACAGCCTGTGCAGTGGCACAGTATGTATACTTTAAAAAGAATCCTGACAATGGTATTAGTCCATTCCTTGAGGGAAATGGTAGAATTATCCACAATAATGCAAAAAAGGGAGAAGTATTCAATAAATATTTCTGTTCTCTGTTTGGGAAAAAACAGATGATATAGTCTCATGTAGGGTGATAACATTCTTTCCATTCCACTAGTGTCTCTGGAAGATGTTAGAATCCACTAAAGTTAGACATTTTTAAATTAGCAGGGCCAGATAACTTGCATCCAAGAATTTTAAAAGAGCCAGCGAAGGAGCAGTAATGTTGTGGACCAGTAATACTGATTTTCAATAAGTCTTGGAGCAATGGGGAAGTTTCAGAAGGCTGGAAGAAAGCTAATGTTGTGCCAATTTTTAAAAAGAATAAATAGAATGACCCAAGTAATTTTAGGCCTGTCAGCCTGACATTGATACCAGGCAAAAGAGTGGAGCAACGGATATAGGACTCAATAGAGAATTAAAGGAAGGTAATGTAATTAATGCAAATAGTTTTATGGAGAATAGATCCTGTCAGACTAACTTGATATTAGATTATAGTTTGGTTGATAAAGGTAAATGATCACATAATATACTTAGATATCTGTAAGGCATTTGACGTAGTACTGTATGACATTTTGATTAAAAAACTAGAATGATAAAAAATGGACATGGCACACATTGAACGGATAGATTTCACTGATTCAGAGAGATGTGAATCACTTGGTAAACTGGAGTCAAACAATACGTGTTTTATTAAATGTATACAGGTAGGAACAAAGAATGTAGGCCATATTTAAAGGACAGGTGATTTGATCCTGGGAAGCAGTGACTATGAAAAAGATAGTGGGGGGAGGGGAGAGGAAGAGGGGGAATAATCAGCTGAACATGAGCTCCCAAGTGTAGTGATGTGGCCAAAAGAGCTGATGCAATCCTTGGATGCATCAACAGGAGAATCTTGAGTAGGAATAGAGAGGTTATGTTACCTCTATATTTGACAATGGTGTGACTACTGCTGGAATAGCGTGTCCAGTTCTGATGTCCACCATTCAAGAAAGATGTTGAGAAATGGGAGAGGATTCAGAAAAGAGCCATGAGAATAATTAAAGGATTAGAAAAACATGCCTTCTAGTGATAGACTGGAAGAGCTCAATTTATTTAACTTAACAAAGAGAAGGTTAAGGAGTAACTTGATTACAGTCTGTAACTATCTACAGGGAAAACAAATTTAATAATGGGCTCTTCAATCTAGCAGAAAAAGGTATAATACAATCTGTCAAAGTTAGACTAAGGACTCACAGTTTGTCAGACCACTCTGTTTTAGTAGCACAGCGCTCTATTAATACACCCAGATAATGTGAGCAGCATACAAGACACAAACTGTCTTATTTATACAGATAAAAGGGGGGGAGCACTTAGCAAGATAACAAAGGAAGCAGAATCTGATAAGTTTACCTGGGCTAGCCATGAATATCTTATTTCCTTACCATTACCGATCTGCTGTTAATGTTTCACCATTAGCACCCTTGTTTATGCCTAATGTTTCTTTTCCTGGCACTTGTATTTCAACATTTCTTATTTCTGCTTAAAGGTACATACAACATTTCTTTAATCCATTCAAGGCTCCTAAGGTTTACAAGCAGTACGTTAAATATGGCAAATAAAACTGAGGAAAGGTTTTAAGAGTCTGGCAACACAACAGCGATCCGACAGGTGGCCTCCAGAAGCCTCATGCATGGATAGTGGCTGGACCAGAAAGAGACCTGTGCCTCATTAGGAAAAGCATACTGGTGTTTACTGACGATACCAATGAGTATAGTGCACGAGCCACTTAGAACAATCGCATATCTCTAATTCATGAAGCAGCCGATCTTATGGAAGTGGCTAAGTAACCTTTCAATTCTCATGGCAAGGAACTGGTGTGTTCAGGAGGCTTAACTTCCGTTTGGGACCTTAGATTTTGTATGCTTTTCAGTTAATCTCTGTTATATCCCAGAAATGTGTGTCACCCATGACGCCAAAACGAGTGTAATATGATGTGAATATTCGTGATGAACAAGAGATAAGAAATGGTTAAACTTTGTGGAACCCATAATTTGTTGTCATGGTGGCGACTTACAAAAGAGTAGGAAAGTAGAATGATATATCTGGAAAATGAAGAAGT
>NC_133771.1:32693000-32695424 GCF_003597395.2 Chelonoidis abingdonii | reverse complement strand
CGATCTTCTGTTAATGTTTCGCCATTAGCACCCTTGTTTATGCCTAATGTTTCTTTTCCTGGCACTTGTATTTCAACATTTCTTATTTCTGCTTAAAGGTACATACAACATTTCTTTAATCCATTCTTATTTTTACAATATAATTCATTCTACTTTCACAAATCCAATGACTGGAAGTTGAAGCTAGACAAATTCAGACAGCAAATAAGAGATAAATTCTTACGGGTGAGAGTCATTAACCATTGAAACAATTTACCAAGGGTTGGGGTGGATTCCCCTGACAATTACTAAATCAAGAGTGGATATTTTTCGAAAAGATCTGCTCTAGGAATTATTTTGGGGAAGTTCTATGGCCTGTGTTATACAGGAGGTCAGACTAGATGATCACAATGGTCTCTTTCGGGCTGGAATAAGCCTGATCATGGGATTTGTGCCAGAGACACTCTAGCACTAAAGTAGGAGCAGAGGAAGTGGATTTTTTAGATGAATCAGGGCAGCAGGGGGTTGGCAGGATGAAACTTCCTATGACAGGGAGGGGCAGAAGAGTCAAGGATGGAGAGAATCATCAGACATACCAGTGGAAGAGAGCAGGAAGGAGAAGATTGACAGCAGATGAAGTCATGATTGCTGATGGAGAAGTAGTCATGTAAAGACTGAGTGACAAGGTGTAAGAGAGAGCCCTGTTTTCTAAAAATGCTTTTCAGTTTAATGAGAGACACAAGGTGGTTGAGGTAATAGCTTTCATTGGACCAACTTCTGTTGGTGGAAAGTACAAGCTTTCGAGCTACAGAGTCTTCAGATCTGGAGAAGAAAAGAGAGAGAGCGCACTAAATACATGTTGGGACAGATTGTTAAGCAGAATGGGTAACATCTTGGAGGTGGTCACTTGAAATGCAGTGGGCAATTGGGGATTAAACAGAGGAGCTGGACTATAGGTTAGTTGGTGTTCAAGGCACATGGAGCATCAATTTCTGTACAATTGAGTATTGCATCTGACATGGGGCAACTGATTTCTAATAATATATAAAGTGCAAATTTCTCTTATCCCAAGATCTCAAAACATTTTACCTAGACAGATAAGTAGTTAACCTTATTTTACAGAGGAGAAACTGAAGCAAAGAGAAGTCCCGTGTCACCTAGAACACGGATGGACAGGCTTGTGATTAGACCTCACCTCTCTTAACTGTCTTCTATCTGTTGAGGGCATAGGAGTGTTGGCAGTTGTAAATAAGTTATTCAGATGTGATGTACATAGGTGTTGGACAAAAAGCACCGGCTAAAGGCAAGCCTAACGCAGAAAAAAAGGTGCAATGCTATGTTCTTACACAGCTCTGCCACTTAATTCTCACCAGCCACACTTCTGAACCAAAGTTTGTTTTCAAATTAATCTCTCAAAAAATAGCAGGCTACAACAAAAGGCTTTTAAAGAGACGAATTTAGCTCCCACTTGCCTTAAAATTTACAAGGTTCAAATTTTACTTTGAAATGGTTTAACATTCAATAAAAATCATGTACAGTAGAGTGACAGAGTCTGACTTAATTCCTGTGTTCTAGTTCAGCTAATATTTTCTTAACTTCCAATAGGTGACAAATTAAACCGCTTCAATTCTACCACTGGAGAATATGCCAAGGCATGTGTTCAAGTTGCTAGAGATTGTGGGACTGAGGTTCTTGATCTGTGGACACTTATGCAGAAGAATAATCAGGTATGACGTTCAGAAAAGAAGTCTGTGAAAATGCTGAAGCTTCTTGTGTAAAGCAATAGTTAGTACAGAGCTTGGGGAGGAACTGAATGGTCAATCTTGAAAAATAAAACAAAAAATCATGTGTTATAGTTTACACTATTTGGGAGGAAACATGAATCCAGAATACTTCACGCTGGGCTAGGAAAACACTTAAGGTGATTTGTTTAAATACAACTGAATATTGTTTGGTTATCAGACAATAATATATAGCTGCTCTAAATATAAGAGGTATCCCACTTCGCTGGAACTTCCTTTATAAAGGCAGTCAGCAGTTGCATCCCAGTCTGTACTTTGCAAGAATATTTGTATAAGTAGCATTCCTGAAGTGCAACTGACTGACCATCACCATAAGCTGAATTTAGGCCAGATTTTCAGAAGTGCGGTGCACCCAGCAGCTCTTATTCTGACACTTAGAGGCAGATTTTCAAGAGCTCAGATTTCCATCTGCTGAGCTTTTTTGAAAATCTGATCATTTACTTCGATCACATTTGAGCTCTTTTGAAAAACGTGGCCTAGAAGGTAATTCAAGTTTGGCAAAGTGGATCTTTTGAGACAAAGAGTAGATTCAGTATTTTGGTTGCTCCAGTTCATCAACTGACAGTTTTCTTATGGGTAATCAGTGACATAAGAAATACAGTACATTTACCTGTTTTTCTATCCTTTCATAATCTTGGAAAAG
>NC_133771.1:32495901-32688808 GCF_003597395.2 Chelonoidis abingdonii | reverse complement strand
TGGCCAGCAGGAGCTGCGATCGGCTGAACCTGTGGACACGGCTGGTAAACAAACTGGTCCGGCCTGCCAGGAGCTTTCCCTGAACAAGCGGCAGCCCTAGTTTGAGAACCACTGGTCTAGGGTGAAAATATTCTATTTGCTTATGTGTGTCTAGAATTCAAGCAACAACCCCAAAAGCATAGCAAAATTGAGAGATCCATTCCATTATAAGATCAGATAACCTTAATAATTGTTCCCTTTGAATCATAAGGGGCTTGTTGGCAATGCAGCTGATTGCTATCTGGAAGACATCTGAGGCCTGAACAAGCCTTGAGTTTGTCATCATTGCTATTAGTATTAAAAAAAAACAACTTACTTCTGTTTCCACATGCACAGGGATTTGGTCCTGCTGCTGTTATAAGCACAAATATATTAGTTGCAGAAGTTATGGAACTTTTCACACACAAGTGAAGGTAGTAAGAAACATATTAAAAAATAAGAACGATCACTGGTTTTGTGCAGAAGGAATGGAGCAATGTATATCAAGTTTGGAGCAAGACATTTTGCTGCTTACTAAAGATTTTGACCAAGGAGCACTAGTGTCTTAGGTAAAAATCCTATCTGTGAGAAGTGGCAAGTCTTAGTTTCAATGAAACAGTCATCATCCTATAAAAAGCTTTTATTATTACATTGTACGGAAAGTTAAATTTAACTCAAACAAATTTTATGGCTACATATCAAATCCAAAAACCAGCGTAACTAAAATAATGATTCGTTAGATATGAATACCATAAGGCACAAGTTCAAGTATTAGTGTAACAAGTATCCTTGGAAACACACAATTCTTTTGTCACAGGCTTGGTTAACTGCCATCAAATTTTAAAAATACAAGTTTTCCATAGTTAAGCTTTCCTGGCTGATGAACACAGATCTGCTTTCCAATGGACATTTAAAACAGTTGCAGAACCATTTTAAACAAAGTTTATATAAATCAAAGTTACATTATGACATGATTATGGGGTAAGATAGATGAAGAGCTAAGATCTTTCTGTAGGACCCAAGCAGTAAATAGTTGCCCTATGATTCTACCGTGACAGTCCATCTGTTAATACAGACGAAAATAACTTTCATGTAACATTCATAGCAAACATTACACTATTCACATCTCTGCCTTTGGAAATAAGCTTATCAACTTAAAGGGGCACCACTCCATTAAGTTATAGGCTTTTTATATTACACTACTACAATACCCTCTTGGAAACGGTACAGTTAAAAAGGTTTCCTTGTTAATATTGTCCTTTCAGATTTGGCAAACCTTGATTTTTATCAGTATTTAGAAATGAGCTGAAATTAATCATTGTTATTCACTAGTATCTGTGCAACTCAGAGTAGTATTTTTTCCAACAAACTGCTACTACAGCGAGAGCTCATAATAAATTATATGTGCGTCCTACAAGTGGCTTTTTTTTTTTTAAATTTCTTGGCAACAGTGTTACGTTTATAAAAAAGTTGAATCAAAGAAACCACTTCAGACTGAAACAACCATTGTAAAGATCACAACCTAAATTAATTAGGTCAAAACCTAAACTGAGTGTCCTTTCAACATAAGCAGCTATTCTTTTCCTCCCACCTCCCCAGGCAGAGGTCTGTAATTATACGGTGTTCTTTTAAGAAATGCTTCATTCAGAATGGGAAGAGTTATATGAAAGCTATTTTTCAGCAATGTTATAAAGAACTGAAACCCAGAGTAACTCTGAACACGTATCAGTTCGCTGTATTAGACTCTGTTTAAAATACAATTTGTACCTATTTCACTGCTCTGATCTTTGTTTGCAAACAAAATAATTTTATACTGCTTAGGGTACCTAAACTGCTACATGCTCTAGTCTATGCAGAAAACTCACTACAGTTTTTTTAAAAACACCCAAAACCATGATTTTGTCTTTCTGTGTTCCAACTACACAAAGCGAAATTATAAAAATACACAACCTAATATCCAGCAGGATGTTCCACTTTACACCACAGGTTGAAGGAAATAGTAAAGGTTAAGAAACTAGAAAAACCAAATCCAAAAGCTTCAAAACAAGCTAGTTTTAGTCTGGATGTTTTTCTTTGTTTTAAAAAGATGTAATTGTCTAATAAACTAAGGGAAGTCATACACATGACCAGCATCTGCAGTAGGTCACTTCCTTATTTCCCCAGTCTCCCATCCCCTCACAAAATATATCTCTTATCTATCTATCGCTATCTGAATTTATATAAACAAAATGGTTTTAGATCAAATATATGCACATTTATTTTGCACCCAGTCATGAGGCTGGAAGGCAGCGAGATGCTAGCATTCAGTTTCTTTGCTGTCCACTCGATTTTGGCGCTGTAGCTTAAAGGATGTTGCTTTCTCGCTCCTAGTGACAGGATGGTCTGTAAGATCCTCAAAAGATTTAGCAGCTGAGCTGCTATTTGGGAAAGGGTCCTTCTCAAAGCAATCTTCATCGACATGAGAGTCGGTACTTGGGTCCTCCTGAATAGTGTCCATTCTTTGGTGGTCCAGTTTTGGTGCTGCAGCTACTACAGGCATTGCTGTAATGGGCTGCAGTGGCTGGTGTCGACTTGTTGACTGTGCAGTAGGAAATGGCTTGACAATTCGAACAGATGCTGAGTCCATACTACTGAGCATCTCAACATTCTGCAAGACACAAGCAGCTCAGTCAGGTGGGGGCGGAAACTTTTTTCTAATTTGGAATTCAACTTTTGTTCATTGTCCCTTCACAGGGAGAGCAGACAAAACACACATTCCTTTTGGAGTCTGAATACTTGGGGAGGAGAAAGTTACAGTAATGCATAAATAAAAGTTGTCACCTGATGGCTTTGGGTAGCCTTCCTGAAGGAAGAGAAGCTTTAAAGTTCAAGGCAACACATTCTGTTACCTTACACTGGTCAAGTCTAAACCCAAATAGTTGGCCTTTTGTCTAATTCAGCTGACCATTCTTGTACGTTACAAATTATTATATGCTGGCACTGACTTATCAGACTGGCTAAGTTAAACATTAAACATCCTTTCAGCTAGAGTGTCATGTGGTTCATGCAGATTCTAGTCTGCTGCCACTCATGTTCAATGTGAAGCAATTCAGGGAGGCTGTGAGCTGGTGTGTCTCAATATGCAGTTTATGCCTCTATTTCACTGGAACCAATTGATGCAACTACAAAGACTGGCAGAAGTGATGCCAAATGCCCTCAGCTTTTGTTAGTCAAGTTTACAATCTCAAGGGTTATCTTTGTAACTTAACTGTTCTGGTCTGTCCAGGGGCAGCTATGGCTATAGATTTTGAAGGCCAGAAGGAACCATTATGATTATCTAGATTGACCTCCTGTGTAACACAGTCTACAGGACCTCCCTGAATTAAATCCTGCTTCAAGTCCAACAGCTGTAGCAGGAACAGCAGCAGATCTTTTAGAAAAATATGCAATCCTAATTTAAAGATTTCTAGTTACACAGACTGCACCACAACCCCTGGTAAACTGTTCCAATGGTTAATAAAGGAGGAGGAGGCACAGAGAGGTGAAGAGATTTGCCCAAGCTCACACTGCAGATCAGCGGTAAAGACAGAAAGAGAACCCAGATATCTGAGTCCCAGTCCAGTATCCTACGCACTGGCCATGCTGCTTTTGATTTACATTGGTTTAGACAAAAGATCGTGCCCTTGCCATCTTGAGAGTACAAGGTCACAATGTGTACTACTGGGGCTGCAATCTACGACCACTCTAACAGCAGCTGGTGCAGGACGTATTGCACGTTAAGCAGTGTTTCTTGCAGGGGGCACATTACATCTCTACTGTACCATTGCACCAGCTTCCAAAATGTTTCCAGATAAAGGTTAAGGTATAAAGATGAGATGATTCGTGCCATGTTGTCTGAGACCTGCCGCTTTCACAATATACTTTGGCAGTTGAGATGCTCAAGCTAATAGCACCTTGGTTTACTTATGAGGGGAGCTGGAGGCAGGGATTTCTCAGTAAGGAGTCCTTGATTCTCGCATATGCTTCCCCCACTGGTTTACAAGATCTCACATTTATTGACCCCCAGGATCATTCCTCAAGGCCTGTTCTGCAGGTTAAATGAATGATGGAGAGAGGTTTTTGTTGCATCTGGGAGGGTTCTAATGTTAACAGATCAGGTGGTCTGTTCATTTTATTAATGAAGATTGTACATCCGCTCAAAGCACTGGACACTGTGCTTACACTGAAATAAAAATGAGGGGGTCTTGGAATGGGCTACAATTATATAGGTAGTTATATGGGCTGCTTCAGCAGAGTATGAACTAGCAGGAAGTGTCACTGCCTGAAAAGTGACAGATCCTTCAGCCCTGTGACAGAAGTTCAAGTGACCAACTGGAAGCAGCCCAAGGATCACAATATGCGAATCTAGTTTCAGCTGGAACATCCAGCTGCTAAAAGGATAGTCTGTTACTAAAAGGCCACTTTGCAAGGAATAACTAATGCACTAGGAAGAGACTTTTCTGCTACTGCTGAAGTCATCAGATTAATACTTCTGCCTCTGGAAACTCCGTTTTATTTGCATCACTTGGCCCAGGGACAAGAGGTCAGTGGTTGAAACTTGCTGAGCACAGACCCAGACAGGAACTTGAACGCAAACACTTGTCACAGGACACACAGCTTTGCAGAACAAAGCAGCTCCCTGCATAACATGCCATGGCTAGTGCTCAGGAGCAGTGCACCTTCAGTGAGATAAAGACGTCACCACTCACAGACGCAAAAAGCAAAGCCACAATATTTCATTTAAGCAAAACTAACATTCCTTCTAGAAGAAAAAAACCATAAAACACTCAATTTCTGTTTCCTCTGGCAGAGTTTCTGTGCAGAAGACACCATGGCGTTCTTTGAGGATTACTCCACAAATGTCTTTCAAGATCATTTTTTCTAATAAACATTACATTTCAAAGCTAGCTCTCTGCAAACATACAGTTAAAACAATTACTGTTCCTTGAAAGCAGCAAACTTACACTGGGACAAAATAGAGATTTTGTGTTCTCTTCATACTGTTTATCCAATTTCTTGTCCTATAAAGAAAACATACCAGTCAGTCCTATATTGTTTGCTGACCAGATGAAGGCACATTCTTTTCCCCTCACAGCCCATTGCACTCCCAGTCTCAAACTGCAGCCAGCTGATTCCCCTGGGATAGATAGCCAAGATTACCTCCGCAGGGAAGAGAAAAGCTAGTAGAGAGAGAGGCTTCTTTGCAATTACACAGGCAGTGACTCCTGTACAAGAAACCACCCCTATTAGAGAACCTCCCATCTGGAGAGACTGTGCCAAAGTATCCATGAGCAAGGCTCCTAGGCACCACAGCAAAAGAAATAATAATAATATCCCCAAAGCGACCAAGTTCCCAGTTCTGTTTAAGCAACTAATTTTTGTTAGTTCCTTGAGTGGTCAATTAAAACCTTTAAATGTATATGAAATACTAGAAAGGTTTGCAGCAAAATGCAGAATTCTACAGTATTCATTGCCACTTCCTCACAATGAGTGCAAATGCCAGTTTCTGGGGGTTGTTTAATTAATTCCCTCCTGACAGGCCAAGTGGGCTGACTTTCAGCGGTTCTGCTCGCTAATGTAAGCAGAGGAGTTCTTAGGAAACAGTTGTTTTGGCGACTGAGGTGAGACTTTGCCATACCGATGTGATCTAACAGACTCAGGGTTAAATTATTCCATTTTCTACAGCAGGCAACTTCAGCTTCTCTGCTGACGACAGAGCCTATGGCCCCGTCTACACAATGCGCGAAAATCAATTTTAGATACGCAATTTCAGCTACGAGAATAGCGTAGCTGAAATCGAATATCTAAAATCGATTTACTCACCCGTCTTCACCGCGTGGAATCGATGTGCGCGGCTTGCCATGTCGAATCCGGAACTCCGTTTGTTTTGATGGAGTTCTGGAATCGATGTAAGCGCGCTCTGGGTTCGATATATCCCCGTCTAGACGAGATGCGATATATCGAACCCCGAGCATTCGATTTTAACGCGCCGAAACGGCGCATCGTATAGAAGTGGCCTATGACTCCAAGCATAGTGCCAGCACTCACAATGAAGATGATCATCATCTATTATGTAATTCTAAGTAGCACTGGCTAGCCAAAATAAACAACCCCAAATTAACATTTCTCCACTGATGCAATCTTCTAACGTTAACAGGAAGTAGTTCAGCATTTTGGTAACATTAGGGTTCATTACGAAGGGCTCTATGGAAGTTAGTGGGAGTTTAACCTGCTTAAGGAATGATGATAGGTCCCAAATAATAACAGTTTTACCTTTATGGGCTATCTCCTAAAAACTTACCCTTGGATCTTTGCCATTACGTGTATGAATAAGTTCCGCCTACAATATGATCAAACTGGTCAGTCACCTTAAAGTAGGTTTACTCACCACAAAATGGACAAGAATACTGAGAGGAATCCAAAACAGCAAGGAAAACACAAGTACTGAGCCCACTATATTGTCAGCAAGGAATTTCCCTGTAAACAATCAAGTCCAAACCAATTAGTTATATGCCAAAGACAACACACAAACCCTGTTTATGTACATAAATATAGGTCCCGATTCTGCCATCTTTACTCCTGCGAGTAACCCTACTAAAGTCATAGGATTGCTCAGATGCATAAGGGCTGCAGGATTGGGACCATATAAAATATCTGTTCAGAAAGTTAAACCTCAAAGATGCTTGAAGTCACAAATCCTTTTCTCTGCCTCCTTTAACTCTTTAGTACTAGATGTCTCTCAATATTTCACATTAGCAGGCTGGGTGCACTTTAGTTCTCCAAGGCATATCTTCCATTACTGCGAGCCCCTCACATGCCAACTCACAACTCTGATCTCATGTGCAAATAACAAAAACACATGCCTACTCTATTACTATGCTTACTTCCAAATATCAAGAGACACACAATACTTCTGTTTGAAGTTACTAAGTAGTTTTAATATTAATCACCTGGAAAACTGCAGTTCTTAGATCTTATAAGACTTTAGTCCAGAAGACTGAAAGCCATATAATGACCCTGCAGATAATGTGGCATTTACCTTGAACTTACACTGTCTGTTACCCTACCATTACAGAATCATGTAACTGACATCTTCTGATATGGTTACAACATAGTGAGGAGAGCTGTTATACCAGGATATATCTCCATGCTTTGTGTTGTAAGGTGCAAGATTAGTGACAACATACATCCAACCACTTGAGGAGTGTGTGGATTCAGTATAACCAACCACCTTGCAGTACGTTACTTTATACTGTGGTATTTATTAACAGAAAATTCCCCACCCCCTCTACCTTGAAATTCTTCTTTAAAGATCCATTTAACTGTGCTGCCTATGAACAAGTCTAGGTGACTGGTATATAAATCACCTATTGTTACTCCTTTTCCTCTGACCTCTGTCTACTGCTTTCTCTTTAAATTGAAGGCTTCTTGGAGCAGAATCATTCTTCTTAAATGCTTGCAAATAATAATAATAGAGCAGGAAATGCAAGAAAACTGACTGTAGCTTTAAAGATTTAGAAGGGGACATCGATATTTTCAGTTCTAACATGATGCACTAAGTTACATTAGGAAGACAACTCCTACCCAGCCCCACCTTCTGAGATATGAACAGTGATTTGTGGGAGGTCAAGCCACTTGGCCCACACACAGCAAGAATAGTCATCCGCCAATCTGATTCTTTTCACAGTGCCTTCAGGGTAGAAGTAGTTGGGAATGTAGGTACCTTAAAAAATGAAAAAACAAAACATAAAAAAACAACACATAGCTGGATTACTTAACTTACCAAAAGTATTGATGCTAAGCTGATCGATGAAATCCCAAAATCGTTCAATCACATCCTGCACTTGCTTCTCACATTTGCCCTGCAAAAGTAAACATTTATTTCAAAGAATGATCTTATATTACTTACGCCTTAACCATCCTGGTCACAGGGCATGAAAAGGACATAATACGAAATGTAACTACACAGTCAAAATGTATTTTGCAGAGTTTATGGACATGTATTTATATCATTTTTCAATGGCCAAAGTCCATTTCTGACTAGCTGCAGTGACTGCTCTAAGGAAAGTCTCCGTTTTGATTTGCTTGTCTAAAAACAGCTCTTAGAATCTAATTGTAACTTCAGTCCATTAAAGCAGAGTAGTATTTGACTGAGGTTAGTTAGTGCCTGTACAAAGCTTAGGAGGCCTAGGGTTAAATTCTCAAAAGTGACTTTGGCACTAGACAGCATAATTCTCACTGAAAGTCAATGGAACTAACAAGCTTGGGCATCTAAGTCTCCTTTGAAAACATTACCCCTTGAATTTGATATAAATACTAAATATTATTCTACTCAGATCTGTGCATCATATGCATCTCAACCCATTTCCTCTCCCAAACCACCTACTACATATGTATAGAGAGATGTCACTGTTCAGCAGCAGGTTAGGTCTCAGGCTGACTTGGGAGAGGAAATGGTGATGACAAATGGAGAGATTTTCATCATTTGCTCATCTGTTTATCAATCCCGTCCCCTGAAGCATCAAGCCATTGCCATCCTTACAGGGGAATGAAATACTCTTGTTGTTGGTCTTCTGAGGAAAAGCCAGGCATGTTTGTGAAACTATTCTAAAAAAAGAAAGCTGGGACCTGATGCTGAGCAGCCAGCATTCCTAAAGCCCTCGGGAAATGGGGGCACTCAGCATCTTTCCAGATCAGGAGCTTAAGCAAAAAATAGTTCATTTGTTTTTCAAGATTTTGAAACAAGAGCACTCCAGAAGTCCAGTGACTAACTTTTTCAACCACTGCTTCACAACTTTAAATGGGATTCCATGGGGCCCCTTCAAGTGTTGTATATTACTCCTGACTGTTACCCCTTTGCTTTTCATAGCTTTTCTACATTACCAAGGCTGATCCCCTCTACAAACAACAGAGCTCACTCACAGTCATTTATTTTCTTTCTATTCAAACCACACACATGGTGAACCTTATCCCAGCAGCTCCACTGATAAAGAAGCTCTGCTCTTGAAATACCAGGGTCATTAAAATGGCCTTGGAATTCAAAATAAATAAATAATCAAAACTCCAGTGTTACTCATCTATATGGCAGGGTCCAGGAACACAGGAACTCCTTGCACAGGGATTGCTTTCACTGATGTCACTGGAGTTTGTGCAACAACTGCAGAAACAACCCCACAACATGCAATGCTTAGGGAAAGACCAGGGCTGGCTTCTGGTAGTGCTACACTGTCAGCGGCACCGTTACATCAGAGCAGTGCACAAGAGAAAGTCAATCAGGTATGAGTAAGAAGGGCATTTATGGAGATGCACAGTGCCCTGTACAAAGGATTTCTCCCTCCACTGCCCTGAAAAAAGAGATTTCATTTCAGGGGCAGAAAGGCTGTTCAGCAGATCAGGTCTAGGGCTACTCTACTGTATGAACAAGCAAGAGGAAACAGGTTACATGAAGGGGAAAGGCTCCCGGTGTTTTAGCTAGAAAGCCTATTCTTACATAAATAGAATGCTTGGGGCATCTGGCTCCCAAGAACACTCACATTCATGTCACAAAATCCCACAGTGCAGGGCTTTCCTTTCCGTAAGTACAGGAACTGCTGGTCAGCATCAACGTACGGACTGCACTTGCCATGCTCGTCCCGGCAGCAAACCTTGCAGGAATTGTCCGTTTCTAAAATAAAAGCAGCGAACTGTTTTTCCCGACTCTTGTGGTTATTTTCTATCCATAACCAAGAGTTTCTGAGCATGGAGGGGATTGCTTCCTGGTCCTCTTGCTGACCATGCCCCTTCCCAGCAGACGGTGTGTGGAATGGAGGACTGTGTAGTCTCTAGTCACACAAAGAAGCTTCTTGAGCTGCTCAGAATACACAGAGCCTGAAGCTTGGCAAGATGCTCCATGCAGCAGAGTGGGGGAGAGGCAGAAAGCTCAAGCCATTTTCTGTTCAGCTCTGGAAGTTAAATTACTGCAGCCATCAGATGTCAAGGGCAGGTGAAGGGTTTCAAAGGCATCTGAGCCCGGGTTCACATCTGTGTGCAAATAACATTTTAAAAGCTTCCTACTGGCCTTGTCAAACTTCTGAGCAGGCATCTGGAGATAGGAAGAGCAGCCACAGCCTGAACAATGAGGGAAGAGGTGCAGGGATCTGAGCTAGTGATTCTTTGATCTTTGCCCCTGGATTGTACAGAGCCTGGAAAGGGGGAGAGGAAAGTGTGTGTGTGGAGAGGGGGGGGCATATCTCTAAGAGTCTATAAGAGACACATGCATGAGGGAATTCTTTCCATTAGCCCAAACTTGCCCTTCACATCCTCCAAACACTCCTTTCCCCTTCCTCCTGTCACTAGCCCCTCTGTCTACAACAGTGGCACATGTGGCAGTTGCTGATGGGCTGGGAAGAGCTGGCTGGTCACATGGTGCTGCCTTTCCTTCTGGTTTCCAACTGCTACATCACATTAAAGACCTTTAATGTATCATTGGGTAGGTCTACACTGCAATAAAAGCCCACAGCACCGATTCTCAGAGTCCAGGTCAGCTGACTCAGGCTCGTGAGGTTCAGGGTGCAGGTTAAAAATAGCAGTGTAGACTTCCAGTCTTGGGCTGGAGCTCAGGATCTGAGACCTCCACCCCCTTCACAGGATCTCTGACCCCAGACTCCAGCCCTAGCCTGAATGTCAATACTGCAGTTTTATAGCCCTGCAATCAAGCCCGTGTCAGCTGACCTGGGCCAGCCACAGCTGGGCCACGGGGTCATTTACTGCAGTGTAGACATACCCTTAGTTACTCTTCTCAAGTGCTCTTTCTGTGTAGACAACTGGTGTAGCTGCCACAGCCCTCTGCGCCTCCCAGCTGCCTGTCAGACATTCCTTCCCCAGCCTGCCTTGCTGGGGCCAAGGGAAAGTGTAGACATCTCTACTGCCCAGAGAGCCCCAGCGTATCAGCTTCATCTATAACCCTGTCTGTTTGCTTTGCTCCAGCCCAGATGTCAAAGTAGCTTCCTCAGCCCCTCCTCATACCGGAAACGAAAGTAAGGGCCGAAAGACAAAAACTTCAGCCTCTGACTTTTTGAGGTGTGTTTGTTTGTCTGAAATCCTGACCTGGGGTCAAGGACCCATCCACTGATAGCATGGCTCTCATCTAGGTTACAGATTAACTGTGCTCATGGGGCCTTAACAAGACACGTTGCTCGGGAAAGCTGGCGATCCGGTTTTGCTCACCGTTACATGCACACGATTGCAGCTTCTTCTCCCTCATGCAGAATGGAACACATTCTCCATCTTTGCACTTGCCCAAATCCACGCAGACCGTGTCATCCGGCGCATTCCCAGGGGGCGGGCAATCACTGCTGTTCCCTACAGACACAGGTATTTAGAAGGGATGACTGCATTAGTACACACGGGGTTGATAAAGGCACAGGTCATTCTCCCTGTGCTGAAGAGGAGACTGAGCCACAGATGCTCATTATACAGTGACTCCCAATAGCCCATTCTTGGAGCGAGACTCTAGTCACCCTTAGTGGGCTGCTGCAAGCACTCTGAGGAGCAGCAGTACATCTGGCAGATGTCTAGAAGGAAGGGGACCACATGGGGGAGGGGAAATGAAAAAACTGGCTCACAGCATTCAGATACTGTGATAATTCCTAATAAGATAAAATGCACAAAATGGTAGGCAGCCTTCTCAGGATTAGCCAGCCTTCAGCCAGGAAAGGCGACTGTCTGGGCTGATTCTTCATCTTCAAGCAGAGTTGCTATCAGATGCTAGAGGAGGCAGAAAAGGGAAGTGAGCAGCTGGTGGGGAAGCAGAGGTTAAAGCAAAGTCATCCTGCCATAGCAAGATTCAGGAGCACACTTTATGCCTCGCAATGGCGCTTTTTTCTCTCTCTCTCTCTCTTTTTTTTTTTAATTTAAAAGGCAAGAACGCCATTTCCCAGGTCCCCCGCAGGTGCGGAGAGCAGAACAATTCTTGGACAACTAAACAACTAGTTTGTAGGACAGAGTTTCTTGGTGCTTAACTGAACTCTAAAAGTAAACATACAAGTTGCATAAAAGGCAGCAAAAGCTAGTAAAACAGGGGCCCTGAGCTTGCAGCATTCAGTTGCACATGTAAGGGAAATGTAACAATGGCATACCAGTGCAATAGGACACTCCTTTACAAGTAGCATTTATGGCTTCCTGGCATTTCTTCTGAGCGCTTTCAAATTGGCAACCTTTACAACAGGGGCTGTTCCGATCACTGTGAGAAGAGCGGAAGGAGAGGTGGAATATTAGGCTACTCAAGAAATAAATAAGTGCTAACATTAAGAGCGTGACAAACCCATGGAAGCACGTATACTTCTCCTCTTAGAGCTCTGCCTATCAGATATATTTGTCCCTCATTTTCTGAAGTGTGCTGAAGAATGGGTTACATAAGCACATATACAACATTACACACAGAGAGGGAGAGTGGGCCCCTCAACAAGGCACTAGACAGACTCAGGACATACGAGATCTTTTCCTGCCTCTGCCACTGACCTGCTGGGTGACCCTGGTCAAGTCCCTTCACATCTCTCTGTGCCTGTTTCCCTTCCCACCCTTTGTCAGTTTTGTCTAGTTAGACTATGCTTTTCAGGGCAAGGACTGTTTCTTATGGTGTGTGCACAGCATGTAATACAAGGCCCCCTAAGCACTACTGCAATGCAAATATTTAAAAATCCACATTCGTAAGTAAAGTTACAAATGAACTCTATGCTAGGAAAGGACTAAACTTTCATGTCTCATCCAAAACCAAAATGACTAAAGCACAATTCCCCCAGTGTAAATGGGAGCAGATCTGGACTGTGTGTGCAGACTGGACAGTAAAGACAGAGCTTAGTTACCATAGTCAATGTCCAGCTTGCACAGTAGGTGTTGCTAGGGTCCTGGATAACATATGACCATGGATTTAGACAGCCTTGCAATGCACATGCAGAAGGGGCAGTGTTAAGGTTGCACAGGGAACCTTAATACTGGCACTTTCTGACTTTTGAGTGCTGCAATTGACATCTTTTTTTTGGTATAGAATTTACCATTATACTGCACTGATGTGCAGTTCCTAGCGGAGCAATGGAACAAAGTATTCTCAGTACTACTGCTTGAATTAACACCAAGGCTACTAAGTAATGGCATGCACCAAAGCTCTCTCCTGGAGTCCTTAACTCTCCCAAGGCTCATTTGCCCAGCAGAGAAAGTCTCAACGTACCAGATCTAGGGTCCAGAAGAGTGCATTTTGCTGCACTGCAAACAAGTTTTTGACCCAGCCCCACATTCCCTTCCCCTCCCAACCAAGGCTGTTGCTTTAACATCTCTTACCTGCACCTGGCATTTTGTTTCAGTTTACAGTCAGCAGAGCAGCAGGGATCAGCATGCCTGTTCAAAAGGCCAGGATCGCATTCCTCACCTTCATCCACTCTGGAGTTCCCACATACTTGGTTGTTGCGCTCTTTGAAACATTCCTGGGCCTTGCTCTGAATGGTCTTACAGATGGATTGTTTACTGCAGCTTGAGAACATCTAAAGAATCATGAGTGGTAAGAGCAGCACTGAGAAGGAGTGCATCATTCCCTTTCACCACAATACATCCAAGACTGACACCATCACCCACCTAACCCCCAATTCTGATGTTTTAAGAAACATTTATTCTATTTACAATGCCACTGTGATACCTTAGGAAAACATAACACAGAAAATAGTAACCTGTGTTGAAAAACTGCTTTGTTGCATTGTGATTAACACCTGCCCAAACACATATGCACAGCGCTGCATGACTAACTCTCGAGAGAGATTCCAAGGCCAAACCCAACCCTTCTGCTAGTACTGGGGGTTCAGGTGGAGGAATACATCTGAAGAAATAGTCATGAAGTTGCCAAAATGGGGACAGACTTTTCTGACTCTGGTTGTAAGCTTCTGCAGAGCTGCTAGTAACCTTAGGCTAGTCATTCATTTGATATCTCAGTTTCTCCATCTGTAAAATAGGGATAATACCAAGTCCTCAAGGACATTATGACATTTATAAGATGAACGGAGACGAGTATGTATTAACTTAGTGATTGGGATAACCACTAGAAAGAGACTTGACAGCAGTGACTAACAGCTTACTATTTAGAAGCCTGTGTTCTGGTGCTGAAGATCCAAGCTGGGTTCCTGCTGACAATAGCGATATCAGTAAGTGTAGACAGCCACCGTTTGTTACAAAATATCACCCTATAGGGACTGAATGCCTGTGGATCTCAGGCATTTGGGAGAGATTTACCTAACCCTGGGACTAATAATAATAGTTAATGAGTATGTCTCCCTCTAGTGGCTGTTCAAGCAATTAAGCGCCTATTAAATACAGGCTAAAGGAGTGCACCTTAGCTAAGCAGATAAGGACTTGTGCTTTTGGAGTGGAAGGTTCTGGGTCAGTCCTTGTTGACTGTAGTCGGATAGTAGAAGTTAAAGTAAATTTACCTTATTGTTTTCATGATCGCCACTCACAGCAATTGGATACATAACATATTTCCCTCCCTGGTCTTCAGTGGGGGCACATTCCGGCAGACTGTCTGGATCATGCTCTGCTCCAAAGTTGTGTCCCAGTTCATGAGTAGTAACCAAGTCTGCTTCCTTGTTTGATACCAAGAAAACACATCTAAAGTCAATATCAACATGCAGTGGGGGTCTAAGTAATTCCAGATCATTAGATCTTTAGAGATGTACTTCATTAGGAATCAGTTCTTTGGTTAAACACATCAGTGCTAAAGTGAAGTCAGGGCCTGTAAAATTACCAAACTCTTGAGAGCCAGCTGCTAGAGCAGGGTTCAGATACTGTATGGGCATATAAGAGCTCAACATTTGATACACTGAAGTCATTTAAGTCTCAGATTAACAAAATATTTTCTAAAGAAACTTTATGCCACAAAAATTATGCACGTGTCACATTTTCATTCAATTCCCCTGGCAATCTGCCTTCTTTTTATTGACTAAACAGTGGCCATTAAGAGCCTTAACTAAACTCACATTCTACTGTTTTGGTGCTAGAAAACAGCCTAGAAATAACATAGGGTAGGGCTGTCGAGCGATTAAAATAATTAATCCCAATTAATTGCGCTGTTAAACAATAAGAGGCTACAATGTAAGTATTTTTTGATGTTTTCTACATGTTCAAATACATATTTCAATTACAACACAGAATACAAAGTGTACAATGCTCACTTTATATTTATTTTTAACACAAATATTTGCATTGTGAAAAACAAAACACCTACTGTAGTATTTTTCAATTCCCCCTGTACAAGTACTGTAGTGCAATCCCTTTACCATGGAAGTTGAACTTACAAACGTAGAGTTATGTACAGAAAAAAATGCATCCAAAAATAAAATTATGTAAAACTTTAGAGCCTACAAGTCCACTTAGTCCTAATTCTTGTTCAGCCAATCGCTCAGACTTCAAAGTGCTCTTTTAAGACTTTTGAAAGCATGGTCCACACCTGGTCCCTCTCAGATTGCAGAACACACTTCAGATTCTTAAACCTTGGGTCGAGTGCTGTAGCTATCTTTAGAAATCTCACATTAGTATCCAGAGGTGGCAGGATTGCAGAAATTTTGGTGGTGCCCAGAATCTGCCCACCTCTCCCCAAACTCCAACCCCTCCAAAGACCACTCCCCCCCACCTGCCTAAGGCTCTGAGAGGAAGTTTGGGGGGTAGGGGGTCTGGGGTGGCAGGCCCTGGGCTGCAGATTGGGGTGCAGGAGAGGTGGGGCTCTGGGAGGGAGTTTGGGTGGGGGAGGGGGTCTGGGGTGCAGGCTCTGGGATGGAGTTTGGGTGCTGGGTGCAGGCTCTAGGGATGCAAGAGGGTGTGAGAGGTGCAGGCTCTGGAAGAGAGCTTGTGGATGGGAGGGGGTGCAGACGGAGGGGGTTCAGGCTCTGGGAGCGAGCTTGGGGATGGTAGGGAGTGCAGAGGAAGGGGGTGCAGCGCTTACCTGGGGCTCCTAGGCAGGAGTCTCCATGTGCTGCTACTCCCAGGCACTGCCCCCACAGCTTCCCATTGGTCACAGGGGCACCTGGGGCAGGACACAGACCCACCCTGCCCAGAGGCTGCAGGGAGGGGCTGGCAGCCACGCGGAGCAAGCAGGAAGGATGCTGCTCAGCTCTGCTGCGCTGCCAGTGGTGAGTGGAGGCCGTGGGCTGTTTTAAATGGCCCAGGGAACATGCGGGGGAGGAGGCCCCGGGGTGAAAGGCGGGCCCAAGGGAGAAACCCAGGCCCAAAACACTGCTGGAGCCAGGCCCCGGCCCAAGAACATTTAGTGCCCAGGCACCACAAGCCCATAGGACTCGCCGCCCACGTTGGTATCTTCTTTGCATGTTGTCAAATTTGCAGTGAAAGTGTTCTTAAAACAAACAACATGTTCTGGGTCATCATCCGAGACTGCTATAACACGAAATATATGGCAGAATGCCGGTAAAACAAAGCAGGAGACATACAATTCTCTCCCAAGAAGTTCAGTCACAATTTAATTAATGCTTTTTTTTTTAAACGCTTGTCAGCTGGAACGGTGGCCGACACATGAAGGGTCATATGAATGTTTAGCATATCTGGCACGTAAATACCTTGCAATGCTGCTATAAATGTGCCATGCGAACGCCTGTTCTCACTTTCAGGTGATGTTGTAAATAAGAAGCGGGGTAGCATTATCTCCCATAAAATGTAAACAAACTTGTTTGCTTGAGCAATTGGCTGAACAAAAATTAGGACTGAGTGGACTTGTAGGCTCCAGTTTTACAAGGGGTGTTTTTTTGTTTGGGTTTTTTTGAGTGCAGTTATGTAACAAAAAAGAATCTACATGTGTGAGTTGCACTTTCACGACAGAGAGTGAAGCAGAGTACTTGTACGACATGAATTGAAAAATGCTATTTCTTCTGTTTATCATTTTTACAGTGCAAATATTTGTAATAAAAATAACAATATAAAGTGAGCACTGTGATCTTTGTATTCTGTGTTGTAACTGAAATCCATATATTTGAAAATGAAAAACATCAGAAATGTTTAATAAATTTCAATTGGGATTCTATTGTTTAACCGTGCGATTAAAACTGCGATTAATCACGATTAATTTTTTTGAGTTAATCATGTTAGAAACTGACAAGGATACCAACAAAGAAACAATAACTGGGGAAGACAGGCTGGACACAGTACACCAGGGAAGGGGAAACTAGGAAGGGGCCAGGAGAGAAGTCTGGCAGAATAGCCTTAACTTGTGCTACTCCACAGACACGGCTCCTGCCTGCAAGCACCACCCCCGCAGCTCCCATTGGCCAGGAACAAGGAACTGTGGCCAATGGGAGCTGCTGGGGCAGTGCCTGCAGAGAAGCGCAAAGCCATGTGCCCCCCACAGGAACCGCAGGGATGCATTGGCTCCTTCTGGGAGTGGCGTGGGGCCGGGGCAGGCAAGGAGTCTGTCTCAGTCCTGTTGCGCCACCGACCGGGAACCGCTCGAGGTCTAAGTTCCATCTGGTGGGAGTCTGCACCCCAACCCCCCCTCCCAGAGCCAGCACTACCTAACCCCTCATGTACCGTGTAGCCCCTGCCCCAGCCCTGCCCTCCTCCCAGAGCCAGTACCCCCCCCTCCTGCACCCTGAGCTCCTGCCCCAGCCCTGACCCATCCTCCCAGAGCCAGCACCTCATACCTCCTCCTGCACCCCAAGACTGCCACAGCCCAGAGTCCCCTCCCATACTCTGAACCCCTCAGCCCCAGCCTAGAGCCCGGACCCCTCCCAAACCCCAACTCCCTGCCCCAGCCGGGTGAAAGTGAGTGAGGGTGTGGGAGAGTGAGCAGGGCAGGACTATGGGGAAGGGATGGGGCTGATCCTGGGTTGCCCTTAAAGTGATCTTGCCAAAAAGTGATCTTGACCATAAGAAGGTTGGAAACCACTGTTGCAGAAGTACAAAAGACCAGAGATGCGTGGTTTTTCTTACAACAATCAGCAGTTCAATTTATTCCACTGCCAATCTACTAGTTTAGTCTTCAGGGTTATTTTGATTTTTGGGGTGGTTCTAAACACACATTTGGTATGAATTTAGTGCTTTCATCTTTGGAGAGGTAGAGTCTTATTTATCAACAGAAGAGGCCAGCACAATCAGAAGCAGAATGTTTCCTTCTCACTGCTCCACCAGTGTGTCTGACTAGTTCCATCTCCAGAGCCATTCAGTCCTAGCTCTTTCTATCAACAAGGATAACAACTATGATGGCATTTGTTGCATCACAGATACCTGTCCGCAGTGAACTGGACTGAGAGCAAACAGTTCTTTTCAGACAGGCATCCAAGAGCCATTCATCTCACAGTAGTTATAGCACTAAAGAATAACAGCAAAGCACATGTTTAACAAATACGTTCCGTATACCCATATTCAATTTCCAGTACCTTTGTGAGGATAGTTTTGCCATAGTTCTTTGTGCTGGTTAAGCCACTGTTCAAATAGATGTTTTTTTTGACAGCTTGACTATAATAAGCTATAGAAAGGAAGATGGAAGAAAGTGAAATTCCTCATATAGCACAAGAAAAGTAACTGAGTTTTTTTCAGATTTTTTTTTTTTGTTTTTTAAAAGATAAAACCATGTTTAGGAAACCTGAAGATTCTCCCCAGTCTTTGACTTTGTAAATAAATGACTATAACATTACAGCACTCACAGGCTTATAAACGAGTCCCCTTCCCCCAATTTTTGCAGTGGGGAATCTGCAGTCAGAACATAAATAAATGCATGCATTAAAGACTGCGAGGCATTCATATACTCAAGTAATGAGGGCCACATAAGTACTTAAGAGATAGATGTTGGACTCCCTCCCATTGTGAAATTTAGCAGGCCACACCTGTTAAGAACTGCTTCTTTCCAGAGCAGCACATGAAGATTTTAACTGCTCCAAATGGGGCCATGATGGCTTTCACTCAACCTATTAATTCAAGAAACTTAATTGTTCTACCCTATCCTATTTCCCCTTTTTGTACGCAGCCTAGGATGCAGCCTTCAGTTCCATTCCTAACTCACTCACTAGGGAACATTTAAATGACACACATTATGCCACCTTCAATTCTTCTACAATTTTCTAACAAAGTAGAGATATTTAACCCACAATTAGAGGTGTGTTGGGCCGGGGGGGGAGAAGGAAAGTATAACACTTTGGGCAAATTCCACCATGGGTGTTAGGCCTGGGAGATCCAACATAAGCCAGTCCAAGTGTTCCCATATCGAAATCTTGGTATGTAAAGAGATGAGCAAGGCACACATGAGCTGCTTTCTCAGCTATATCAAAGCTAAATTGCTAAAAGGCAAAAAGCAAGCGTTAGAAAAATCTGTAATATGTATGGTGAAGAAATTCAAAGATGAAAAAATCATTTAACAAGCCAGGTATTTTCCAGCTCCAGTTTCTGTTATACTAAATGAAGAAATCTGCTCCATCCCCAGATCAGAGCAAGATAGTTCTTTCATATATTCCAGTACTTAGTCTGGCCTAGTTTTAAATATCACCTCCTGCCAGAGTATAATCTACAGTGTTAAGATTCTCATTCGTCAGCAACATCTCATGGAAAGGAAAAAACTATTATAAGGCCCATCTTTCAAAACAGCAAATGCTTGGTAACAGCCAGCATTACAAGATTTCATTACAGAATGCCTTTAATGACAGTAGGAATTTGCTGCTCTCATTCATGCTGCTGAAAAGGAGCAGAGCTGAATCCAAACTCTAACTTTCTCCTTAGCTTCTCTGTTCAATGTAGGTGGTGACCCAGAGCACACTTTCACTTGTGTTTCAGCAATTTAGGGAATCATTTTTCTGGCATCCCAAAACATGCCAGTCACTTCAGAAGAACAAGTATGGAGAGGAGCGCACAATCTTGTGTTGAAATGGCACTACCAATGAGAGCAACAGATAGATGAGTGGGGAGGGAAAAGATAAAGGTGAGGATAAGATCACATGGATCCTCAGTAAGGCATGTCCACTTCTGGATGGTTGGCATTTTCTGTTGATTCTCTTTCTTCCCCTAGAACAGTGGTTCCAAAACTTGTTCCGCCGCTTGTGCAGGGAAAGCCCCTGGCTGGCCGGGGCAGTTTGTGTACCTGCCATGTCCACAGGTTCGGCCGATCGTGGCTCCCAGTGACCACGGTCCATTGGCCTGGAGCAGTGAACCGCAGTCACTGGGAGCCGCAAATCAGCCAAACCTGCGGATACAGCCGGTACACAAACCGACCCGGCCAACCAGGGGCTTTCCCTGCACAAGCAATGAAACAAGTTTGGGAACCACTGCCCTAGAAGAACCTTGTAAGCATCATTGCAGAAGCAGGAGTTAAGAGGGATCTGAATGAGTCAACAATGCTCATGCTTAGTGAGTAGCTTCACGATCTTACTGCCAGCCCTGCTCTGCCTCCTCTCTTTCCCATTTATAATCCCATTGTGGTGGAGACATGTCAATAAAGTTGTGTGATCTTCTGGGAAGGGGACATGTTCTTATACTTTTGCAAGATGACTAGTACATTCTGGGAGAATTCCAAATATAACACGTTAACTTTACTAAAACAAATAAAACCTGTATGCTATCCAGAAAGGCCAAGACATTTGGTAAATCTCGTCAACTGGATGGCAACTTAGAAAATGAAACAGCATGGAGAAATTCAACGTGTATGAAAGAAACAAGTTCAACTATACAGTCACACATTAAAAGAGTATCTGAGCACCTCACAATAGGACAGTATTGTTAGCTCAATTTTACAGATAAGAAAATGAGACACAAAGATCAAATGTCTTGAGCCAGGTCAAGCAGGGAGTCTGTGGCAGAGCCAGGCCTCCTGAGTCTCACGCCAGTGCTTTAACCACAGAGCTGCCTTCCTGTCTCAATAACCACAAAATCATTTATATTTGTTTTGCACTTAATAATTGTATTCTGGAAGTAGATATTTTTTATAATGAAGCCTCTTGCCATGAGCCTGGGTAGAAATATCATAGTTTTGTATTCTTGTGATAACTACACATTGTGAAGAGGAAGAAAAGCAATTTCATTTGCAATCAGAGACTGATCTTGGATGGCAAATAAGTAATTCTCATATTTTCTTTTTAGGTAAGACATTGTATTTGAGAAGCACAGCTTTACCTCCAGCAGGGTCTTCACCTCCCAAGCATCCTTCTCTTCATTTGGCTGATTTTTTGCCATGTTATAATGTTTTTTCCCAGGCATCACAACACTTGATTCATTGTGGACAATAATCTATATTCAAGGGTATATTATAATTAGAATAAGGAACTGTAAACAATTCAACAAGCTGAAGAAATAGGCAGTGAAGCGCCAAGTGCTGCAATTTTAAAGTAAAAATGTTACAGCCAAGGGAAATTTTTCACCCTTCTAAACGATGGCCAAAGCACCTAATTAAAATGCCACCCTATTCTAGATTTAAACTTACATATTCCTAGTAGTGAACTCTTGACATCTTAATTAAGATAATGCCATACACTTTGACCCAAATATAATTACCACTAAACACATTAGCATCATTACACTAAGTTAAGTTGCACATCACAAGTTTCCATTGTATCCCACTAAGATATTCATTACTCGGTCATAAAAATTCAGGGTTCAAATCCGGTAGAAAAGGTCCCCAATGCACCTCTGCTTTAATTTAACCGAAGAAGATTTACAAGGATTCCTATCTTTAGAAATCTAGATGTGCAAAAAGAAAACTGAGAAGTTTTATGACTAAAAGCACATTTGTCATGTTTAGGCTTTTCTGACTAGAGAGGTAGTTAGCTTGCAGTGTGGCATATGTTTAGTTATGTTACAGTAAACGGGAGTAACACTGGGCTTTTAAAGTTTATACTGTAAATAATGGCCATCAGAACCTTTATTACTCAGGATGACGACAAGAAAAGAACATAGCTTGACTCTCAGCTCCCAAGATGAACTTTAAGAGCTGGTTGATAGAAATAGCTTGTAAACTGCATTTGATATGGAAATCATCAACACACAAAGCCAGACCCCATATAGCCATTTTTACAGTCACTTTTCAGAATAAAAATGCATTTTACATGGGAGATAAGTCCCAAAAGTTTCCGGGAATTCAGAATTAAGGTTCCAGCAACAACACAAAACCTATTTTATAGCATTTTTGCCTCATCTTTTGTCACGATTACTAAGGCTCCGGAAGTCACAAGTAATTACCCAGAAAGTCATGGAAGGGCGAAAACATGGGGGACCCCCCCCAAACACTGTTTTTACCATTAGAGGCAACTGCAGTCACCTAAGACAGCGTTGCCTGGTTGGCTGAAGGAAACAACATGCTGACTATCTGATTGCACTGGCCTTCCCAATTGTGGCCTGTTTCTACACCTGACATTTTCAGGCTTCAGGCACAGTACTTTGAGATTAGCAAACAGAGAACTGTGTCAAAACAGCCCTTCCCCTCAGGTTTGAACATCTAGTTGGATTACGCTTAAAGAGGCAATCTAAGATCAGATTTGTCTAAGTTTAGCAAGACCACAAGTAACCAAGTCAAAAAAGTGAGTTAGATGTCATGACTACTTATGAAAAATCATCTGCTTCAGTGTACACAACACAGCATAGCATGCCCTCTTTAAAACCCACTCTTATGATGCCTACAAGAAATTAGCCCACTAAGATTTCCATTTATTATAAATACATTATTCAGCCACTCAGAGCTCTAATTTTCAAGAATTACTACATAAACTTATTGATGTCACCCATCTCCTCCAGTCCCCACAGTGACTTGTTACCCCCAGCACCATTCATTGCATCATGTCTGAAATTAGTTGCTACTCTTCAGAAGAGGAATTGTGGCTTTTTACCTGTATTGTATGTCACTTCGAACACTTCTGGGCTCTGTCAGATCAACACCATCACAACTGGGTATGTGACAACATTTGCACAGTAGTATGTTTATGAAAGAACCATACATTTTTCAAATTTAGCAAAAACAAAACAAAAAAAGTTCTGCAACAGAGATCAAATGTGCCAAATCTCAGCCTGAAATCTTCTCCAACAGCTGTAAGTGTCTGATAAAAGATGGGCCAAGACAAACTCGGCTGTGAAAATTCCTAGGATGATTCTTTTAAGGGGTTACTTATATGATGAAAGTAAACAATTTATAAGTTTTGATTATTGGTATTCCGATTATTTGTATTCTGATTCCAGACCCCACCCTCCAAATGTATAATAAATATTTTTTTAAAAAATCAGAACTTATAACATACAGAACATGCTCTAATGCCAAAGATTCACAACTCTTTGCATTGACTCCGTGAATACCTGCTCTATTTGTATGCCGTATCCTTTCAAGTTTCCATTGTCCCAAGAGGTATTTCGATAGATGTCATCCACTCTGTCTATTAATTCAATCTGTGCATAGAAGGTGAACATAAACCATTATTTAGATCTAAATTCTTATGTAATATAGTCCAAAATATCCCAAAAAAGTTGTAGCGTATGTATCTATGAACACCCATTTCAAGTCAAAACTGCACCTCATAAAACACAATGGACAAATACACTGTTCCAAAAACATCAGAGCAGTGGTCCATCATGTTTTACAAAGTTTTCCATAGTCAAACTGTAGCAAACTCTGCCATTTACCATTATTTTGTATAGTGGAGTGGAAAAGCAACATAAGGTTAAGAATAAATCATCTTGGTAAATACTTTTATGCATATGCTAGCATTCCACTATCGCTTTAAAAAAAAACAAAAAACAACTAGTAAGTATAGTACCAAGTGATCTTGGTGTTCAGGGTCTCTCTGCTGGTCAATAAGCTATTGCTGTCCTCCTCAGTACATTTGGTGCTGGGGCTCCAGAGCACCTGTTCCTCTCTCCTGGCTCTTTTGTTCTTTATAGCCCAGGCCTCCCCTTCCAAGCAACATCCTTCATCCAGAAATTTGCATGTCTGTTTCTACTGAACAGCACCTCCATATTCACCCAGGATGAACAGCAGGGTTGTTGGTTGGTTTTGGGATTAGGAGGGTAGGGGAAGAATAGAATCATGAGAGCATAAGAAATGGCAGTACTGGGTCAAGAAAGGTCCATCCAGCCATAATCCTTCTACCGACATGGCATGCCAATGTACAAGGGAGTGAACTAACGGTCAATGGATCACTGATCTCTCTCCTGCCATCCATCCTCTTGCCTCTGACAAAAAGAGGCTAGGGAAACCATTCCTACCCATACCTGGCTAACTACCTTAATCGGACTTTATCTCCATTCATTTATCAGTTTCTCTTTAAACCCGCATAGATAGTCTAAGCCTTGTGGAGGGCTAGCTCCACAGATGGGTTGGAAGCATCTGGCATCCTTTTAAACTCAGGGTTGTGATTCCAGTCCTTGGGGGCCATATTAGGATCCTGGAAAAAAAAAAAAAAAAAGTTGGGGATTAGTCCTGCTTTGAGCATGGGGTTGGGCTAGATGACCTCCTGAGGTCCCTTCCAACCCTGATATTCTATGATTCACAACCTCCTCAGGCAAGGAGTTCCACAAATTGACTGTGTGCTCTGTGAAGAACAACTTCCTTTTATTTGTTTTAAATCTGCTGCCCATTAGTTTCATTTGGTGGCCCCTAGTTCTTATATCATGGGAACAAGTAAATAACTTTTCCTTATTCATTTTCTCCACATCACTCATGATCTTATATACTTCTATCATATCCTCCCCCACCCCCGTCTCCTCTTTTCCAAGCTGAAAAGTCCTAGCCTCTTTAATCTCTCCTCAGATAGGACCTGTTCCAACCCCCTAATCATTTTAGTTGCCCTTCAATCAAGAGCATTTCAAATTCTTCTAACAGTAAAACTGATTTAAAAAAAAAATACCTAGTGATAGTGATACTTGAAATGTCCCTCCCTTACTCCTAGCCGAGTTTAGAGTTTAAGGCATTTTGTTTGTAAACAATTATAATGTCATTCTTTAAGATCCATTTAATCAAATTTTGCTAGCATATTAGAAGCAAATGTTTCCCTATCCACAGAGACTGTTCCAAGAGAGTTTCTTCTAGTGAAATGGACTTCTTCCCTACAAATGAGCTGGCCTTATATGTGATCACATTTGTTATTTATTTTGGCTACAGAAGGAGTCAAAGAAGCTAACAGGAGCAGGCCCTTCCTCCCATATACGTTATCTAAGCATTTCTACAGCATCTACCTTTAAAAATGAGAACAAAGAGGATCTAGGGAATTATAAACCTGCTGGCCTAACTTTGACACCTGGAAAGATATCATACCTAATATTAAAAACCATTTTGAAGCACTTTGAGGAGAGCAGTTATAAGGAATGGCCAACATGAATTTACCCAGAGCAAATCATGTCAAACCAACCTCATTTCCTTCTCTGAGAGGGTTACTAGCCTAGCAGATGGCAGAGGGAAGCCATAGATGTGATTTATTTTCATTTCAGTAAAGCTTTTGACACTCTCATAAACAAACTAGGGAAACGTGGTTTGGATGGAATTACTACAAAGTGGATGCACAACTGGCTGAAAAACTTTACTCAGAGAGTAATAATCAATGGTTCACGGTCACACTGGGATTACATATCAAGTGGAGTTCTGCAGGGGTCTGTACTGAGTTACATACTATTCAATATTTCATTAATGAATTGGGTAATGGAGTGGAGAGTCTGCTTATAAAATTTCCAGATGACACCATGCAGGATAGGGCGGCAAGAACTTTGGAGAAAAGGATTAGAATTCAGAATAACCTTGACAAACTGGAGAATTGGTCTGAAATCAACATGATGAATTTCAATAAAGGCTAAACAAAATGGGGAGTAGTACTGCAGATCTGGATGCTACAGTGGATCAGAAAATTAAATATGAGCCGACAATGTGATGCAATTGTGAAAAAGGCTAAATATACGCCCCAGAATTATTAATAGGAGTTTTGTACGGTAATCAATTTCTCTTCATGTCCACTGAAAGTAGGACCAGTAGTAGTAGGTGTAATCTGCAGCAAGGAAGATTTAGGTTAGATTATACACCGCTACCCTGATATAACAGGAATTCGGATATAACGTGGTAAAGTAGTGCTCACGCGGGGGGGGGATGGGGGGGGGACACGACAGTGTGCTGCGCACTCTGGTGGATCAAAGCAAGTTCGATATAATGCAGTTTCAGCTATAACGTGGTAAGATTTTTTGGCTCCCGAGGACAGCGTTATATCGGTGTACTTAGCAAGCTTTTCCTAGTAAGGACAGTTAAGCACTAGATAAGGCTTCCAAGGGGCACTGGGGAATTTCCATCATTGGAGGTTTTAAAGAACAGGTTCGACAAGCAATTGTCAGAGGTGATCTAAGTATATTTGGTACTGCCTCAGTGGAGAAGAATAGATTAGTTGACTTCTCAAGGTTCCTTAGGGCCCTCTATTTCTATTATTTTATCTAGGCACCAGACATGGATTATAAAGACAGCGAGGACTATCCACAAGGTCAATACATGGAACTTGAGTGGATCTGTTAGTAATAAGGAGCCAGTCTAGGTTGCAAAGCATGGACACTAACATGTTCTATCTCATCTCACAGCAACGAGATGAGCTACAGTGGTGTGCACCAACTGTAGCATCTTTAGAGCAAGTTACAATAGTTCAGCCTACAGGTGACACTCGTCTGTTCTACTTATCTTAACTACAAAGTTGCAAATGGCAACTCCATACTAAGCTACTATATTATCTGAAAGAATGTGTTAATTGTGCACTAAGGCAGAGGGGAGAATATGGTACACCCTGTAATATACTAGCAGCCAGTCAGGAGCTAGGCAGGTAGGAAATGTTAGAAGTTACACACCTTGTACAGTAATGATAGTTCTTCAAGATGGGTGTCCCTATGGGTGCTCCACTATAGGTGTGCTTGTGTCCCTGCACTGCTGATTGGAGAACTTCAGTTGCAGTGTCCGTTAGGCCCACACATGCTCTGCCTCCCCTTGTGCCCCGCCATGAGGCTAGTCAGCATGCATGGGCTAACCCCCCACTCAGTTCCTTCTCTATCGCAGAATTATTGACAAGGACTCCGAAGCAGATGAGAGGTGGGTGGGTTGTGGAACCCCACAGGAGCATACATCTTAAAGAACCATTGTTACTACACAAGGCAAGGAACTTCAAGTATTATCCCTCTGGGTGCTCCACTGTAGGTGACTCCCAAGCAGCATCCCCACAGGAGGGCTGGGACTTTGGAGTTGGGTCAGTTACACATGACAGCACAGTTGAGCCGAAGATGGCATCGGAGACGGAGTCCTCAGTGATCACAGTGGACTGTCACCCATGTCACCGTTCTACAGATCTCGGAGACAGGGACATTCTTGGAAAAGGCGATGGATGAGGAGATCGACCTTGTGGAGTGTATATAAACAGTATCTGGAGGGATCATATTGTGAGCTTGGTAACATTGTCTGATGCAGTAGGAGACCCACCTGGAGTGTCTTTGGGCTGATACTGCTGAGCCCTTCAATCTTTCCGCAATAGAGAGGAAAAGTCTTGGGAACTTCCTGAAAACCTTCATCCTGTCCAGATAGAACGCTCGGCTTAGCCTGACATCTAGAGTGTGCAGTATAGTCTCCCTGTTGTGTTGGTGAGGCTTGGGATAAAAGGTTGGAAAATAAAATATTGATCATGTGAAATAGGGAGGTTATCTTGGGAGTGAATTTCAGGTGTGGTCTGAACGTAACTTTGTCATGAAAGAATATCATGTAGGAGGGATGTGCCATCAAAGCTGCTAATTCTCCTAGCCGAGGTGATTGCTATCAGGAAGGCTATTGTTTTTGCTATTAATTGTCCCTCCTGAATAATGGATTTGAATTGGTTGTGGCCATGAGGGTATGCTCGAGAACCCTGCTGTTACCAGCTACTGTAAAGGAGCCTGGGAGTACTGTGATGCCAGCTCATCAGGTTTGCTATGCAAGCCCTGACTGAAGAGCGGGAGAGCATGTCAGGGCAGCAGGGAAGACTCCCATGGCGGTTGAAGACTCACTGCAGAGGTTCCAGCACTGAGAGGAGACGAGACTCCGGTATGTCCAATACATGAAGGTCCCCAGAGTTTCAGAATTCTGGTGGTACCGACTGACTTGATGCTGTTGGCAGTGCCCAGAGGGAATGGAGATCTTGTCCATATAGATCGCTCTCGTGCCCAATGAGGCATCAGTGGTGGTACTCATGTAGTACTGCATACCAGGAATATCGTTTTAGAGGAGTGCTTACTCCTATCCTTATCCCTTGGTGCTGCTGACTCGATGCCCGTGCCCATCGGGTTCATGGACTTGTCAACAGTACTTGCCACAGAGGACTTTCGAGAGTCATGGTACTGGTTTGAGATGGTCTTGGTGCCGACAGTACTGAGGATAGCCACAAATGCTTTTCCGCGTGCTCTGTATCTTGGGGCTCACTATAGACTTCCCGCTCTCTTTTTCAAGGATTAGTAAGAAAGATCAGTGGGGCTTATTTCTTCAACCCATAGCCTTCAGGTATTGAGGGCTGTGGGGAAGACTCACGTCTGCCAGGTGATTTGTGGTTGGGTCTGGAAAGCTGCCTCCATGAAAATAATCTTTCTGAGCTCTCTGTCTTTATGAGACCAGGGCCTACCTGCTGGCAGAGATCACGCTTTTGTTGAATGTAGCCTTCCCTGAAGCCACAAACGCACAGGCAGTGCTTGTTTGTGACAGGGATAGTTTCTTTGCAAGAGAGGCACTTCTTGAAGCTCAATGAACCACACATACCGTTGGAGGAACGGTCCCCAATGAGGGGGGGGAAAATAGTCTTATTTTTTAAATTTTCAGGGGGAAAAGAAGAAAAAGGGAAACGGCTACAACTAAGAACTAGGAAGCTGACTACAGAGATGCAAATCAAAAGTAATGGTCCCAACAGACTGCGAACAGCTCTGACTCTAGCCAGGGGCAGCTGAGAAGGAACTGATGGGGGGGGTTAGCCAGCATGTACTCATTAGCCTTGTGACGGGACACGAAGGGAGACAGTGCATATGTGGGCCTCAGAGACCCTGCTACCGAAATTCTCTAGTTAGCAGTAGACACAAGCACACCGAGGGCCGATGCTTCCATTTAGGTGGCTTAGGCAATTGCCTAGGGCACCAGGATTATTGGTGGGTGGCATTTTGCCGGAGGGGGCTGCAGGCGGCTTCGGTGGAGCTGCCGCAGTCATGCCTGCGGAGGGTCCGCTGGTCCGCGGCTCTGGTGGAGCTGCTGCAGGCACCACTGCGGCAGCTCCACCGAAGCCGCGGACCAGTGGACCCTCCACAGGCACGACTGCGGCAGCTCCACCGGAGCCGCGGGACCAGGGCGCGGTGCGGCAAAATTGCCATGCGCCTAGGGCACTAAAACCCCTAGCGCCGGTCCTGAGCACACCGAGGGACACTACTTGAATAAGAATCATCTGTTGCACTCATGTTTATTCATACAATGAGTATGGGTGGTCTTATTTTGATATTTCTTTAAGAACTGCATATTTTTCTTATCACAGAAGTTTATCAGGTTCTTCCTGATATTTCTAGCTGGTTAGAAGGCAGAGATGTTCTAGATTTGCTATAAATAACTATGCGGTAGACTGGCTGTGAACTACTTATCCTTTTGGACAGATGTGTTACACAGCTGGAAAAATATCCTGTACTCAAATAGTCACTGTTGGTAGATTTTAAATGAAGAGCTTCACAGTAAACAAGCCAAACAACAATATAAATTAATGAACTGGTCTCCAAAGTGGGGTGCACGCACCCCAGGGGGTGTGCAAGATGATCCATTGGGGGGCGCAGCGGAAGGAGCGCCGCCGGAGGGGGGAAAAAAGGGGGGTGGCCGGAGGATGGAGGGAGGGAGCAAGCGGGGAAGCTCCCCCCCGGCCCACTCCCTGGGCCAGGCAGGGCAGAGCACAGGGGCCTTAGGAGCTGCAGGGCCCTGGGCTAAGGGGGCCCTGGGGCCCTGGCCTGCAGTTCTAAAGCCCCTTTTGGAATGCAGCCCTGAGTCCTCTGGCCTGTGGAGGAGCAGGGGCAGCCGCATAGCCAGCGGCGGGAAAGAAGTGGCACTTTCCCCTTCAAAGCCTGCGGAGAGAAGTGGGGCTTTGAAGGGGAAAGCGCCGCTTGTCTCTGGCCGCTGGCTGTGTGGCTGCCCCTGCTCCTCCTGAATCCTCCGGCCCGTGCTTGCAGAGCAGCATTCTGAAAGGGGCTTTAGAGATGCAAGCCAGGGCCCTAAAGCCCCTGAGTTCCGGGTGGCCCTCCCTGGCGGGGGGGGGTGTGTGTGGAGGGAAGAGGGGGCAGCTCCCAGAATCCGGCCATGGGGCTGGTGCCACACTGCACAGAGCCACCTGCACACCCCCTGCACCAAACAGGAGCTGCCCCAGGTAAGTGCTATGCACCTCCTGGGCCTCCTCCCGCACCTCCGCCCTAAGTGCCTTCCAGAACCCTAACTTCCTCCCAGACCCCGCACCCCATCCTGAGCATCCTCCCACACCCTAAACGTAATCCAGACCTTCAAATCGCTGTATCACAAAGTATTAAACCAAGATTTTCAGAAATAATGAAGCATATTCAATCATATTGCTCTCACTAAAAAATATTAATAATTTTTTGTAAGAGCAAAAAGGTTTTTTGTACCGTTAATAAAATAAAATATTTTAAAATATTGTTTATTTCATCTTTATCTCATTGTTTTTTAATTTCTATTTTTTGTGTAGGTTTTATAATGTACATAATATATTAGTACAGTAGTACATGTATATAATTTATAAATAAATAAATATACATACATATAATGGGGGTGCGTGCTCAAAAAATTAATGATGGAGGTGTGCGATCAAAGAAGTTTTGATCACTGAGACCACTGAATTAATGCATCTGTATGAGTCTACAAACAGAGTTAAAAGACAATTCTTAGAGGAAAATCTTACTATGTAGCCCATTTGGGGGGATGGGGATGAAAAGTTAGAGGAGCTGCTTAAAAACATTCTGCTCAAAGATTTATTTAATTGCAGCATTAGCTACCAGTGCAAAATAATTTCTCTTAAAAAACTTAACACAACACCCCTTAAAGTAAACAGCACTCAGAGTTCACCATTAAATACAGCATTGGATAACATATAGGTCATACTAGCTTTCTAACTACTATAACACTAGCTTCCAGCTGCAGCACATCTGCTTGCGTGACTTTCTCTAGCAAACATCAACAGACTGTCACATACTTACTAAGTAATTAATAGTTGTGCTTTCCTCCCCGCGGCCCATATACTTGAAGAAGCGATGATCTGCCACCACTAATATCTTGCATGTGTTCTTGGAGTGGTCTGCAATGGCTCTTTTCTCCCGAAGGATGTTCACTGATTTGAATATTTAAGTGAAATCAAATATATTAGACACACATATTCCCTGAAAATTAATAACATATTTAGTTTCCATTTGATAACATGATTAGGTTGGTTTTTTTTTAGAGTAACCCCCTCTAAAAGCATAAAAAGTCTTCCTAATACTCCTCTATCCTATTTGTTCTAGGAAAGTAGTGGAAAACAGTGAAACTGTATAGGGAAAGGGTAGAGTAAAACTGGCTGGAGAAATAAAGCTAGTCAATTAAGCCTTTCACAGCATTTTCCCCTTAACCAAACCTCCCTCCGTGTTCTACTAATCCCCCTTCTGGCAGAGAAGCGCTAGATCCAACTCTACATAGAGCCAATCATGGCTCAAGAAGACTCTCTAGAGAAGAGCACTAGATGCCATATAGCCTCTCTTTGTACATCATAAAGAGACAAAAGCAAGGTACAATCCCATAAAACCATTTTCAGGTCACCTTTAAAGCAAAACGGGTAACTATTAAATCGCTGTAAAGGTGAAGGACTTGTATTGGTCCATTCTGTGCTCCTTCCCCCAAGATTGGTGCTCCTTCCCCAAGACTGGTGATGGCCTTTGGTGGTGTGTTTTCCCTCCCCAGTCACGATGAGTTTTAAAAGTTATAAAGTGATATGAGAGAGAGAGCGCAAAGTAGACAGTTTTCCAAACATGAAAGCATCATGGCCAGATACTAGTCTTACGTTACTACGTCGCTATATGAATAGGTTTCAAACATTTCACTCTAAATAGCAGGATGCTCACCTTCATTTAAACGGCTGCCCTCTAGTCCTTCGGGCAGTAATTCTTCCTCATTATGTTTTAAATAGCCACATACTTTGGGGGACTGTAAACGTGAGAAATCCTTAATATCTTCAGATCTGTAGACCAAGAGTCTTTCATCCTGAGTATTGTCTATATACCTCCAAAGTGGCTAAAAGTAATACAAGAAATGCAAGTGATTTAGGTATAGTGTGAATGCAAGGGCTTCTAGGATTATACATATTCAATAAATACGGCCAAAAAGTTCCACTAAAAATAGCCATAGCTGTGTACATAGAACTTAGAGCCTTGCCCCACCTACTTTACTCACACAAATAATTCTACTGATTTCAATAGTACTATTTGCATGAATAGCACAAGCGGGATTCAGCTCCTTATATTGAGAAATGGTCAACAGATAAAAAAAAACAAAAACATCAAGAATTCTTAGACCTTAACTGCCCTATGGGCAAAGCAGCAGCAGCCATCTATATCTTCATCAAAAGGAAAGGAATTATGCAGCCACTTTTGAAGGTTTAAAAACAGCACTTTCAAAAAAGTTTATGTGGAAGAAAAGAAAGCTGAGAGGTCTCTCCCCCAACAGTGGTCCTAAGAATTGTAGGGGTGAGCACAGGTAGGAAATTTACTACTTAGAACTCTGCCTCATTCAGTACAAGCCATAACAGATCATATGGAATACATGAGTGCACATATGCATATTTCATGAGTTTGCAAGTACTTCATGTGCAAGTTCAGCCCCCCCTTCCCCTTTTACTAACAATAAATTACTGTGCCTCCATTTAGTATAGTTTTTTAAACTCTCATAACTCATCCAAATTAATCCCAAATTTTCACAGGACATATTAAGGAAAAAAGAAAAATGTGTTAAACATCAGTCTAATCTAATTTGGGACCACAAACACTAAAATGTCTTAATCATAATCACATGGTGTCACCGCAGGGCAGTGTTAAGGCTGTTTGGGTGCCTGACTGTGCATTTCCCTACCTTAACATGATTGGATTTCTTTCAAGTTTAACTTTAACAGTGAATTCCTGGGTTTATAAACTCTTGGTTTTGAGATAACTGCAATACCCACAGAATGTGTTTCACTCCAACTTACTGATATGTATGGTCAACCTCCACACTCTTAACATACTTTTTGTCTGGAAATATACTGCATAGACACAACTCTTTATGGAAGTATTTAATAGTCTGTTTGTGAGATATTTATAGATATTCCCAGCATTATGTCAGAAGCTCAAAACAGTACAAGAATGCTAAACAACAAGAATGAAATACTAGGTTTTCAAACTAACCCTGGAGAAAATAAAAGGTTAAGTGCCAAATCCAAAATGTTAAAAGCTCTCCAAGTCCCTTCCTATGTAGAAGACAGGCACAGCATGCTACTCGAGAAGACACTGGTATGTTGCTAATGTTACAAATGTTCCCCATCTTACTTTTTAAAAGCTCTCTCTTATTTGTCAGATACAAATCTTTACCATGGAGGTGAAAAGCCTCAGAGCTTTAGCAAATGTTCTTTTACATTTAGATGCAGAAATAACTTATCAAGGCTCATCTCTAAGAATCTGACAAACTCTGCTCCTTTTTTACTGAAAAGTGTAACTGGGATGACACCGGACACATATATAGATGCAGAGAAGTCTATATAAAGAATAAGTTTATATTAAAAGGATAAAATTAAAATTTAGTATTCTAAAGTAAATTTAGTCAGTCCATACTACACAGCTGACAGGTTACACTGCTGGTCTTCAACCACTTTTCCTTGGTTGATACAAATGTAATTTTAACTGACATATCTTAAGAGGGCACTAACAGCATAAAGAGTATAAAAAGAATGTACTTAATTTTGACACCACCTACTTCTGCATTAGTGAACAAAGCAAACAGTATATTAGAAAACCTGCAATGTTCAAAAATGCTTCCCCAATACGAAAACAAAACTGTAAAGCGAGAACTCACTCTTCGGCATAAATGAACCTAAGATAGTAACTCCTAAGTGGTTTTACCAGAAGCCCTGGACCTTGTAGTTACCCCACACTTTTAAAGTGCTGGCACGACACACACGGAGAAAACAGTGAGCTAGAAGGAATTCATGCACATCAAAGGATTCCACTGAGGATAGTTTACTGATGACGTTCAAGTGGTTTGAAGTACAGTAGAACCTCAGAATTACGAACACCAAAGTTACGAACTGACCAGTCAACCACACACCTCATTTGGAACTGGAAGTATACAATCAAGCAGCAGTAGAGACAAAATATATATAAAGCAAACACAGTACAGTACTGTTAAATGTAAGCTACTAAAAAAAGGGAAAGAAGCATTTTTCTTTGTCATAGTTAAGTTTCAAAACTGTACTAAGCCAGTGTTCAATTGTAAACTTTTGAAAGAACCACCATAATATTTTGTTCAGCATTACGAACCACCTCCATTCCCAAGGTGTTCATAACTCTGAGGTTCTACTGTAATGACAAGTTGTTTTTATACACCATCAGATTGCCAAGATGCCTGTATGGCCTTATTTTCAGTATTCCAGTATTGTAGTCTACACATTTAATGGTTCACAAATTTTAATAAGGAACATTCTGCTTTACTAGAAACAATTTTTCTCACTGCATATTTATTTACATAAACATGCTGCATTCAGAATGGAACAACAATCTGTTGCTTCTGCCAGTGCTTAGAACCATGCATGTTTTCGTTACAACTGTGTGGAAAAGTAACGCTTGCAAAAATCAGTCAGAGCCCATCCCTCCAAAAATGTTTTTTCAGCTACAGAAGTATAGGTGGCTGGGGCGACAATAGGGAAATAGTATTGTTTTTCATCAAAGATGTTCCTATTGTCTCAATCTTGTTTTCACAGCAAACAGTACCTCTACATTGTATTCTTCACCATCAGTGTTGATTCTTACAGTAAAGTCTTCATCACCGATGTGCGCTATAACCTTGGAATTATGTTCACCTTTAAATGTAGAAGAGAAAAATTAAGTTAACTGATCTGACAACTGACTGATCTATTTAGCAAATGGCATCCCCTCTTCTTAAATCAATACTGCTTTCTCTGTAAAGACCAGAGTAGTTTTCACTCCAAAGCAAGACTATTTCCCTGTGCTATGCTATCAGGAAATCCAGGGAGATATGTTAAAACACAGTCTCCAAAAAAAAAAAAAGAAAGAAAGAAAAGGCAAAGTTGGTCAGAATCCCCTGGACCACTAGTAATGGGTTATGAAGCCTTTTACCAACATAAACCATTAACAGACATCATCATACTCCAGGGATTGGCAACCTTTGGCACACAATCCACGAGGGTAAGCACCCTGGCGGGCCAGGCCAGTTTGTTTACCTGCCGCATCCGCACGTTTGGCCGATTGCAGCTCCCACTGTTCGCCATCCCAGGCCAATGGGGGCTGTGGGAAGAGGCGCGGGCCGAGGAATGTGCTGGCCACCACTTCCCGCCGCCCCCATCGGTCTGGAGCGGCGAACAGCGGCTAGTGGGATCCATGATCGGCCGAACCTGTGGATGCAGCAGGTAAACAAACTGGCCCAGCCTGCCAGGGTGCTTACCCTGGTGGGCCATGTGCCAAAAGGTTGCCGATCCCTGCCACACTCAGTAGACGTGCCAAGGTTTAAGACTGGGCAACACTCTCATCCAGAAGAGTTGTCTATCCAGACCTGATTTGAGGCATTTTATATGATAGCGAGGTTGCACTGCCACTAGCTGGGCTGGTCTTGATTTTGTGAAAAGGACTTCAGTTCCTAGTACTGTAAAATCCAGGATCTCAATGAGAATTAAAGTCAAGACTCATTTTTAAAAGAGTAGAAGCCACAGTGGCCATAGTGTGTATTTTTGTAAAATACATCTTGATGATTTTCAAAGCCAGATTGCAAACCCTTATCTCAGTACATGCAGCACCAGTCTCACAAAATTGTCAAGAAAATTGACCAGCACAGGAACAAAATCTACCACTCTGACCACACTTGAGGAAAATGAAAAAGCAACGATACACAATTCACCATGGGCCAGCAGATTTTGACAAAGCTGTGCTACTCCCCAACAACGATGTGCAGTCTAGCTCATACTAACCAACTACATGTCCAGTGAAGAATTCTTGCCATTGTACATGATACTCCTTTTCCTTGCCTTTACCGTCCATTATTAGTGCTTGAAAGTTTTCAGAAAAGTGTTCAGCTGTTGACGTTAGGTATAATTTAAAGTGCCTGCAAAATAAATTTACTTCCATTTAATTTTAAGTGAACCATGCATAAAGAAACAGACATCAGCTTCTTGTTCTACTGAAACCTCTTTGGATGTTAGAAGACAATGATTCTTCAATTAATAATATACAAAAAATATGTTATTTGTCAGAATTACTGTATGACAGTACTTTTCTAAGAGCCATTTATAACATCTGTAAAGTAGTCAATGTTTATTAACAAGAAAAAAAATGTTATTTTTTTTACCCAAAGTTAATATATACAGCCACCCTTGCCAAAAGGTATTCAAACAAGGCTGATTTCTTTTGCATTGCTGGTCTTCAGAGAAAACCAGACCAGAAGATTTAACAAAACAGGTCAATGGTAAGTAATAAGATATGCCCCAATGATCCCATTTCCTGAAATATGCCCAAAAAACTTTGACAAAACTTGGCATCCGTAGCCCTTAATGGAAAATCTACAGCACATGGAGTTTTATCTTGTTTGCCACCAGTGTAACAGATTTTGGGGCATATATCAGCAATTATCCTGGGGAGAGAACCGGCAGTATTTTGAAGTGTTTGTTACAATAGAAGTGGAAAAGGGACAATGTATCAAGCAATATAAAATAGAAACATGGGAGATTTTTATCTATTTACTCTAGTATTTTGCTCTCATTCATGTTCTGTGCCTCCTGCCTCAGACGGAGGTAGAAAATACGCATACGAACTTATGTGATGCTGTATATCATGGTAAGTAGTAGTTGTGGACTTCTGGAGGGGCTGGGCGAGGGGAGGGCACATGGAAAGAGATGAGATGAGGATACTGCCTGACTGAATATGATCAGTCTACACCTTTTAGCAGGAGATGATTCTCGCTGAGTTTCAAGTTCGGAATTTCAGAGTTTAGAAAGCTAGGAGGGATTTTTCCTCGGATGGTCAAATTACTGTAGCCAACGCCCTTGTTCCTGGCCTCATTCCATCTCCCCCATCACATCTTTCGATCAAACACCAGTCCCCATCGGAGCCCAGAATGTCTTCCTGGCATTTCTGTAACAAACTGAGAAATGCTTTGTGGGATGGGGACGTCCACACACAATGTGAGCAAGTGGACTAAGTTCCCATAAACACCAATTCTCGGGCAGCATAACATGGTAGCCACAGACCAAAATACACAAGGACACAATGAGACTTTCAAGAAATGTAAGGTAGGCAAAAGTAATGGAGAGAAGCCAGAATCTGAAGAAAAAGCAGGATCCAACCCAATTAATGAAAAACTAAGGTAAACAATAAAATGAAGGAAATCTCAATCACTGCTTCTTTAATAACAGATGAATACAATATAGTTAAATAATCTTCCATTCTCTTGGTCTCTGTGAAGCAAATCACACAATCATGCATATCATTGACCCATAAGAATTAGCCAATCGTAACAGCAAATGCAAAAGGCATTTCTGTTTTGGCAATTATACAGTATTCATTTCAAAAGATAAAAAAAAAATCACAGACTAGAAGAAGAATATTAAACCAATATTTGCCACTGATGATTTCATTACCTACGCAAGGCTGAAAAACTTAAGAGTCTCTCTATATGCGATTCTGGCTGGAGGTCCCTTTTCCTTAATGAGTGTTGCTGGATATTCGACAGAGAGAGGATGTCATAATCTGAGAGCACGGATTCAAGCCTCTCTGAAATAGATATGGAGACAGTTTATAACACTTACAAGAGGAAAATACACATTAAAATTAAACAACTATTATAGCATCCAGCTGTAACATACATTACAGATATTCCAAACTCTGCAATCCACCTTAATATTAGAATAATTATAGTGCATTTCTGTAAAGGTGCTTTTTATACAGTCAGTGAGATGCTACAGTATGTGATAGGCACGGATAAATTCTCAGTTAATGAAATGTGTTCTAGTGGGAATTGCTTTAGCCCACAGCTTTACCATGACCCAACCAATAATTTCTTAAATTGCAGTTGTGTTCTGTATGCACCCTCCCATCCATTGGATCAGTTCAATGGCTTCTACTTTCCTTTGAGGTGGGCGAGAATACTTCAACTCCCTCTGTCATCTAATACAGTAGTTATCAACCTGAGGTCCGTGTACCTCTGGGGGTACTCAAAAGTCTTCCAGGGGGTTCTCAACTCATCTAGATCAGTATTTTTCAACCTGGAAGCTGCAGCCCCCGGGGGGGGGGGTACAGCACAGGTTTGGGGGGGTTGCAAGTGCAGGGCTGGCATTAGGGGGTGGCAAGCAAGACTTCAGCTTCAGCTAAGCCTCACAAGTGAAAAAGAGACTCAAGTATCACCCTGAAATGTAAGTAAAATATTTATATTCCAATAGATTTAATTGATAATTATATGGTAAAAATGAAAAAGTAGGCAATTTTTCAGTAATAGTGTGCTGTGAAGGGTGGATTTGATTTAAATCAAATTGATTTAAAATCACTAGTCAAGACAACTATTTAATCATGGATTTCAACATAAAAGTGCATTCTTGCTGGTTGTTATAACCTTAATACATATTCTTCACAACTCAGAGATAGATGTAGGCTTCATTTCTAGAAGGAACACGCTATACATTTTTAAAGTGATTCTGAAAACTTTTCAGATCAGTTTTATAGTTATATCAGAAAATGAATGATTGTTTGGTTATTTCATTTACCAAAAGTAATTGAAGCAGATACTTATGAAGTCACTGGGGAGGTGAACCATCTCCATTTCAACAGGTTAATCATTAATATTTGGAGGACTTTCTTGCCATATTGTATTAAGAGAAGATCACCACCAGATTGACATTTAAATTGTTTGTTTAACTAAACAACAACGTTATGTATTCTGGATTTTTTTTCTTCAATAGCAAACATATAATATTTTAACAAAACAAGCATATGAATTTTTGAATTTAGTTAAACATTCAAGTTTTTTAAAGTCAGGTTTGTTTTTGCTAAAATTGTTTTTAACTAAAAGAGTTAATGAAGTTTTGTAAGGGAATAAAAGTTAAATCGACTATGTCGGCCAGTTCAACATGAGATACTTAAAATATTGGCTTCTGCAGCTAACTCAGTCACCTTCACCTTCATTTTCCTGCTTGTTCATTATCTGGAAAAGAAAACAAGCTTTCCTGCTTTTTCAGGTCCCAAACGATTTCTCAGTTTGGAATGAATTAGTCCAAAGGAAGAAAAATATTCTTTCCACATTGGCAGAAGAAGCTACTGCTGTTAAAAGTGAGATTATCACTTCAAGAGTCACTGAATCCAAGTGCTTAAGTGACTTCCAACAATTCACTGGTGTGACTTGCTTTAAAACATCAAACACACATTTCTTGAATGGTTCTTACTCCCAAACTGGGTCTCTTTTATGGCCTGCTGCCATTATAGGTTTTCCCTTCTAATGAGAGAATGGTATAGTAAATCTCAAATCGAGGAAGGCTACACTCAGAAAGACCTCAAGACTTCTGAAATATGCTGCTCAGTTTCACTTTTGTTTCTACTGCCTGTCCTTCCCTTCTCATATTTCTCTCCAGACTTCTTCTCCTTGTCCAGATCTATTCCACCCTCAACAATCTTCTATTCATTGTACTTTTTGAAACTTTGCACTTTTAGAGAGAGGTAAGGGATTGACTCTGTGTACACAAATTTGCAGAAAGACAATAGGGTTGAGGTCTGTTATTTCTCACCTCTATATATTTATTTATTTTAAAACATTTTTGCTGTTAACATGCTTATCTCTGGAGACACAAATCCACAGTTTGAGAACTGCAAAACTAAGCATCTCTGATGGTACCTTCTAGACTAACCACTGAGTCCCATTGGGCAGATAGAAAGATTAACCTACATAATCTATACTGAAGCCCTTGGAACACCATAAAATTGGGTCCCTAATCCATGACCTATTGGAACTCATTTACTAAAATTTTCTTAAACATTTCATGAATATATTGTCTCATTCTATAGAATTAGAATTTATAATCCCTATTCCATGATGAGATATCTTTGAGCTATAATGTATCTTAATTAAAACTATTTTAGATACGTTTTTTCCCCAAAAAGCATTTTTATCAAAAAAATCCAATTTAAATTAAAAAAAAAAAGATTTTTTTATTTTTTTAAAAGTCATTGATTTTTATCCACCCTGGTGCTGTGACACTTTTGTATTTGTATGTCTGATTTTGTAAGCAAATAGTTTTTAAGTGAGCTGAAACTTGGGGTATGGAAGACAAATCAGATTCCTAAAAGGGGTACGTAGTCTGGAAAGGTTGAGAACCACTGATCTAATACACGCCAAACTGCCTTCTGTTCTCCTCCTCCTTTCGATGGAGGGAAGAAAATTTTCCCAAATGAATGTGCTTCCTTCAGGCATTCCTTGTCCCCCACAACTTCCTGCAATAGTTAGAGAATGGAAGGCCCCGCACTGGGACTCTAGAAATTTGAGGGGAAATCCAAGCTTTGCCACAAACTTCTAGTGTGACCTTGAGCAAATCACTTAGGGCCCATCGAGAGTTAGCTGCTTTTGAAAAACCCATTAGGTTCTACCTGCAATTTCAGGTGCCTAGGTACCTTTAGAAATGTGGCTTTAGTTTCTCAGTACCTCAACTCCCCATACGCAAAATGTAGAAAATACTTCCTTTGACTTCTCTATTTATACAGTAAGCTCTTCAAGGGAAGAAATAAGAGGGAACACAATAAAAATATATAAAAAAATGAATGATCTAGAGAAGGGAGAACAGGAACTTCTGTTCTTCTTGTCTCATAACACAGAACAAGGGGATGTTCAATTAAATTAAAAGGTGGGAAATTCAAAACTAATAAAAAGGAAATAGTTTTTCACAGAACACGTGATTAAGTTGTGGAACTTATTGCCAAAGAATGTTGCTGAGATCAAGATGTTAAGATTTCAAAAGTGATTAGATATTTACATGGATATCAATAATATCCAAAGCTATAATTAATGATAATTTTGAAGGGATATTAAACCCCATGTTTCAGGGCTTATCCTAACCTCTAATAGAGGTCAGGAGGAGACCCATCAGGGGGCAGATTATCTGACATCTACTATCCTGGTATTCTTACACCTTCCTCTGAAACACCTGGTGCTGGTACTTGTCAGAGACAGGCTAGATGGACCTTGGGTCTGAACCAGTGTGGCAGTTCCTACATAACTCAATATGGATATGTTCAATGCCTACGCACAGTGGGACCCCTTCTCTTCTCCCCACCCCATCTCAGCTGGGGTCTCTAATACATATTACAGTAGCACTGTGACAGCCACCCTAATGGCCAAACCAACAAACCACAGTCTTAAGAAATTGCTTATCTAAAGATCCTAAGATTTCTAATTTTACAGGCCTGTTAGTTAAATAGGCAACAGTCCTAGCCCACTGATTTTTCCTGAGCTCTTAGTAGTCGGTTAAGACTATCAGCTTGAAAGAAAACTGAATTAGGAGGAACTTCAGGAACCACACCTGACCCTCAGTGTCTTCTCCCCCGTCCTCCATCAAGGTATGACCCTGGGCCATAGATGCAGAGCAACAACTACAGTGTAGCATTGTTACTGGAAAGAAGGGAGGACACTCGGATTTAATTGTAAAGGAGGGTGAATCCATTTGTGTGTGTATTGGGTTTGGGGAAGCTTCAGAAATCTAATATGGGGAAAACTAGGGCAGGGACCACTCCCCCCTTCTGGCACTGCACAAGAAGCCCTAGCTAGGGCATGGACACTCCCACCCTCAAACGCAAATGAAATATTGAACGCCTGTGTTTTGTTGCATCATAAACAGATCAGTGATTCTCAAGCAATTCCCTATTTAGACACCCCTGCCCTGACACCCTTCCACGTTCCCATTTAGCAATATGAGAAAGGAGGATGCAACCACACTGCCTAACAACTGTTTGCAATTCCCAGATTTAAAGAACCCACAACAGATTATAATGGTTTTCAAGTAGAAAAACCTGTTCTTAAGGATGTTTTCTCACCGGTGCAAAACAATCTGTTACAGGTAGCATCGCCGTAGTTTGCATTGTTTCCAAATGCAAAACTGATTTGATTCACACAATGAGAAAAAAATCCTTAAAGTCAAATTTCATACTTCAAAACCATTGTAATTGGTTGCTTAGGGTGCAGTAAGCAATAAAACAGGTGTTTCACAATTCAGTCATTTGTCACACATCTAGAACACACTGAACTCTCCGAAGGCTGAGAGGTATGGGATTCTGCTTTCTTTCTGACACTCATTGCCCTATGTCAGCTTCTCTCATGCAGCAGTGTTTGGGAAAAATTAAAAACTAGAAGAGGGAGCAATTAGATCAGTGAGTCTTTTCCATCTCTAGATTCTGTGCAATAAATCTCAGCCTCTTTCAATGATCTCAGCTAAGGAGAATAGTTTCTTTTGTCAGGCAAATGGCTTCTGGAGGCCAGTCCCCTACAATCTTCTCTGGTAGCATCTCCGGAGTTACCTTATGGACACATAAGGAAATATTAAAAGAAACAAGGACTGTAGAGTTGATATAACAGCTGAATAAGAAGACTTATAGATATGTAAAGTAACAAATGACACAACCTGCTACTCTGACACTCCTACTTATTGTACTAAATGAACAAGAAAGCACTTGCTGAATTAAATGCAAACACATTTAGGATAAATAAAAAAAATATTTCTTGCAACATACAAGACGTGCTGTTGCCAGGTATTATTCAGTCAATTAGCTCAGATATCGAAAGGAGAAAAAAAGAATCTAATAGTATCTGCTAAACACTGGTGCCGCTTTATCAATAAAATATGTTTAAAAACTTACAGAAAGGAGAAACTCAAGTTACTTGTTTACCCAGCCTTTGTTAAAGATGAACTGTAAGTAGTTCAACAGAATAAACTCCGATCCTGCACCATGGTCCAACTGTACACAACTCAGTAAAAAAGGATTGAGGCCACAGTAAGCAAATGTGTTTTGGCCAAGTTTAACTACCTCTTCCGCTTTCATTCTCCACTAGCCTTCCACTGCCTTTGACATGGTCAGGCCTTCCCATTCCTCCATCCCCAGCCTTCCCCCTCTGGGCTTCCATGACACTGTGCTGGCTCAGATCTTTCCTTTCTGCTCCCTAGTAGTTTCTTTCCAAGGCTCTAACTTCTCCTCTTTCTGACAGAGTCCAGATTGGCTCCATCCTTGGCCCTCTTCTATTCTTCCTCTGTAATCTCTCATTGGTAACTGTCATACGCTCCCCTGGTTACAGCTATGATCACATTTATATTGATGACTCCCAACTCTATATCCCAACCCCCTTCCTATCAGTAGTCCCACATCTATAACTCACTCTCGTTTTTCTTTGATATTTTGCTGCCACAAAGATAACTAAACAGTCCCCCAGACCCTCTTCCCAAAACTGAAACCACCACCATGCTCATCTCCCATGTTCATAACTTTGAGGTAACCTTTGATTCCTCCCTCTCTTTCCTTTCATATCCTAGCCATGTGGGACTTTAGGCAGGTTAAAATATTTTTATTTCAGTGGGGTTAAGACTTTGCAGATCCCACCTGAGCACAGGCAAATATTTCTTTTTTAAAAAAAGCTACATTTTAACAAGCATTGCATCAGATCTAATACATGACCAAAGAACAGGGGTCGGCAACCTTTCAGAAGCGGTGTGCTGAGTCTTCATTTATTCACTCTAATTTAAGGTTTCGCGTGCCGGTAATACATTTTAATGTTTTTTAGAAGGTCTCTCTCTATAAGTCTATATATTATATAACTAAACTAGTGTTGTATTGTAAAATAAACAGGGTTTTCAAAATGTTAAGAAGAAGCTTCATTTAAATTAAATTCAAATGTTGATCTTATCTGCTGGCGCTGTCAATGCTTGCCTGGGTTGCGGGCTCTGTTCACGCCTAGCCGGCAGCTGGGCTGAGCCTGGGCCGCAATGCGGGACCCCAGCTGGCAAGGGTCCGTCCGCGCAGACCCCAGACCAGCAGCAGGCTGTGCGTGGCTGGCGCCATGACCCAGAAGGGCTGGGGGCAGCAGGGTTTGGGTCAGGGCTTGGGGGTGGGTTGTGAGGGGTTGGTAAAGGGTCAGGGCAGAGGGGGCCGCTGGGGTATCGGGTGGGGTGCAGTCAGGGTAGGGTTTGCAGGTGGTGGGGGGATGGTGGAGTCACGCAGACGGGCTGTATGATGAGGTAGGTACAGGGCTCGGAGGGCGAGGGCCTGGGCAGAGTGTGGGGCTCAGGGCACAGGCGTGGTGTGTGTGGGGTGGTGGGGTCAGGGTCAGGGAAGAGTGCTGGGTGACTGCCCCCCTAATAAACTCTCAACCCCGCTGCTCCGTTGTCTCCCTCCCCCCATCTAAGCCTCCTTTCCTTGTCCCCAGACTGGACTCTACCTCTTACCTGTCCCTGACTGCCCCGCTTATCCACAGCCCTGTACCCAGCCAGACCCCTGGACTCCCAATGCCTATCCAACCACTCCCTGCCCCCTGACAGGGACCCCCAGAACTCCCGACCCATCCAACCCCCTGCCTGCCCCAACCCCTTTCCACCCTTGCTCCTGACAGGACCCCAGAACTCCGACCCCATCCTCCCGCACTCCCTGCCTGCCCCAAATTCCTTTCCCACCCCTGCCTCCCTGACATGAACCCAGAACTACCAACTCATACAACCCTCCCAGCTCCTTGTCCTCCTGCACCCTTCTCGAGACCCCCACCCTCCTTGCTCCCAGTCCCCTGACTGCCCTCTGACCCTATTCCCTCTGCCCCCTCACAACCCCGCGGGACTCCCATGCCCCATCAACCCCCCCCACCCTCCAACCACCTCATCCAACCCACCCTGCTCCCGCCCTACCCTGCCCCCACCCTTATCCAACCCCCCCAGCCCTGGTGCCAACTTTAGCCATGAGGCTCCAACAGAGCTAGTACGTGCTCCGCGGAGCACACAGCCCCACCTCCGGTTGTGTGGAGCATGTCTGCCTCCCTGCAGAGCCAACAGCCCGACCTCCAGAGTGCTGCGCACGCCGCAGGCTCCAGGGGAGGGGGAGAAGTTAGGGAGGGACCAGCAGTTGCTGCGCTCGCCCTCGCGCTCCAGCCCTGAAGCACGAACCCAGCGGCTCTTGCACTGCCGGATTAGTGGGTCATTTGCCCACTTCTTGTGGCCGGCTCTGCTTCTGCTCCCTGCTCCTGCGGGGGAAGTGGAGGGCAGAGGAGACCGCGCCGGGCTGGGCAGGATTTTTAGTGGCATGCTGGAGTCCTGGCAGGCTCCAGTGTGCCATTAAAAATTGGCACGCATGCTGTCTTTGGCACGCGTGCCATAGGTTGTCAACCCCTGCCATAGAACTAAGGTCTTTATTATTGCAGGGGGCCACACATTCTTAATCAGAAGAAGAGGTAACTATAAATTTTTAGGAAAGATAAAGATGTCCAATGTTCAGCTACCAATTAAAATGCTACCCACATCTTTCAACACCCTTAATTTCTATGATCAACAAAGTAAGTTCCCATTATCTCATATCCAATGTATTGCCTTGAAAGCAATAAATAAAATGCAGCAAAAAAATATCAAGTCAGCCATTTTATAAACATGCTTTTGAATTCTCTCACTTATACACAAAGGTCAAACTTGTCTAAAAACAGAATTTTAACCTAGAAGGTGTAATTAACATTTTTAAAATCCCGCCTAGGGTTATCTAATGGTACATAAACTCTAGTCAAATCACAATAATTACTACAATTTCTAATTTTTTCAGTGTCTCAATTTAATTTATTATTCTACCTGAATCCTGAGTATATTCTCCTATGATAAAAAACCCAAGATACTCTTTAGTTCCACTTTATACAGTAGCAATGTTTTGATAAAAGACCTAATTTCATTACAAACACAATTCACGATCTGAAATCCTAATCCAGTCCAGGAAACACAAATGAAAGTCTTTGATACAAGTTAAGCGACTGTATAGATGACACAAAACAGAGTCTAGTTCAGTGGTTCTCAATCAGGGATATGGGTACCCCTTGGGACACACAGAGGTCTTCCAGGAAGTAGATCAATTCATCTAGATATTCGCCTAGTTTTACAACAGGTTACATAAAAAGCACTAGCAAAGTCAGTACAAACTAAGATTTCATACAGACAATGACTTCTTTCTATTGTTCTATAAACGACACACTGAAATTTAAGTACAATAGTTATATTCCTCTTGATTTATTTTATAATTATATGTTAAAAGTTAGAAAAGTAAGCAATTTTTCAGTAACAGTGTGTTGTGACATTTTTGTATTTTTACGTCTGATTTTGTAAGCAAGTAGTTTTTTAGTGAGGTGTAACGTGGAGGTATGCAAGACAAATCAGACTTCTGAAAGGGGTACAGTAGTCTGGAAATGTTGAGAGCCACTGCTCTAGTTTCATCTATCTCATAAGTAGGTAGACAATTTCTGTGTTTCTATCAATCTAAATAAGTATTTTATTTTATTTTTTTGCCTGTTATAAGCACATTACACAGGAATACCTGTGTGTGAAAATGGCTCAAAGCAAGAATCGGTTGTATAAGTTAGGCTGTTTATCATGGGCCAAGAAACAAGTTTTAAAAACTTGTTTTAAACCCATTTCCAGCTAAACTGGTTCGTAATATTTCTCACAGAGCTTGTTCCCAACCACTCTTACCTGCCAAGACAGGTCAGAAAAAACGGTTACTAACCTTCCGTTAACTGTTTTCTTTCAGATGTGTTTCACATGTCTATTCCACTCTGTGTGTGTGCACTCTGAGCACAGTCACCAGAAATTTTTCCCTTAGTGGTACTTGTTGGGGTGGCTCAAGTGCCCTCTGCTGCCGCATGCCGATAATGCCGGTGTAAAGTGCCCAGCCAACCCTACAACCCCCTAAGTTACTTCTTTCCAGAAAACTCCAATGTAGAGGGGCAGGAGGGCAAGTCGTGGAATGGACATTTGCAACACATCTCGAAGAACAACAGTTACGGAAGGTGGGTAACCGCTCATTCTTCTTTGAGTGATTGCACATGTGCATTCCACTCCAGGTGACTTCCAAGCAGTTAAATAGGTGGAGGAATTGGAGTTCATGGTCACACAGACTGCAGAACTGCTCGACCAAATTTGCATTGTCTTTGGCATGCTGAGTGATGGCGTAAAGGGAGAAGAATGTGTGCACCGATGACCAGGTCACTGCTTTACAAATGTCCTGAATAAGGATCTGTGCTAATGCTGCTGAGAATGCTTGCGACCTTGTGGAATGAGCAGTCAAGTTAGCTACTGGCAAAACACCTGCCTGAACATAACAAGACCGTACACATGAAAATACATGAAGCGATCCAGGACAAAATTGTCTGTGAAAAGATTGGGAGACCCTTAATCCTGTTAGCTACAGCTAACAACAGTTGGGTGGACCTTCGGAGTAATTTAGTTCTCTCTATGTAGAAAGCTAGGGCTTGCCTAACATCCAATGAGTGAAGACATTCATTCCTATTTGCATGTGGCTTTGGGTAGAAGATAGGCAGGTATGTTACCTGATTGCTACGAAATTACAAAACCACTTTTGGGAGGAAACTGGGCGGGGTGGGCGGGAGGGCGGACACACGTAAATACACCTTATCTTTAAAGAAGACTGCATGGAGACTCTGATACGAGGGCACAGAACTTGTAGATCCTTCTGGCCAAAGTGATGGCCACTAAAAAACCACTTTCTGGGAGGAGTACAATAAGGAGCAAGTTGCCAAAGGTTCAAATGTTGGTCCCATAAAAGTTTCAAAAAGACCAACTTCAGTTCCCAGGGGGAACGGACTCTATTACTTGAGGGTATAATCTTTCTAGGCCTTTGAGGAATTGGACAGACATGTTATTTGAAAAAATGGACCAGTTATCCACACGAGAGTTGAAAACTGATATTGTTGCAAGGTGAACCTTGATTGAGGAGATTGCAATAGATATTCAAGGATATCTTGTATGGATGAACACATGAGTGATCTGATGAACTTGCTCTAAGCAAGTCTGCTCCCTGGCAGTTAGCCATGGAGCTTCCAGGCCGTTAGATGACAGGATCTCAGGATCAGGTGGAGCAGCCAACCATGGTCCTGGGAAATCAGCTCCGGGTGCAACCACAGCAGGATATAGTCACCACAGAGATCTAGTAGAGTGGAGAACCAGTTTTGGTGGGTCCAAGCTAGGACTATCAGAATAACACAGTCCCTCTTGATCTTTAGCACTGCTCTGTGCATGAGCAGAAAAAGGGGGAAAAAGCATAGTAAAGATGTCCCATCGAAGATAGTAGGAAGGCATCCATGATACCTGGACTGTGGTCTTGTAGGGAGTAGAATTGGTGACACTCTTCTACCTGTTTGCAAATAGGTCTATCCAGGGAATTTGCCACTGCTGGAAAATGTTTCTTACCACATCTGGATGAAGGGACCACTAGTGGTGACTGGAGAAAGGCCTGCTGAGGCAGTTTGCCAGCTCATTTTGCATTCCTGGAAGGTAAGAGACCTCAAGGTTGATTGAGTGGACTATGCAAAACTCCCACAGCTGTATTGATTCTTGATAAAGGAGGAAAGAGTGAACTCCTCCTTGTCTGTTGATAAAACATGACTGCAGTATTGTCTATGAGAACAAACAAATTTCCTGTAATGTGCGGCAGGAAGGCCTGACAGGCCAGGCGAACTGCTCTGAGTTCCCCAACGTTGATGTGGAGTGAAAGTTCTGCCAAAGATAAAAGGCCTTAAGTCTGGAGAGGCCCCACCCTAGCCCTGATATGTTTGAGATCAGGGTCATTGACAGCTGAGGGCATATAAAGGGAAAGCCCGCACAAATAGTGAGCAGATCCAGCCACCAGTTGAGGGTGATGAGAACCTGTGCAGCCCAGATGGTGGCAGCTTGGCAAGTACACTGAGGCTAACCACATCTGGAGGGGTCTGAAGTGTAGCCTTGTACGTTGTATCATATATGTGCATGACATCATGTGACCTAAAAGCCTCATACAATTTCAGGCTGTTGTAATTGGATGATCTCTTAGGTATGTTATCAGGCATCTGACTGGAATCGTACCTCTGGGAGACAGGCCCTAGCCTTAGTAGAGTCGAACATCAGTTCAATTAACTCTATCCTCTGCACTGGAGCAAGAGTAGATTTTTCTGCATTTACCAGAAGGCCTAGGGCCTTGAACACTGACTGGGTAAGTTGAATGTTGGATACTACCTGACCCCTGGACCAGCCCTTACTAGCCAGTCATTTAGATCAGGGTAAACCTGCACCCCCAACCTCTTCAAGAAAGCTATCACTACTGCCATACATTTTGTGAACACCCGTGGAGCTGCAGACAGACCGAATGGGAGCATCATGAATTGGTAGTGTAAGTGGTTCCCCTTAAACCTGAAGAACCTTCTGTGTCCTTGTTATAGCGATATATGAAAATAACATCTCTTAAATCAAGGACATTGTACCAATCCATGGGATCCTGGGAAGGGATAACAGATGCCAGGGTGATCATGCTGAACTTTATTTTGTTGAGATAGTTACTGAGCTGACGCAGGTCTAAAATCGTTCTGAGACCTCCCTTGGCTTTTGGGATTAGGAAATAATGGGAGAAGAACCTCTTCCCTCTTAAATTCTGCAGAGCCTCTTCCATGGCTCCCACCCAAAGGTTGAGATTGAACTTCTTAGGGCAGAAGTTCTTCATGAGAGGGGTCCCTGAAGAGGGAAGGGGAGGGAGGATGGGAAGGAGGGGAAGAAATAAACTGGAGGATGTATCCCACTTCTATCATGCTCAGTATCCAACTGTCCATAGTGATATGGGACCAAGCACAGAAGAAGTGGGAAAGGCAGTTTGCAAATAAAGGAGAAACAGGGTCTGTCATCGCAGGAACTGGTACAGTGTCATAGAGTGTCCCATGAAAAATGCCTGCTTAGAACCCCCTGGATGTCTGCGTGGGGCAGGCATTGATGTCAAGACAGAAGGGAGTAGTGGCCTATGCCTAAAACCCAGGGCTTTGGAGTGGAGCCCAGAGCTGGAGCCCAGAGCAGCTCCGGAGCAGTGCAGCTGGAGCTTAGCTCCAAAGCTCTGCTAAAACCCGCTTCTCTTTCTCTGCAGATCTTGATAAGGAGTCAGGGCAGAGTATCGGATGGGCTGTTGAGGTCTACAGTGCTTCTTTGAAGGAGCTGGTATGTACAATCCAATGGACTTAAGGGTTGCCCTGGAGTCTTTTAGACCATGAAGCTTCATATCAGTCTGTTCTAAAAAGAGCAAAGCTCCTTTGAAATGTAGGTCCTGAAGGGTTTGCTGGACCTTTGCAGGAGTCCCAATCACTGCAGCCATGAACTGCTGCACTTGTAATGTGACCCTTGCCACTGATTTCCTTCATCCACAAGAGAGAATTCTTGTCTAGTCTCTTGTGGGAGCAAGTCCTTGAATTTCCACATGGAGTCCCACATGTTAAAATCATACCTGTCCAGCAGCACCTGATGGTTTGCAATTCTGAGCTGTAACTGTCTCATAGAATAAACTTTCCTGCCGAACAAGTCTAATCTCTTTGAGGCTTTTGTGTTTGGGGTTGCAACCCGATGACCCCGTCTTTCTCATTGGCAGCAGCTACCAGCAGGGATTCTGGGGGGTAATGAGTGTACAGGAACTCATAACTCTAGGCAGGAACAAAGTTCTTTCATTCAGCCCTTTTTGATATGGGGGGAAGGGATCTGCCACGAGGTCTTAACCATGTCCATAATGGCCTCACTGAGAAGCAGGGCTACTTTTGAAGGGCCTGCAGTAGCTAAAATGTCAACGGATGATAGGATCCAGCGTGTTCCCTCCTGTTCATCGGCACCAACTCTTGTACTGTCGGTCATACCGGTACCAACAGCATATGGTCTCTGACAGCGACAAATGCCTCCTGTATGGTCAGTACTGAGACAGTATCGATACCGCACTGTGCAGTACCAGACTCAACAGTGCTTGCATCAACAGTGCTGACTTCTGCAGTACCAAGGCAGAGGAGTGCTTTGGTTTAGATTGCACTCTGCTCTGATCCCCATGCCTGGCCGTCTCAGGGTCAGGGATTGCCCCCTCTCAGCCAGCTGTTTCTTATGCCTTTTCCTAGGTACTGGGGATGGTGACTGGTGCCAGGACTCCAGTACAGTAGGAGGAGCACTCTTGACTGATGCCGAGGCACTCAGTGCTGAGTCTGACTGGCCTAGCTCAGATGGAGGTCTCAGAGCCACCTCCATGAGCAAAAAGTTCAGCCTGGCCTCCCAGTCCTGCTCCATGTGAGGTCTAAAGTCCCTACAGATCTGGCAACTGTCCCCAGGGTGAGCTTTTCCTAGGCACTTCAGACAGCTTGAGTGTGCATCGCTCAGAGACATAGCTTTGTTGTAGGAGGTGCAGGGCTTAAAGCCTGGTGACCATGGAATGTCTTGGCATGGGGAATGGACAAAAACTCTGCTAAAACACAAAGAGACAGAACTTCACTACAATTAACTAAAACCGACTACAACTATGTACAGGAAGAAGAAGACGACAACCAATGAGAGAGCTTGCAAAAGCAAAGATAGCAGTTCCACGGACCATCACAGGTGGTAAGAAGGAACTGAGAGGGTTGTGGGGTCCACTGGGCACTTCATACAGCACTGGTGGCTTGTGGCAGAAGAGGCCTTTCAAGCCGCCTGACAGGTGACACTGAGGGGAAAATTTCCAGCAACTGTGCTCAGGGCATGCACACACCTGGAGTTGAATGCACAAGTGTAATCACTCGAAGAAGCAAACAAAAGTACCTAAACTCAGTTAGATCCCAGACCAGTGTAGAAAGGGCTTTCCATTACTATAAAATTCCACCTAAAGTGGTTATTTTTATTGATTTTGCTAACAGGAAGTTTGATAGGGATCTTTTCTTACTTACTTATGATGGGGTTCCTGCTGAAGACTGCAGAAAACACTGGTCTGCTCTCTGGACAGTGTGAATGTTTCTCTGAAAGCATAAACTCTCCCAGTAGTAGTTTAATTAATTAAAAATAGCCAAAAATCATTCAGAGATTTTGTAAGAAGTGCCCTGTGAGCTTCTCCTCATTTATACATGTATTACCTCACAGCCAACAGCCTTCAATTTTCTTCCCTCATTCAAACACCAATAATGCCCCGAACAGTCAGCACTGGTGAGTGACATTTATCCAGTTTAATACAGTAGGTGTCAGAAATCAGTCTGCCTGTTACCAGTAGAGTATGCGCTACACTCCCTCTTAAAGCAGATATTGCCCATTCTGGGTAAAACATTTTGCATTCCCTTTTAAAAGCAATACATTGAAAAAAGTAAGAAACCTCACATCGGTCCTCAACATCACATTCAAAGTGAGACAAATGCAATATAGCTCCATTTTCCAAAACAAGAAAATCATCACGTGATTCGGCTCTCATGAATCATGAGCTTTCATATATCCTGAAGTTGAGAACAGTCAAGTCATATGATGTAATCTTTCTTCAGGAAGATGACATTTTTGTACTTTGTTCAACACTCCAGAAATGAATGCATCAGTACTGGTCTTTTACAGAGCAGAATACAAAGAGCTACACTGTGATTTAACGTATCACAAATAAATTTCGGATGGGTCAGAACCCAGGTAGATACAATCAGTAACTGGCCAAACTTGTAAAACCTTACACGCAACTTGCTGTCATTTCTCTGTTTGGATACAACACGGTAATTTCTGAACACTGCATCCAGTCAATTCCAAAATTTCAGGGAACGTTCTAGGCATCAATGGGAAGAATCCTATTGATATTTGGTGAAAGTTAGAAATGGTGGATACAGAAATGGTGGAGCAGATCTATCAGCTTCAGCTACCTTAGTAATTGTCTACAGATCAAAGAAATGGTTGATAGCAGCCATTAACATATTTCAGCATAATACCCCTCATTTTAGCTCTATCCATTTTTCCAATACAGTTTAAAAATGGAGAGGGGAGAAAGAGTAAGAATGGTGGGGGTGCAATGGAGGAACACATATCACTCCTAACATGATGGACAGAGCAATGGAATCCCTGAATCAGAAGGCGACAGGAAAGTGGCACAAAGGGAGGTTATGGAGGAGAATGAAGAGATGAACCCCTGATGTGTGCAGCGAGTGTGTTTTACAGAAGCAATAAGGTGTGGGAACCTCAAGTCAAAAGTTAGTCAAGAACCAAGCTCTGTATGACAGAGGAATTCCTTGAGATTTCATTGGTTGATGCTTCGAGGACTTTCTTGAAAAAGATAGCTGTGATAAACTTAGATACACAATCTGTAAATCAACAAAGACTTTTCCAGACAACCAAGGGTATACAGCTCCTTTACATCAATATCCTACTGAAATTAAATGTTTGATGTTAAGTTCTTTGGGTCACAGTCATCCCTGATAAACTGAATTAAAGTTCCACCAGGAATGAATCTGGATCTTAATATTTAATAAAAGTTCACATCTGGGACAGAAGTTTACATTGGTCTAATCCCCACAACCTTCCCCCAAACGTGGTCATATTTGTTGGGTCTCCTGCATATACAGGATAAATTCCACAGCAGCAGCAAAGTAAAACTGAGAAGGAGTCACTGTTCCTGTGAGCTATGAACAGAGGCGGCAGCAGCCTCAGTCCTCTGCTGCTACTACTGTATGAGGAGTGGAGCAGGAAAGAGGAGAGAAAACAAATCATCACGGAGAATAAAATCTCAGATTTGTTTTGGATTGCTCACAACTCAGGCTAAAGTTGTAACAGAGGAAAGAAAGTCTTGCCATAGTTAGGGGAACACACTAAACTTGAAACCTAATCAATTTTTTTTAAAGTGTCAGAAGTAATTTCAAGTACTCTGACTCCAAGTCCTCGTCAACTATTGTGATTTTACAAACATTTAACTTACTTTTGAAACTCCCCTCCACCCAACATTGTGAGAGAGAGAGACGCAAACAAAAGGGAAAGCTGGCCAAACAGGGAAACAAACATACTAAACCAACAACAACAACAAAACCCACAAAGTTATTGAATTAGTAAGACCTTACCTACATGGGAAAGTTTTTCAGTATATTTTTCTGCTAGACCTATACCAAAAGAGTGCATCCACACCACTCTGCTTATGTCAAATTAAGCTACTTCCTTGCAAATCATAGCTCAGAGCTGTGAGGATACATTTTTGAAATAGTAGAATTCTGGTACTTTGGGTCATATTAACAAACTCCCATGACAGCTGATCATTCATTTGGTTTTAGTGATTCAGTGACATTTTCAAACAGCTGTCAGGCAGCATGGTAGGACCACAATCCTGAGAGTAATTAATACAAACAGGGTGCCACAGATGTATATACAGTCATGCGGATGGATGGCTTTGTTTGAGCTGGGAGATAGCCATCAGCACAGCTGCCATGATGCCGTGCAGATACTGCTAGAGGAGGAGGGCGAACAGTTACTTCTGCATAACATCTTCCCAAAGCAGCTTCACTCAGTGAAGTTAGCCTGCACTGACTGATGGAACAGGTGCTGCAGAAATGGGATGACCCGCAGTAGTGGCAGAACTTCAGAATATAGAAGGCTGCTTTCCTCAAGATCAATGCAAAGCTCTCCCTATAGCTGCAGTGGCAGAACACACACGAGTGTTCCCTTCAGCATGGAGAAGCATGTGGAACCATCTGGGAGCTCACCATCCCCGACTGCTAATAGTCAGTACCTGACCAGTTTAATGGTGGTAGATCAGCTGTCAGGGCTGTTGTCACAGAGGTTTGTGCGGCTATTAAGAGGGTGCTGCTGCGTCAGGTCATAAAGCTGGGCAACACACAGGAGGTTACTGATGGATTTGCACATTGGGCGTTTCTCAATTATATAAAGGGCCACTGATGGGCCACGTGTCTATTACCTGCCCCCGCAGCACCAGGCCTCAGAATTCATCAACCACAATGCTGTTCCATAGTGCTAAGAGGTCTGGTTGATCACTGTGTTTAGTTCACCAACATTAATGTGGAGTGATCTGGAAAGCTTCATGATACCAGGATCTTTAGAAACTCACCCATTTTATGCAATGAAAAAGATGGAACTTTTGCTCTCAAGACCACGGTGGACTTTAATGGTGTTGCAATTTCTCCTGTCATTCTGGAAGTCTCAGCTTACCTTCTGCTTCCCTGGCTTATGAAGCCCTTTCCTGGGCACTTGGATAGGAGAAAGAAGCGGTTTAACTATATCCTGAATAGCTGCAGAACAGTGGATTGTGCACATTTGGAACACTAGAGGGAAGGGGGAGGAGGTTCACGATAAGGCCAGATGATTCTGAGAAGCACCTGCCTCATGTTACAACTGCTTGCTGTTGTGCAAACCATCTGTGGGAGCCAGGGAGAGTTGTGTCTCACAATAGTCTGAGAGGCAGAGGCGAAGAGACTTGCTGAACTTTATAAACAGCCAAAAAGGACGCATGTGCAAAATGACCTAACTGGTCAGGGAAACACTGTGCTCGTACTTTGATGTCGGGATGTAGTGGAGGAAAAGGAATGTAATGAATAAATGAATAAAGTGAATACACTTTGTGTAGCAATTTAATGGAATTGCATCTCAACAAAATCTTTCAGTAAAATTGTAATTAATTAAAAAAAAATCTTTGATTTAATAACACAGCATAAAGTTAAAGCCAATGGAAATGAGGCACTCAGGCCCAAAGTGCTGATGCACACATCACTATGCAGATGAGGTAACAAAAATATGTAGGTGAATGTGTAGCTGATCTCCTTGTTTTGTTTTGGGGGTGGTGTTTGTTTTTCGTGGTACATATGGAATAGAACTATGGGAAGGGCATCTCTCTTGTACTTGGTGGAGTAAAAGGGTGTCCTAGACTCCTGTTTTTGACAGGCTGCAGGACATGGTTAGGTTGGTGTCCTGGGCATGGGGAAAGAGCAACACCATTCTCAGGAAAGTTGGTCTGCTTCTGCATCACATCCAGTATCTTTTCCCAAAGGTCCCTTTCTCTGTTAATGCATTCCCTTGATCGCTCGCTGATGTTCTCTCTCTCTCCCAGTCTACCCTGGGGGGGAACGGGGGGGAGAGAGAAATTGATCTAAGATACGCAACTTCTGCTATGAGAATAGCGTAGCTGAAGTCGACGTATCTCAGATCGAATTAAAATTACTTACTTCACGTATTCACAGAGCGTCATGGTTCCTCCGTCGACTTTGCTTCCACCTGTTGCCAAGCTGGAGTTCATCAGTCGACAGGAGAGCGATCGGGATCGATTTATCGCGTCTACACTACATGTGATAAATCGATCCCCGATAAATCGATCGCTCCCTGCCGATCTGGTGGGTAGCGTAGACATACCCTCATTCTGATACTAGAGCAGGGGTAGGCAACCTATGGCACGCAAGCTGATTTTCAGTGGCACTCACACTGCCCGGGTCCTGGCCACCAGTCCGGGGGACTCTGCATTTTAATTTAATTTTAAATGAAGCTTCTTAAATGTTTTAAAAAACTTATTTACTTTATATACAGCAATAGTCTAGTTATATATTATAGACTTATAGAAAGACACCTCCTAAAAATGTCAAAATGTATTACTGGCATGCGAAACCTTAGATTAGAGTGAATAAATTAAAACTCAGCCCACACTTCTGAAAGGTTGCTGACCCCTGTATTAGAGCATGAAATCTTCTCTCAAATTTTTCAGTCTTTATGACCTTCGGCTCAGATGCTGTCATGAGGTCAGCAAACATATCCTCCATCATCCTCTCTCCCTTCTCTTAAGAGTCTGCCAATACCATGCAAGTACTTATTGTCCTATTATTAGTTTCATGTCAACGATGATAAAATGTGGCTTTTCTTCCCTCCTCAATTTTAGCATATTCTTCTTCTACTTTTACCAGTCTGGGGTACTTTTGGGGATGGCAAGATGTTTTCCACCTTATTTCTCCCTTACACAGGACCAGTGCTGGCAGGAGGGCCTCCCAAAGGGCCGATTATTAACTGTATGTGCACATCTGCAGGCTCTCCTTACATTGGAAGATGTTACCCTAAGGCAGAGGTAGTCAACAGGCACACGGCAGGCCAAATCCGGACCACCAGATGCTTTTGAACAGACCCAAAAAACCTTTTTATTTACTTATTATCATTCTTGTTTTCTATGGAGTCTGCATCTTGACTATATTTTGACCAAGAAATTTGGACCTTGACAAAAACTAATTGACTACCTCTGCCCTACGGAGTGTTCTCAAGAGGAGGGGCCTGTTCAAAAAAGCAATGGGCAAACCTGAAAGATATGTAGCACTTCAAATTTTTAAGAATGGTGCCCCACAGCTGGAACAAGGTAGAAGAAAAACACCATCTATAGGGGATGCCCCAAGTAAGCTTCATTGCCTTGCAATGCGTATTCCAACACAGAACAATATCTTTCTCTTTAATTCTATTTTATAATGCTTGCTGACCAGTACAAAGTACACTGTAAAATTGTTTTTCAGTCAAGGGTATGAACCATTTTTGCTGGAAAGGGGTTAACAACGCTGAGGGGCTGACTGAAAATAACCATGATCTTCTGTAACTTATGTATTCACAAATGCCTTATCTCTGTGCATTACGAAATGTCTCTGTAGCCTCATCTGGACAATACACATCATATTCTAATGTGTGCTTGATAATGTAAAGGTGACTAGCAGCTCAGGGCACTGATCAAACTGTGACCCAACGTTTTTTTTAATTGTTTTTTCTCTTTCTGTATCTGCCGCTACAGTTCCTCCTATTAAATATGTATTGTTTTTTAACCCCTGTGGTGCCACTACCTTGAGCAGGGAGGGGGTCCCATGGTTGACTGTGAGGGAGAAGCAGCACGTTTGGTCCATGGTTGTGGGATTTGGTACATCAGGGAAATAAACTTTTTTTGCACTTCTGGGGCTGTTGCTATTTTGAACACATGAGAGGTGGGGGGAAGATGGGACAATAAAAGCTAAGTAGACAGAAAAGGAACATCTGTCCACTCTTACATAGCTCACATCTGCCCAAAGTGCCCAGCTAGTATCCAGAACAAAGTTGTTTAAAGTTCCATATTCAGCTAGTACCAGGACAGTTTATTGCAATACAACACATAATACTACCTGGTTGAGATCTCCTCTGCAACACTATCAGGTGGGCTCCCTGCCTGGGTCTTGGGGCCTCTCTCTAGCTCAGGTTAAGGTATGCCAAAAAGATCTTGGCTGTGTGAGGGAACCTCTTCCTTGCTGAGTTCTGTAGTTGGCTGGGTGCCTTCTAAACTGCCACAATTTAGCAGGGTTCCACAGTGGCCTATTGGCAAAAATCCAGTCCAGCTCCTCATTGTATCCACATGTACTGGGAACATTAACTGAGATCTTGTTTTTGTCTCTGCTGAAAAATGGGTTCTTTTAAGAAACAGAAATTGATATGTGAAGGACTCTGACTGGGCAAACATCGTGGCACTTCTGAAGCGTAATAAAAATAGTCCAGCACATAGGAAAGTATATGCAGCGCTGGAAAGAGCTTGAAATTCGTTTAATGAAAGGGAAAACAATTGATCCTTCAGAAATATATCTTACTGAAGATAAAAAAAGTACTGGTGAAATGTTTTGATGCACCTGATTTCAATCGTGCAGTCATTTGCAGAAAGAAATCTTACTTTCCATTGTTCTTCTGGCTCAGAGAATTTATACATGCCAAAGAGTGGAAACTTGTTGAAAGAAGTGGATCAAGTAATGGAACAACATGTAGGATGTGTTCAAAGGAGTATGACCCAGGCTCATTATTTAGGGAAAGACATTCAGAATGAATTGATTTAATAAGTCAGCAAGATATTACTCCAGAAAATAGTGAAACGTGAAAGAGTCAAAATATTACTCTATATCATTTTAGACTGCAACCCCAAGGTTAGCCATCAGGAACCAATGTATGTAATAATCAGAACAGTTGTGGTTGAAAGAAAGCCAGAAATTAAAGAATTTTTCCTAGGTAATACATGAAACAATTGGTCTAAGTTTCTCAAACACAATTTTAGAAAAGTTTGACAACTGCAGAGATCATTCGTATGATAATGGGGCAAACAGGTAAGGCATTCAAGCTTCGCCGCTACACACAAAAAAAAATACCCAACCCTTGTGGGTCGCATACATTACATTTGGTTATTGTAGATGCTGAAAAATCATCACACGATGGTGCTAGTTTCTTGGGATACCTTCAGAAACTCTACACTTATTTCCTGCTACTACGCCACAATGGGCTGTTTTGTGCCACCAAAGTTATGTGAAGTTAAAATTTTGAAGTGAAACAAAATGGGAAAGCAGAGTTTAAAACGCAGTAAGATTTCAAGCTGCTTAAGTCACAAGGAGGCTCTGTTGGAGGTAAGAGAAATGTACTGAAGTCATGGCAAAAACAGAGCCTTGCCTGAGAAAATTGGATCATACCATTTACTGATATGCTCAATTGTGCGGCAAGACATTTTGATTAACATCAATCACATCAGTAAGCTTCTACAATCCTCTTCTATGCAAACTGATCTGGCTACAAATTTGCTAGAAAGTACTTCTGATGTATTATAGGGAAAATGAATTTTCTGGTACTCAAATACAAGCTAAGAAGATTTGTGAGCAAATGAATATACCTGCACATCTCAAAGAGAAACATCTTACAAGTGCAAAACCTCCCCACTTTACCTATGAAACACCTGATAAACTATTTGAAGACGTACTTAATCAGTGAGAGGACAATTTTTTTTTTTAAAATATAAATAGAGCAGTGGATTCAGACATCACATCAGTTGAAAACATATTTCAAACTATGAGAAGTGTGAAAGATAAGTCTGGACTATTTTGGGATTTGAAACAGACAACTGAAAAGCCTAAGGAACTGTTAAGGAAATGCTGCAATAACTTATGAAACAATTCGAGTTCCAAACATGAATTAGATTACAACAAAAAGGATTTTTCAAGAAATTTTAAGATGCAGTTTGCTTCCAAAGAAAATGACACTTTTTGAAGTTCTCTCCTTTATACATGAAAACCAAATTAAAGAGATATATCCTAAGCTTTGGATAGCACTGAAAGTTGCTGTAAGATTCGCAGTAATGGCAGCATCTCCTGAGAGGAGTTTTTCAAAGTTAAAGCTGATAAAAACATTCTTGCAATCATCAATGGCTCAGGATTGTCTGTCTGGATTGGCAATTATAAAAATGAATAATGATTTAGGAAGAGACCAGTCATACGATGACATAACTAATGACTTTCCCTCAAAAAAGTGTCAGAGAAAAAGCTTTCAATGAAGGCAAGGTGCCATTTATGTATTTTAGTATTATCCCCAAATTCCCATTCATCTTATTTAAGATGGACTTTTAACAAGTGTATTAGTATGTGTTGTGTTGGTATTTTTATTTCTATAAACAAACACAACAACAAGAATGCAATTAGTATTTTAGTGAGGAGCAAGGGGGGGCCCCAAAATATGGGGCCCAAAATATTCCTATTTAGGGTCCCCACTGGGCTAGCACCAGCTCTGAGGACATTGCTGCTATATGGACTCCTGGAATGTGAACTTGTCATGAGCTGGAATCACTAAGGGAAACGCCTAGCTGCATGCCAACATTTAAATAAGGAGGCATCATCCAGTCCAGATGACCTTGGAGCAGTTAAGAGACAAGCTGGTCTAGGTATGAAGCAATATAATGTGTGATATAAGTGGGAGCACTGCCTGAAACAGTATAGTACATTCAAAATACACCAGTATAAGGATTGTGTGGATGTAACTCATTTCAGAACAGAATTATATCACTTCCAAAGCAAAGTAAAATGGGATAAGATGCCAGATAAATTGAAAAAATAACTTGTGTCCACACAAGTGAGTTTGTCAGAAAAACTAAAGTTATATCATTAAACAACACAAAGCTTTCCTGTGTAAAAAAGGCTTAAGTCAATCTCATATTTATTATCTGTAATAACAACAGGTACAAAAATTCAGACAGAAATGCAAAACCATTTTCTCCTCGGGCCATAATTTTTTTATAGGCACGGTGACAGACAGATGTTAAGGAAAGCAAAAGCTACATATGAAAATAATTTGAATGAGTACCTTGCTCTTATTCTTTTGCTAACCTGCATGATGTCTGCAATTTGTGATGATTGGCAAAGCATATATAATTTTACTGATAATGTAAGAAAAATATTAAGCCTACTGGTGACTACTTCTTACTGCACGCATTATTCAAAATCAGTGAGCCTGTTCAAAGCAATAAAAACTATAGATACTTCAGAAGGCAGTGTCACATGTTTGAAAAGTTTCAGTTCTCTGTAAGGAAAGTCACTGACAAACTATGGCTCAGTCCCATAAACAATTACCCATACAAGTAGTCCCACTGAAGTCAGTGGGATTACTTCTGTGAGGAAGAGTTTGCAGGGATAAGCCCTATACTCTCAGCATCCCAAAAGGAAGATGGAATTTGGCTGCTCCATGACACTTTTATGAAGCAAGTTTTTAGAAAACAGTTTACTGGTTTTTGAGTACAGATTTGTTAAGGGGCTTTTAAATGTTCTCCTTCCAAGAAGTTTTTTCACAGGAACTTAGGAATTGCCACCGTGGATCAGACCCAAAGCCCCTCTAGTCCAACAACCTGTCTTTCATCGTGGTCAGTAACAGATGCACTAGTGTAGGTGTAAGAACCCTCTAGTAGGAGTAGCTGTGGTATAATCCCCCTCCCCCACCCCCCTTCCTCAAGTCTCATCCTGGTGAGTTAGGCAATGTCTACAGCTCAGGTAGGCATATCTGTATTGGCTTTATTCTAGCTAGCAGTGTTAAAAATAGTAACGAACATGTGGCAACACTGGACAGGTTACCAGCATGACTACGTACATACTCAGGTTCCCAGGTGGTCTTCTACAGTTCACACTACAGCCAGTGCCACCCTGTCTTCACTGCTATATTTAGCCATGCTAGCTAAATTAAAGCACAGTAATGTCTACCTGAGCTGCAACCACAGCTTCAATTGCACATCGACTGCAGCGTAAATATAGCCTTTGAAATTGCCCCATGCCCCAAAGCACAATATTCTTTAAGAACACTATGTTGCCATTTGTTAAGACAACTCTTAATATTCTTGAATTCATATAAATATCCAAAAACTTTTTACAACCTGAAGAATTTAACGACTTCCTGTAGCAACAGGTTCCACAGTCTAATCACATGTTGCGTGCAAAAGTATTTCCTTTTATCAGTTTTGAATTTTCCACTTTTTTATTTCATTTAATGTCCACTTGTTATTCTGTCATGAGACAGGAATTCCTAATCTGCTTCTCCTGTACCAATCATTATTTACAATTTTATCTTGTCTCCTTTCTACAGTAAACAATCCCAAACTTTTCAATCTCTCTTCACAGGACTGTTTGGGCTTGCTCAGATAACTTAATTTACCCTGCACTTCTGTTCCCTGGCTGTAAAATGGCGATAGTAGCTCTTCCCTGCCTCACAATGGGGTAGTGAGGAAGAACTCACTATTTCTTGTGAGGTGCTGAAAGGCTACAAAGTGAAACAGAATGTTGAGAATCACTAAGAAAGGGATAGATAAGAAGACAGAAAATATCATATTGTCTGCATATAAATCCAAGATGTAGGTGTACCATGAATACTGCATGCAGACATGGTCACCCAATCTCAAAAAAGATATATTGGAATTGGAAACCATTCAGAAAAGGGCAACAAAAATGATTGGGGGTATGGAACAGCTTCTGTATGAGGAGAGATTAATAAGACTGGGACTTTTCAGCTTGGAAAAAAGACAGCTAAGGGGGGATAATAATAGAGGTCTACAAAATCGTGACTGGTGTGGAGAAAAGTAAATAAGGAAGTGTTATTTACTCCTCCTCATAACACAAGAATTAGGGGTCACCAAATGAAATAGGCAGCAGATTTAAAACACTCAAAAGGAAGAATATTTTTCCCACAATGCACAGTCAACCAGTGGAACTCCTTGCTGTGAAGGCCAAAACCATAACAGGGTTCAAAAAAGAACTAGATAAATTCATGGAGGATAGGTCCATCAATGGCTATATGTGGAAACAGTGACCACAGTGTAACAATATTTAACATCCCTGTGGTGGGAAGAACATCTCAACAGCCCAACACTCTGGCATTTAATTTCAAAAAGAGTAACTATGCAAAAATGAGGGGGTTTAACAGAAATTAAAAGGTATAGTGGCTAAAGCAAAATCCCTGCAAGCTGCATGGGCACTTTTTAAAGACACCATAATAGAGGCCCAATTTAAATGTATACCCCAAATTAAGAGACACAGTAAAAGAACTAAAAAAGAGCCACCATGGCTTAATAACCATGTAAAAGAAGCAGTGAGAAATAAAAAGACTTCCTTTAAAAAGTGGAAGTCAAATCCTAGTGAGGTAAATAGAAAGGAGCATAAACACTGACAAACTAAGTGTAAAAATGTAATAAGAAAAGTCAAAGAGGAGTTTGAAGAATGGCTAGCCAAAAACTCAAAGGGTAATAACAAAATGTTTTTAAAGTACATCAGAAGCAGGAAGCCTGCTAAACAACCAGTAGGCCCCTCGATGATCGAGATACAAAAGGAGCGCTTAAAGACGATAAAGCCATTGCAGAGAAACTAAATGGATTCTTTGCTTCAGTCTTCACAGCTGAGGATGTTAGGGAGATTCCCAAACCTGAGCCGGCTTTTGCAGGTGACAAATCTGAGGAACTGTCACAGACTGAGTGCCACTAGAGGAGGTTTTGGAATTAATTGATAAACTCAACATTAACAAGTCACCGGGACCAGATGGCATTCACCCAAGAGTTCTGAAAGAACTCAAAAGTGAAGTTGCGGAACTATTAACTAGGGCAGGGGTCGGCAACATTTCAGAAGTGGTGTGCCGAGTCTTCATTTATTCACTCTCATTTAAGATTTCGCATGCCAGTAATACATTTTAATGTTTTTAGAAGCCTCTCTGCTTCATAGCTCTATGTATACCATACTAAACTATTGTTGTATGTAAACGTATAAGGTTTTTTAAATGTTTATGTTTCATTTAAATTAAATTAAAGGCAGGCCTCCCGACTGGTGGCCAGGACCCAGGCCAGTGTGAGTACCACTGAAAATCAGCTTGCGTGCCGCCTTGGCAGCGTTGCATAGGTTGTGTACCCCTGAACTAGGGTTCGAACCTGTCCTTTATAATCGGTTCTGTACCCATGACTGGAAGATAGCTATGTAACACCATATTTTAAAAAGGCTCTAGACGTGATCCGGCAATTACAGAACGGTAACTCTATGTCGTACCGGCACATAGTCCAATATGTAAAGTAAAACTGCGACTACTGTAGAAAGACATAAATGTGTGGGCAAAGTTAACATGGTTCTGTAACGGGAAATCGTGTCTTACTAATCTATTAGACTTCTTTGAAGGGGTCAACAACAGGGGATCTGTGGACACTAGTGTACTTAGAGTGCCGAAAGCGTTTGACGGTCTTTCACCAAAGGCTCTTATGTAAATTAAGCTGTCATGGGTATAGGGGAAGGTCCTTTCATGAGTTGAGAACTGGTTAAAAGACAAGGGAACAAAGGGTAGGATTAATGGTAAATCTAAGAGACAGGGTTAGTCAGTGGTTGTTCCCCAAGGGTCCAGTCCTAGAACCATTCCTATTCAACTTATTCATCAATAATTGCGAGAAGGGATAAAGGCCCCCATCGACCCGCCGAAGCGACCAGGTAGGCACGCTTTTGCGATGATTCTCGTTTGCTCAAGGTCGTTAGACCACAAAAGCGGGATCATGCCTTCCCCCTGTGAGAATTCAAAAGATCTTAGCATATGTCTGCGGCATGGCAATGAATTTACATGTGGCACTTAATGTAACGTAATGACTTGGAAAACTAACCCCCACATCATACTAAATATGAATGCGGGCTAATTTTGCTACCATCGCATCGGAAGACGACTCTGGGTCATTCGTGGATAATTCTCTGAAGATGTCCACGCAGTGTGCAGAGGCAGTCAAAAAAGAAAATAGGATGTTAGGAATCATTAAAAAGGGGACAGAGAATAAGAAGGATAACATCTTATTGCCCTTATATAAATCAATGGTACGCCCACATCTTGAATACTGCGTACAGACGTGGTTTCCTCATCTCAAAAAAGATATACGGGCACTAGAAAAGGTTCAGAGAAGGCAACTAAAATGATTAGGGGTTTGGAGAGCGTCCCATATGATGAGAGATTAAAGAAACTAGGCCTCTTCAGCTTGGAAAAGAGGAGACTAAGGGGGGATATGATAGAGGTATATAAAATCATGCGTGATGTGAAGAAAGTAGATAAGGAAAAGTTATTTACTTATTCCCATAATACAAGAACTAGTGGTCACCAAATGAAATTAATGGACAACAGGTTTAAAACAAATAAAAGGACGTTCTTCTTCACACAGCACACAGTCAACTTGTGGAACTCCTTGCCTGAGGAGGTTGTGAAGGCTAGGACTATAACAGTGTTTAAAAGAGAACTGGATAAATTCATGGAGGTTAAGTCCATTAATGACTATTAGCCAGGATGGGAATGGTGTTCCTAGCCTCTGTTTGTCAGAGGGTGGAGATGGATGGCAGGAGAGCGATCACTTGATGATCACCTGTTCTGTTCATTCCCTCTGGGACACCTGGCATTGGCCACTGTTGGAAGACAGGATACTGGGCTAGATGGATCTTTGGTCTTGACCCAGTATGGTTGTTCTTACGTACAGCACTTCGGGTCATGTAACCACCCTCTGTATAGTGTGCCCACACATTAAAGTAGGCTTAGTAACAGATATGAAGCGTGCACAGTGGCTATTGTGATAGCAAGAGGTGCGCATGAATTGATTTATCTCAATGCAGAGGAGACATTCACTTTCATGGAGGCTTCATTAATGATGAAATTTCCCACCTGGCAGTTTAAGTTGTCAGATATGAATGGACAGTCCTACAAACACTGACCATTTCACAGTGCTGGTTAAAGAATCACTGTTATGGAGATAGAGGCCAAAGCTATGTTGTGTTTAAACACAGCATCTAATATGGTGGAAAATTGATATTTTGTTTAAATGCAGTAAACTGAATTTTGGATGTAAACATATGATTTGGAATAGAGACATCACCAAAACAACAGGCAGGAATTTGCTCTGTGTTTGTCCAGTGTTTGCCACTAGTCTGCAGAAACTACCATAATAAACACGATTAATAATAACACAAAGTCTGTGGCAGAGCCAGGAACTGACCCCAACCATCCTGAGAACCAGTCCAGTTCTTCCTTGCCCAGTCCCTGGGTCACTGCTTTCTCCAGCAGGGTGCGTCTATGCACACAGGTACAGAAGCGCACACACACCCCAGCCCAAAATAAATTGATCACTCCTCCCCTTCCCCCCAGCAGTGGTCTCTGGCACAATTCTTCCCTCCCTCACTCCCAAACAATAATCTCTCCTATACTCTGCCCCATGCTGTGATCCCTCCTCTCCTCTCCTCTGGCATACAGGGATCGCTCCTCCCCTCACCCGCCTCCATACTATGGTCACTCCTCCCCTCCCACACAGGTTGACCATTCCTCTCCTTTCTCCTAGCAGTGGCATGTCCCGCCCACCCATATACTGATCACCCTTCTCCTTACCCACCCCTGCTGCTAGGTCCTTCCTTCCCCCTCCATACAGCGACCATGGCTCCCTTTCTCCCCGCCCCCCAGCAGTGGTCACGCCTCCCCTTGCCCCCTCCCCAGCAGTCGCCAGCTCCCCATGTACTGATAACTTCTCCCCCTCCCCCAACAGAAGTCTCCCCTCCCCCCAGCGCTGCCCGGCCCTTACCGAGGCGCTGCTCCGCTGGGCGCGGCGGGTGTTTGAACGCCCCGACTACGGGCGCCCACAGCAGTAGGAGCAGGACGAGAGCAGGGACCAGCGAACAGAGCCGGAGCCTCATGGTCCGAGCCTGGCTCCCGCTCGCATCGGTCCGGGAAGCCTCCTCTGGACCCGGGGACAGGCTCCGCCGCAAGGCGCCTCCCTCAGCTCTCTGCCGGCTCCCCCAGTGCGTCCGCCCCAGGGCCCACACCCGGAAACCCGGCTGCCCGCAGAGCATTGTGGGTGCGGCGGGGCCGCCGCCATCTTGTCCCCGGGCCGGGTCGTGGGGCGAGCCCGGTGTGGGCGGGGAGCGGCGAGCGGCCCCCGCAAGGGACGTGTCCTGACGCCGACGCGAAGGCCACACACGGCGAGCGAGCGAGGCCGCTGCAGGTCCTGCCCGGAGACGGGCGGGCTCAGGCGAGGCGGGGATCCGGTCCCTCCCTTGGGGAGCCTCACCCCAGAGTGCCACTGCGGCCCCGTCCGCCCTGGCCCCCGACGCGCCCCTTTCGGGGGGAAGCTCCCCCGCGACAGAAATGAGGTGCCGGCTGCACGGCAAACGGCTCCGTTTTGGGGATCCCAACAGGGGTTGTGCTTCAGAGGGTTAAGCGCACCGGGCGCCCTGCAGGGAGCGGGTCGCGGGCGCGCGTTGCTGTGCATGCGGTTCCTAGCACAAGGGGCCCTGATCGAGGCTTGTGTTCGCTGCCCAATATAAATAAAGAACCATATTCAATGGGTTAATTCTCTTCCCAAATCATGGTCCGGTATTGTGGTTAAAACACATGTTGGTGTCATCTGCACTGCAAGCCTCAAGCAGGATTTGGGGACATAGGACCTGCTCTACTAGATGGGAACAACAGTCCATCTAGTCTGGTATCACCTCTCCAGCAGTGACGAGTACTGTGGTGTGGGGTGAAAAATGAAAGCCAGGACAGGTGGGCAACATGAGAGCGAGCTGCCTTCCAGGAGCCAAGACATGATGTATTACTAACATTGGACAGACTTCTGAAGGCAATGAGGAAGGATCTGTTGGTGATAGTTAAGGATACGATTCTGTCACCTATTCCGTGACTTTACGAGACCTCCCTCCCTCTCTACCCTGAAGCAGCAGGGGCTTGGCTCCGGCCAATGGCCTGGAGCTCTGGCCCGCCAGTAGCCCAGAGTGGCACTTGGGCCAGCCTGTGTGAGAAGGGTCGGATCGGATGCTGGGGGCAGTCAAGCAAGCAGCCTGGGGTGGCACTGGGGAAAGCTAAGCTCTGCGGGGGGCAGCAGCCTAGCCTGGCAGTGGCACTGAGGGGACCAGCCTGGTGCTGGGGGTGGGGATGTGGCTCGGGACTTCATGGGGGAAAAGGGGCTCAGGGCTCCTTCAGACATGCGGGGCAGGGCAGGACTGGCAGGGCCGCACTGGGTTTCAACTAGTTAGGGGAGGGAGTTGTGGCCCAGCCCCCACCTCCTATCTGCCCCCACCCTGGGACTCTGGCCCATCCACCCCCCCGTTCCCTGAAGGCCCCTCTGGGACCGCTGCCCCATCCACACACCCCTGCTCCCTGTCCCCTTACCGCCCCTGGACCTCCGCTGCCCCATCCAACCCCTCCTCTCATTCCTGATGGCCCCCCTGGGACTCCTGCCCCCATTCAACCCCCATCCCCCACCGACTGCCCCGACCCCTATCCACACCCCCACCCCGTGACCACCACCCCAAACTCCCCTGCTTTCTATCCAACCACCCGTTCCCTCCCCCTTACTGTGCTGCTTGGAGCACTGATGACTGGCAGTGCTACAGCCACACTGCCACCCCTGCCACCACACAGCACAGAGCACCAGGTCAGGCAGGGCTCTGCAGCTGCGCTGCCCGAGGAGCTCACAGCTTTGTCACCCGGAGCATTGTGCTGGCGGCAGAGCAAGCAAGCTGAGGCTGCGGGGGAAAGGGGCTAGCCTTCCGCGCCAGGAGTTCAGGGGCAAGGCAGGATGGTCCTACAGGCCAGATGTGGCCCATCGGACGTAGTTTGCCCATCCCCTGGGTTAAAGGTAGGTCCAGTCCAGGAGTGCTGGAGCAATTTTTATAGTGAGGTGCTGCTGACGGAAACCATATATTTCGTGTTTGTTATTACTACAAATCAAGGGGTGCAGTAGCACCCCTAGTTCCAGCACCACTGGTCCAGGCTTGAGTTTTTCAGGCTTGTTCTCCTGTTTGGCCATGATGTAAGTATAAAAGGCTTGAGATTTGTTGGGCAGTTCCCAGAGCTCCCTTTCACACTTTCTTTGCAGGCATCCCTGCTAACATGGTTCATGTTTTGACTGTCCTTCTTCCAGCCTTGTTTTGATCTTGATCCTGATGTCACAAACACCACAGGGCATTTTGCCATTGATTTCAATGGGAGCAGGATTAGGTCCTTAATAAATATTACCTTAGAAGGCTCTGCGGTCAGGGATAGTATGCAAGGATGAAATATACATATTATACCTGATCATTATAATTTTATTATTCCAACTATCCCAAGGTCAAATGTTATATATATTAAAATATAGTAAACCAACATATTTACCCCTCCCTTAGAGGGTTCTGTCTGGTTTATTTGCTAGCACAAAGCTGTGGTAATCCTTTTTGTAGCTGCAAATGCTTTAAAACAGAAAAGGACTGAAAATTCTTTTAAGGATTTTTTAATATATTCCAATGTTTTCTTTTACTCTTGGGACAGACATCAGTGCCATTGGAAAATGTTTACTCTCTTGGCACCAATGCCCTTGCCTTCAAGGTGACATCACCAGTGTTTTGATTGGTTCTATTTTCTCTGCAAGAAAGAATACTCCTATTATCTGAGCTAATGTGGAAGGAAACAGAATCTAATGATCAGGTATGTACCTCTTCTGAATGAAAGCCTTTGAGCAGCTATTGTATCTTCAGGAGATGTTGATGATATGAAGACCAACAAGGAGCTATGGCAAGAAAGATATGTGGGCTAGGCTCCAGCTGTACTGTTTTGAGGTACAGGGAGAGGAGGGAATTAACTGATAGTCTCTACTCCAGCAATCCATATGAAACCTGGTAATGAGGCATCTGAACATGGGACTGTGGAACTACAAAAAGAATTAGCAAAGAACTTAACTGGATGGATTTGCTCACATGAAGATATCAAAATAACTCAGGAATCTACCCTACCCAGCATGTTTTTGTCATTTATTATGTTTCCTGCATGTGAGTGAAAGTATAATGGACGCATTATAAACAGCAAAAGCAGCAAAGAATCCTGTGGCACCTTATAGACTAACAAGACGTTTTGGAGCATGAGCTTTCGTGGGTGAATACCCACTTCGTCAGATGCATCTTTTCTGTGGGCTCTAAAATGTCTGTTAGTCTATAAGGTGCCACAGGATTCTTTGCTGCTTTTACAGATCCAGACTAACACAGCTACCCCTCTGATAATAAACAGCAAATGCAGCCTTATAGTCCAAATCCTGAAATAGTTACTTACTGACTTCCCAGAGACTTCAGAAGTGAGGTTTATTTGTGCGAGTAAAGTTGCAGGGTTGAACTCTTGAATTTTTTTCCCATCAGTATGTACTAACAAGATAGGATGTAAGTGTAAATGGAGACTTAAAAATGCCATGAAAAATTCATTTATTGAATGGTAGGCAACCTAGATTGCTAAGAAAAAGAAAAGAGTGCCAGCTAAAAAGGGCTCTGTCAGAATGGAGTCATATTAAAGTTTAATAACATACTAGTGAAAAAATACCAGAATTGTTGATGCTGTGAATTAAAAACCTCTGAAGTGAAGAGAGATTTCCAATATGGAATATAGATTGTCAGTTTTAGACTTCTATGATTTGTGTTATTCTTTGTTAGAGTTGTAGTAGCTTTTGTAAACTCAAATACAATATTACAAAGTCTTTAATGGTAAGTTTAAAACAATTGGTTTAAGATGCTAGTCAGCATGCTACCTTTTCCACATAACTTGAGATTCTACTCCAGTGGCTGTAGATTTCTTTTTAAGTTAAATAAATTCTTAATGATTTTAAGAACACACAAATAAAAAGGAATACTGAAGAGAATGTGAGTACAACATATTAGAACAAATCTGGGAACAAAAGGGAGAAAAATAAGCATAAAATATGGAAGGAAATACATAAATTAATATGAAAGAAAGATATCAGATGCAACTAACTGACTCAGGTAGGGCAGGAAGCAAGAGCCAAAACCCTATGCTCCTTGCTATGGGCCCAATTCTACATGCTCTGCTCAGACCTGAGTTTTTATGCAATTAGTAGGACTACTTGAGTGAAAAAGAACTGACCATAAGGACTGCAGAATGGTGTCCTCTGAGTTTTTACACTCCTATCCATGGGAGCTTGCCTAAATAAGGACTTATGCCCCAGTCCTGTAAGAAGCTCCATTCGGATGGACTGTGGTCCCTTCATAAATATATGCTGTATGCTTGAAGCAGGTGAAGAGATCCACCTGTGCTGAGTTCTGTCCAGGATCGGGGAATTACTGTGGGCTTAAAAAATATTCTGCTGTGCTGGTGCGAACAGGCTGCAGGAGAATACACCTGCACAAGAGGCCAGCTGCACTGCAGGAGCTATGCCTCTCAATCCAACACGGATAATGAGTATAATAGGCCAGGAGAGGCTAAGCCTCCCCTAACCCTGGCCAAGGCCCTGCCCTCGCTCCTCTCTCCTCTGAAGCTGGTGGGGGCTCAGCTCCAGCAGGCAACTTGGAGCTTGGGGGCTCTGCCAGCTGGCAGCTCGGGCTGGAAAGTAGCTTGGGCCAGTGCTCAGGCCAGCCAGTGGCCTAGGGGTCAGGCCAGTGCTGAAGCCAGCTGACGCAGCTGGGACAGCCTGGCCAGTCTCCCTGAGCAGCTGAGGCAGGTGGCTGGTGCTTGGGCTGGCTGACATGGCTGGGGAAGACTGGCCAGCAGCCTGGGTCCTGGGACGATTCATCCAGGGCTCCTCTGGCCATGGGGGAAAGCTCAGGGCTCCAGCGGGCAAGGGGGGCGGAAGGGGTAGGGTAGGGGCAGAGCATTGGCAGAACCTGCCCCTGGTAGCCCTAGAATTGGAGAAACACAAGACACTTCACCTTTGACCCTGAGTTGGCCCAGAGATGAATCTGTCACTGAGGCCTTGATTCTTCACTGTTTTCTACCTTGTGGAGTCATTCACATCTGAACAAAGTGAATATCAACCAGAGCCATTCTGGCCTGGTAATAAATGGTGTAAAGGACTGCACAAAGTGGGGAATCAGGACTGAGGGCCAAATCCTATTTACCTTTCTTACTACACAAGTAGTCCTGTGGACTGCAGTGGAAGGTCACATCTGAGTAAGCAAAACAGGATATAGTCCATTTTGAGGACCTCCTCAATGGTTTTGCGTGGCATCCTGACCCTATGGAAGTCAATGGCAAAACTCCCATTTTGACTTCAGTGAGGCCAAGATTTCATCCCCTGTATATAAACCTTCCACAGAAAGTCTCCACTCAGATACCTATTTCATTAAAGTTAGTGATGTTCTGTCTTTACCACTTGTTGAAATATATTTGTAGGGTTCCCTCCCTGCCACAGTTGTCCCTCTATTCCTCTTGCTCCTGCGGACCCAGTCTCTCTCTAAGCCAGCTGGCAAAGGGTCACTGTTCTGTAACAGCAATGCCTATCAGGCCTGACAGTCTGTTAGTCTATAAGGTGCCACAGGACTCTTTGTTGCTTTTCATGGTGTATAGTTATCAGACATACTCTATCATTACCCTCAGCTGATATAAATGCAGGGCTCTTTGGCATTTAAAATTGTCAAGAAATTACTTGACTTTATTGGTATCAGAGTAGTATATAATTCAAAAGCATAAACCCCAAGATACCTGCCCATCTAGAGCGGGATGAAGGGTAGTGATATTTCACAAAGTATAGTCAGCATAAATGTTCTGAGTTACCACAAGGTATAATTTGGAGTTCAAGAGCTTTAATGTGTTTCTAAGGCATCAATTTTTAAAATATAAAATTTATTTTTATAAGCAACATGACCATTGATTATTTTGCTAAGTGGCTTTGAATGGTGCTCTCCGTGTGCTATGTGGCGTTTTTGATGTGTAATTGAGTCCTAGAGACACTTCTCTTTTTCTGTTTAAAAACTGAAATCTGAATCCTGCAGGGGATTGGCTGACTCAGGTGACTGAGGTCCTTCACCTATCAACTACTGGTTTGAAGCCAATCAGCTCAGTAGTAGCTGAAAGCAGTAACCTTCAGATAACTGTTCGGTAGCCAAAATGAAATGACTTATGGTCCAACAGTAGATAAGTGTCCACCTCCCACACCAACAAGTCACCCTTGCAATTGGCACTAATTGGTGCTTCCCTCAAACATACTGTATCCCTTCAATTATATGTTTGAGGTGGAATAACTCTGTTCCCATTGGAGTCAATAGGAGCCTTACATTTGATTTTTATTTTTGTAGTCAGTTAAAACTCCTTCTAATCAGTAAATTGTGTGTGTGTCTGTGTGTGTCTGTGTGATTTTGGGATTCAACCCAGACCAGTGAGAGGTTATGTCACTGCCTGCTCTGTAACCCTGGGTGGCTTAAAATGCTCTAATGCTGCGACTCACAGACCACACAACAAGAGCCAGTGGACACGCATGCAGTTCCCTGAGTGTCTGTGCAGCCCGAGTTCAGTGCTCTGACCCCATCAGCCTGCCTACAATGCAACAGGCCTGTTGTGGTCTCCACCAGCCTTGGTTACTACTTGCAGTAGTGATCCCAACACACTCCCAGTTCTGAATTTCCTCAACATGGTCTGCCCTGAAATGTCCAGCCCTCTCCTGGAACATTCAAAGGCGTAATAAGGCCCATTACTCTTTTAAAGAGACAAAAGCAGAGCAGCTTGTTGCTTTACCTGGAGTTAGCAATCACTTCAATACAAACACAGCACTAGGCTGGTTTAGATTAAAATAAAACAAGTTTACCAACAAAAAAAAGAGGTTGTGAGTTCAAGCACAAGGGATAAAGACAAAAATGGTCACAAGTAAAATACACTAATAGCTAAGACATAACTTTACCAGCAACAGCCTTAGTTCTAGCTGAATTTTTTTTACCAATCTTTTTCTTTTGCAGCCATGGCTGACTCTCTCTCAGTCAGGACCTTCCACAGAAGTACAAGTGTCAGGATTCCCTTGTCTTCCTAGGTGAAAAATATTTGTCTAAGCAGGTTTCTCATATATATTCAGTTCCCAGAGACTTCAAACCAGAGGAGGACGAACTACAGCCTGCAGTACCATCCTGCCTGGCTCTTGAGCCACCGGCCCCTCCCCTGCTGTCCCCTCTACCCCGCAGCCTCAGCTCACCATGCCATCAGCATTCTGGGGGATGGGGCTTCAAACCCTGTAGCTGAAGGATCCATCTTTTTCCACTTGCAAGAGCTCTGGCCGTTTGTTTCTGTCTAGTGATGGATGTCAAGATGGCTTCTTTTCTCTCCTTATATCTTCCCAAACTCATTGTTTTGTCCCCAGATTCAGGGTGATTGTGTGCTGTTCTTCCCTTTCTGTGGGCTTCCCATGCCCTGCTGATTTGTATGCCAGTTAGCTTTCCATTGTTTTTGGTCATACCCTGCTTAATTTCATTGGAGATAGCTGCCTTCCTTCCTGTCTGGGTGAAAACCTGTGAGTATTCATAATTCCTCATATAGTTTGAATACATACATTTTACAATGATATGAAAGCTAATGATGTACTGGTGATTGATAAGAGACCTTAACTGACACACTTTTATAATACTATATACCATCAGTTGATTCGATTACTTATCATTTTGGGGTCAGACCCCTTCTATTTATAGTTAAGAGACTATCTCCCCCACTTGCTAGATTGATGGCTTTGTTTACCTTTTTTGTAAATGTGCCTTGTCTCTGCCTGATGACCAGGCGGGCCAGCCAAGCAAATACACATCCTATTGTCTAGGGCAGACTAGGCTTATGCACTTATGTTAAGAACATAATTCTAGCACATATCCATAACGCGTTGCACAAACCCCATACATCGATCATGCAAGAATATTAATAACCTGTGAGCTAGTTTTCCAGAGATGTCTTACATGCTGCCTAGATACAGATTATGACAACAGAGTGTTAGATATAATGAGTATGTCTGTCATAAATAGATAGTTAAGGGTTAATGTCTATTCTACCTGTAAGGGGTTAACAAACAGTGAACCTGGAACACCTGACCAGAGGACCAATCAGGAGACAAGATACTTTAAAAATCTGGGTGGAGGGAAAAGTCTTTGTTTGTGTGTTTTCTTTGTCTGTTGTTCTCTGCGGTTCTGAGAGGAACCCACGTACCTACAGGCTCTCTAATCTTCTGTTCAAATTTAGTAAGTACAAAAGTAGAAAGGCAGTTAGTCTTTTTATTGTTTCTTATTGAAAATGTATGTGTATCTGGTAGATTTGAAGTGTATGTAGATATTTGCTGGAAGTATTTAAATTGTATTTCTGCTGGGGGAGACTTCTTCTAGTTTCCATAAGCTGAAAGACCCTGTAATATTCCATCTTGAATTTACAGTGATTATCTTACTCTTTCTTTTTTATTAAAAGTTTTTCTCTTTAAAAAACCTGATTGATTTTTCCCCTTGGTAAGCTCTAAGAAACAGAGTCTGTACCACCAGGGAATTGGTAGGAGAAGGGAGAGGGAGGGGAGGAAAGTGTAAATTTCCTCTGTTTTAGATTCACGGAGTTGAATCTGTATTGCCTCTGGGCGAGGGAAAGGAGGAAAGGGGAGGGGGAAGGGACATTCCTCCCTATTTTAAGATTCAAGGGGTTTGAATCACAGTGATCTTCCAGAGTAACCCAGGGAGGAAAAGCCTAGGAGAGGCACCGGTGAGGGAAAGGGTTACTTTCCTGTGTTAAGATCCAGGGGTCTGGGTCTTGAGGGTCCCAGGGAAGGTTTTGGGGGGACCAGAGTATACCAGGCATTCCAAGTCCTGGTTGGTGGCAGCACTACAAGATCTAAGCTGGTAATTAAGCTTAGGGGGATTCATGCTGGTACCCCATCTTTTGGACTCTAAGGTTCAGAGTGGGGTTTTATACCATGACAATGTCAGACCTGAGAAGAGCTGCTGACACAGAGAACTGAACCATCAATGGGCCTGTCTTATTACTCCTACATTGTCCCACTAGAGCTTTCTTTGGTTAAAAAACAGGTGAGTCTATTAGTCCAAGATTTTTTTTTTTTTTTTAATTCCACTGGCAGATCTAAGAACCTTGCTGAGGAGTCAGGTTCTAGGCTCCTACCAGAAATGCAGAGCTATCCAAGTACCACCCTACGTGTGTTCTAAGAGTACAAAAGCATTTGAGTTTACCTGAGGCACTGAGAATTAGGGACAGGGAGGCTTACAAGGGGATGCCCAGGCTGAGGATTAGGTTCTTCATTGTTTAAGTTAACAATAAAAGCCAACTCCAGAAAATAGGTACATTTGGATTGTATGCAGTATACGAGTGCAGTATGAGGAGCGGGGTGGAAATACCACCTGAGTACAGTAATTTTGGGCTTCATGATCAGGGCCAGCTCTAACATTTTTGCCGCCCCAAGCAAAAAAGAAGAGCGCCACTCCGCCCCTCCTGAGCGTCGTGGCGCCCAAGCTCCCCGCCCCTCCCGAGCGTCGCACCGTGCCGCCCAAGCCCCTTGGCCCCCTGAGCATTGCATTGCGCCGCCCAAGCCCCCCACCCTTCCCAAGCACCGCGCTGCCCAAGTCCTCGACCCCCCCGAGCGCTGCACCACACTGGCCAAGCGTCCCGCACCCCCGAGCATTGTGTTGCATCACCCAAGTCCCCGCCCCCCTGAATGCCATGCTGCTGAAGCCTGCCCTTGCCGAGTGCCGCGCTGCCCAAGTCCCCGCCCCTCCCAGCACTGTGCCGTGCCAAAAGAAAATAAAAACAAACCCCAAGCGCCACCCCATCCCAAGGTGCCGCCCCAAGCACGTGCTTGGTAGGTTGGTGTCTGGAGCTGGTCCTGTTCACGATCACATTAAGAGTCAGTGATGGTTCTGCTAAGGCTACAAGTGCTGTTTTCTTATCCAATAAAGATGATCACTTTGATCTTTTGGATCTAATCTCTTTTTATACATTTTATTTTGTATGTTTTAGAAAAAAAATGGTTACTTAGCCTGTGCCGTAACAGTAGTTTCTTGAGATGTATCCCCCTATGGGTGCTCCACTCTAGGTGCATTTGTAGCCCCTGTGCCTTTGATCAGAGATTTCTCATAGGGTGTCCATTCAACCCGTCCATGCATGTTACTCAATCTTGTGCTCTGTGCTGTTGTATATAGCACTGTGCAGGCAAACTGCTCTCACTTCCTTCTCTACCGCAAAGCTGCACAGCAAAGAACTCCAAAGCCGAGGGGAAGGACAGAGAGTAGTAGATCACGTATAGGGGGACACAACTCGAAAAACCACAGTTACTGCACAGGGTGAGTAACCATTTTGAGTAGTATCCCTATGTGTGCTCTACTCTAGCTGACTACCAACCAGTTCCCTCAAAGAAAGAAGGAGGGGCTTCAAAGTTGAGTCCAGTTTTTAAAAAAATGTAGCCACGCCGAATGCAGCACTGGAAGCAGAGTCGTGAGTTACTGCATAATGCTTAGCAAATGTGTGTATAGAGGCCCAAGTTGCAGCTCTACGTGATGGGAACTGTGGCAAAGCAGAGGAACCACCCACCAGAAGAGAAGGGGCTCAGGAGAGCCTTTAGGCCTAGCTAGTCCCACCCCATTATATCTGAGGCCAATGCAAGGCCTATAGAAGAGAGAAAAGGAGGGAGCCTGCCTCAGTTCAGGGTTGACTGGCAAAGAGGCAGGAGCTAGCTGCCTCCCTACCTGAAGGAAGGACCACTAGCCTGCCAGGTGAGGCAGTCACCAGGGACCAAGCAGTCTCCCTGGTCAAAAGAGACAAAGAAAGAGGCCTAGGAGCACCCGGCCCGAGAGAAAACCAAGTGACTGAAGCACAGAGACCTTGCTGGGGTTCTGACCCTGTCAAACTTATGGCTGCCCCCACTGGAGGAACCTAGCACCACAGCAGGATGCCACCCAGAGTCCACAAGAGGACACTACTAAGAGTTAAGCCACCGCAGGAACTTGGACCTTAGGGACCATGCCCCAAACTAAAGGGGCAACAGTAGGAAGTAATCCAGAGGAATGAATGTAGGATCTCTGCTAGGAGGTCCCCTATTCAGGAGTGACTTACACAGGGACCTGGGCTGGGACCTGGTGGAACAGAAGGGCATGGGTCTCCCTACTTCCCTAAATATTGAGGCATCTTCATCCCAGAAGCAGGAAGCCAGGTACTCGAACCACTAGACTGACTGGCCCTCCAAGCCCCTCTTGTTACAGGAACATTTTTGAGAAAGGCCGCAGAAATGGAAATAGATCACGCAGAATGAATTCATATGTCCAAGTGTGCTTGGAGATTACAAGATTGGTAGCAATAACTAATGCAGTTGGATATCCACTTGGAAAGTCTTTGTTTAGAGAGTGCAGACCTTTTCAATCTGTTTGCAATTGAGAGAAATAATTTGAGTCTTCCTGAGAAGTTCAGTCCTGACATCAAGGGTGTGTAACAGCACCTCCTCTTTCTCCAGATGAGATTTAGAGTGGAAGATTGGGAGGTGAATGGGATTGGTTAATATGGAACTCAGAAGATATTTTTGGTAAAAACTTGGGTGGGATTGTAGTGTGACCTTGTCTTTGAGAAATATTGTGAAAGGGGGATATGCCATAGGGGCCCATTGGTTCAAACGGAGATCTTAAGGTGTTTAAGAACCAGATTGAGAGCCTAAAGTGAAATAGGATGCTCTCTGGAACCTGTTTTGAACCTCTGACGTCCACTCCCATACCTGTTATTCCTTAGTTGTCCCCCATACTCAGTTGGATCCTGGGTCCAGTGGTTCCTCCCTCAAGGCTGGAGGAGGGACCTCTTGACGTAGGCAGGTTTCCACTCACCCCCCTGCCAAATTTCTATAAGGCTTGACTAGTAGAAAGAGACATTCCCGAGCCCCCTGGAGAACCACATTGTTGTTGGATGGGCATATATGGAATAGCATTCTATTGAAGAACAGAAAGCCATGATGGCTGCCAAGTGGATTCTAATGGAACTCAGTGACAGTCCCAAGCCTTTTAGTTTTAGGATGTAGTCCAGTATATCTGACACTGATGAAGTTGTTGGTGGAATGTGTAAGATATCACATCAGCAGTCAAATCTTGTCCATTTTTGTAAGTGTAATGAGTAGATGATTTTCTGCTGTGTAACAGCACTGCTTTTACTTCCTCTGAAAGGCTGTTTCTAATCCTGTGAGCCATCAGTCAGACATACTTTAAGGCAAAGAATTCCAAGATTGGGCTGAATGATCTTCCCTCCTTCCTGGGAGAGGAGATTTGGAGGGGCCTGGAGTGTGATTGGTGAGTAAACATCCAGCTGAATCAGGTAAAGAAACTATGTTTGTCTGGGCCAGATGGAGTCTATTAGAATAGCTCTGGCATTTTCCTGTTTTATTTTGAGTACAACTTTGGATATGAGAGGAATCATGGGAACACATACAGTAGACCCGACGATCACTGAAGGTGAAAGGCATCTCCCAAAGATCGATGACCCAGATCGCCTCTGGAGCAGAGTTGGGTGTATTTCTTATTTGTCACTAAGGTGAACAGGTCTATTTGAGGGGTGCCCTATTGTCAAAATGTGGTGTAGTATGATGGAATCTATTTCCCACTTGTGGTCTTGAGAGATGGCTCTGCTGAGCGTGTCCACAGTCACATTCTGTACTGCTGGAAGGTCAGCTGCTGTGATGATGATCTGATTGCATATGCACTAATTCCAAAGCACGATAGCCTTGGCACAGTGGGAGCAGGATTTGCTCCTCCTTGTTGGTTGATATAGAACATGCATGACCTGTTGTCAGTGTTTGCCCTAATAAGTGGTAGAAACGGGAGACAGCAGTATCTGATGCCCTGAGTTCCAGAATGTTGATGTGCAAAGTACCAGCTGCCATATGCCCCAAGAGCTGAAGCTAGTTCTTGAGGGTTTGAGGGCTGATTTGGACCATGTTGACTGTTTTGGACAGGGCCACGAATCTGGGCACTGGGAGGTAGGCTCTTACCGCTGTTAAACTGAGATGAGCTTCTATGAATTCAAACTTTTGCACATGGGTCAAGGTGGATTTTTGAATGCTCAGTTGTAGGCCTGCAGGTCTATAGATTTGCAAGTTGGCTGTGAAGTTATGTCCAGAGAGTGACCTTTCAGAAGCCAGTCATCTAGGTAAAGGAACAGCAGAATTCCTTTTCTGCAGAGGTGTGCCACTACTACTGAAATCCTTTGAAGAGACCATTGGGCCCTGAAGTTCTTTAACGTGTGCAGAGATTCATCCATGTTGTCAGCAAACAATTTAGTACCTTTATGGTATGTTGGACCTCCTTTGGAAATCCTAACAGCGGGAGCCAGGAGGCCCTCCTCATAACTACTGCTGTAGAAATCAAATGGGTAGCAGTATCAGCAATGTTGAGGGGGCTTACAGAGATGTTCTGGTGAGCAACTGGCCTTCCACAATAATTGCCTGGACTTGCTCTTTATGTTCTCCTGGTAGATGCTCAATAAATTAGTTCAACTTGATATAATTTGTATGATTGCATTTTGCCATTTAAGTCTGGTAGTTGGTGATTCTGAATTGCTAAGTAGATGCCAATACAATTTTTTTTATCAAACAGGTAAAGGTACTTATGATCCTTGTCACAGGGCGTGGATTTAGCATGGTGTTGCCTCTCACATTCGTTAACTATGTTGACAACCAAAGAGCTAGGAGAGGGATGAGAGAATAAAAATTATGAGTCCTTAGATGGAACATAATATTTCTTATCTGCTCTCTTGCATGTAGGTGGAAATGTGGATGGGGTGTGCCAGATAATGAGGCCCTACTGGACCTTTCAAAGGTTAATAGGCAAGGCAAGGCAGGCAGATGAAGTCATATGAAGGATGTCAAGCAGCTTATGATGTGATTCTTTGATGACCTCAGAAGGGATCTGCAAAGGATCTGCAGTTCTCTTCACAAAGTCCTGAAACTGCTTGAAATCATCTACCAGGGATGGAGGAGGTGGCATAAACACTTTATCCAGAGATGAACAGATATTGTGTGGTGGAGAGATGTCTTCATCAGCCCCAACTCCTGTTCCTCAAAGTTTTTTTCCTGAAGTTCCTGTGTCCTAGAGAGGGAGGGGGAAGAAGTTTGTCTCTCTCTGTGGTGGGCGGCGTGAGAGAACCTAGAGAGAATTGGTGGGGATAGGCCTTCCAAGGGTCTCAGTATCGCCAAGGAGGTGCTGCATATAACATGGGTGAAGGCATACCAGCAAGATGGTGGTTGTGGCAGTCTCTCATGAGTGATACCAATCTTCTCAGGAGACCTCTGGAAAAGAGCCTGTATAGGAATGAAGAGGAAAGCCTTGCACCCCTATTTGGGAGACCAAGGCAAGATCTTCATCAAAACCCTCTTCCAAATCACTCTGTAGCAGTGGAGCACGGGAAGGAACGTGGGGTGAACCATCTGGGAAATATGAGATTCCCTGAGAAAAAAGGATGCACCTGGAGTGTCTGTCACTGAACTTGCCTCCTGGAACAACAGGCAACATTTGAAACCAGGAGAACTGGGCATGCCCTTTCAGTAAAGAAAACACTCCCAGGAGGGGAGAAACTATCTAAAAGCTGCTACTGCTACTACTACGTACTAAATAGTAACTACTACTAAGAACAACTATAATAAACTAAGTACTAAAAGAGCTAAGGGGACACATTTGACGTAAAACTCAACATGGATAAGTGCTAAGGCTTCTTCTCAGGCCCAGGAGGTTGAGAAGGAACAGATGGTGCACCACCCATGCAGTGCTGTATGCCCCATAAAAGAGTTATCCCCCTGTACAGAGGGACATTCCCGTAGTTCAGCGCTCTTGTAGTAGTGCCCATGTCATAATTCTACCAGGCTACCAGTGTGGGGTGGGTTGGGGTGAGGGGAGGAGACAAGGAGTCAGGGGAAAAGGGTTATGACCGCAGATACCCTATGTCCTAGCAATCCCAATTTACTGTAACATCCCTCAGAGGTTGTTGGCAGCCAGCACACCTATGAGCGACACCACTGAAATGTAGCCACCTCTGGCAGACACAGTGCTTCAGTGATGGGAGGGGAAATAAATATCAGGGCAGACTCTCATAGTTGTTAAAAATCCCTTGAATCTTTACAGCAAGACTGTGAAGCCCAATACAGCTGTTTTGTGCTGCTGTGCACAAAACCCAGCTCAACCAGCTACCTAGAGAGTCTCCTGGGGTAGAACTGAGCTGGGACACGCACCCCTATGCTCCCACCAACCTACCCCTGGCCTGCAGTGCATGGTGGTGTGAGAAAGAGTATGGCCACGGTGCTGCTGCACTGCAAGAATCTCTGACTTCAGAACAGTTGTTTTGGGGCCATCGCAGCTGGGCATAATTTAGAGCATCCCTGAGTCTGCTACTGAAAGTTATGCAAAGCTCTGGTGCAGTTGAGGACCTATTCCTTAGTGTCTCTGTGGTGCTGATGGGAACACGGTTTTTAAGGTGTCAGCTAAAAGACCAACCCACACACAGAAAATTGTATGGTGTTCCATTAATTGATGTCTGAAAAGGTGGCTGAGTCGCTGTTGCTTGTTTCTTATGCAATGAGCTTTCCATAACATTTTGAACTTTTAGTCATGTGCCTTGATGACTAGACTCAGAATCATCAACTTTAATGGAAAAAGATAAATTAGGTCAACTAGACTGTCATCCGTGCCAGGCCGGGATTGCTCCCTAAAGTGGATCACTTCCCCCACTCAGTTCTCTTTCCAGCAGTCTTTTACAAGATAGAAAGCAAGTTCAGATTTCCATTTGAATTTCATAACTGGAAATTTTGAGAACATCTACTTTTTTCAAATAAGTTACTCTGATAAAATTGTTAACATGGTTTAAAGAGAGCTGAACCCTCAAAACTAATTGAAATTTTACATACACGAATGGAAAAAAATCCTAACCCTCCTTGGGTCAGAGACTTGTTGCAACAAGACTCTGTTAGTAAGAGATGCGTGGGTTTTTTTTTTGGTGCAGTGTTTAGGAAAACCAGGGGGACACAGTCTCTGTCTTAGCCAGGAAATTGTTTCTGTGACTCAATGTTACCAGTCAAACAATAGGTTTCCTGCTACAGCATCCAGAAAGTGTGCTGTTCAGCAAGACACCAGCATTTGTGAGACTATTAGCAGGTCCCCATCAGACGACTCAGTGCTTGTGTAACCCTTCTGCCAGGATGGGTAACAGCAGCAAAAAAGGGCTGAGGTCAATATAGCTTATGTTCCTCTTAACAAATAACTAAACTGTTTTGAACCCCACCCAGAAACTTGGAAAAACAACCATCTCTCTCCTTGCGTGCCTCTAACAGGCAGAGCTTCCACTCTCACAACCACCCAGAGTATGTACAAACAAGGAAAACTTTATTAGTGGAAAGAACAGTCACAAACTTAGGAAAACACAGCAATACCCCCTCCTATTAATGCTGACGGTAGCCCATTTAACACCCTTCTCACCCACTGGTCAGAATGTCCTTAACCACACCATTGCCTGGGGGACAATGTCACCAGTGCACCAAACCTCACTCATGGGTTGCATCAGTGAGTAGCAGCAGCCTCAGGGGCCCTTTGGAGCTCAGTCATCTGTCCTTGTTTGGTCTCACCTGGAAATACCACAACCTGACCCAATTAAGTGATTCAGTCTTGTTAAGTTCCTGGGTAGGCAAGGCTTCACTGGAGTCCACTCAGCTCTCCCGTTGCCCTCTGCATCATCTTTCAGCATGAAGTCCTCACTCTCAATCATTTCTCACTACAAAATACTTAAGTTTGTGTTATCCTTTGCCACAGAGTCCTCTGTACTTTCTCTTGCAGCAAAATCCTCATAGAAAAGAAATTAAGAACACTAAGAACATTTAGAACCCTTGAGCAGAGTCCTACACTGTCTAGAAATGAGAGCTTTCTGCCACACGATCAGAAATCTTTTCCCAGTTTCAGCTTCTAAAGAACCCACTGTCCCCCCCCACCCCTTACAAAGTACAAGTTCGTGTCTGCTTATGGTGACTTCCCAAGGGGTCACGAGAGGAACTGTGGGTAGGTAGCGTCTGCAAATGAAGCTAAGGGAGCACTTTTTCCTTTTCACCAATAAATGGAGTAGAGAGCTCTTTCCCCTATAGAAATTTTGACCACAAGGTTTATACTTACAGTGCTTAATGGAAAAATTAATTTACTTCTCCTGACATCTCTTAGATGTGGCTATATGTAAAACAAGAATTCTGCATATGACTGGACAGGATACCCTCCCTAGTCACCTTAACGACTAAGCAAATTCATCCACAGATCCTTTTCTGAAGGGAGCAAATAGAACAAAGAGGGAACTGAAATAGATACAATGAATTAGTTCTCTTAAGAAAGCTCTAGAAACAACTCAGAACCAACCCATCTCATGTTCCATTTTCTACTATGCATCAGATTTTGCTCTTAGTTAGTTACACAACTCCAGGGTAACGCCACTGAAGTCAGGGTAGAACAGTCATCTTTCTGTTAAGGAGCACTTGATTCCAAAGTCTCTCTTGCGGAATAGATTCAGATTCCTGAGATGGGAGTCTATTTAAATTTGGCTCTTCTTTACAAACAAACAAATAAATCATTGCATAGCTCTTATTATAATACTTAAAAATTTAAGTGCATGCAGCTGCCAAGGAGGTTAACTCCTTTTTGTAAATTATACTACATCCTGTTTTAAATGAAATTACCTAGATCTTATATTTTCTGCCATGACTGAGTGGTCCAGTCCAAACTCCCAAAGAAGTCAATGGAAGGTTTTCCATCGAGTAATGGGAGTAGGCACAGGTCCTCAGAGGATAAGCTCTTTTGGGCTAGGACTGTCTTTTAATGTTTGTAAGTATACAACTAGGCCCTGATTAGGGTTTCTGACTACTACTGTAATATAAGTACAGTAGAACCTTAGCGTTATGAACACCTCAGGAATGGAGGTTGTTCGTACCTCTGAAATGTTTGTAACTCTGAACAAAATGTTATAGTTTTCAAAAGTTTAGAAACTGAACATTGACTTAATACAGCTTTGAAACTCTACTATGCAGAAGAAAAATGCTGCTTTTAAACATTTAAAAAAATAAGTACAGAAAGTTTCCTTATCTTGTATTTTTAAAATTTTTTTTAGTAGTTTACGTTTAACACTGTGTTGTACTGCCTTCCCCTCGTCTCTGCTGCTGCCTGATTTTGTACTTTCACTTCCAAATGAAGTGTGGGGTTGACCGGTCAGTTTGTAACTTTGGTGTTTGTAACTCTGATGTTCTTTTGTAATAAGCAGATCCAGTCTTCCAACACAGAATGTCAACTGATTTTCTTGAAGTAATTCTAAGGGTATGGCTACACTTGCAGCTGTACAGCGCTGTGAGTTAAACCTGTCTTCGAACAGCTGAGTAGGGAAAGCGCTGCAGTCTGTCCACACTGACAGCCGCCAGTGCACTGTCGTTGCCACATTTGCAGCACTTGCAGTGGTATTGGGAGCGGTGCATTATGGGCAGCTATCCCACAGAGCACCTCTTCCCATTCTGGTGCCGTGGGTTGTGGGAAGGGGGCGGGGAATTTTGGGTCCTATCCCAATACCCCGTGATGTATTGCTTCACATCCCAGCAATCCCTGTGTTTCCATCCACATTTGGCACCATCTTTCAACGGTTTCTGTGCAGCACAATCTGTGTTCCATTTCGGTCTGCGGGAAATGGAGCCCGAACTGCTGAGGAGTATGCTGACAAGTCTTGCCAGCACATCACGTTTGGCAGTCAAGCTATTCCTTAAGATCCAGAGTGATAGCGAGGAGTCTGACGATGACACCAAGACGCATAACGCATATGACACAAAATTGCTTGTGGCATTCATGGACATACTCAGCACCGTGGAACGCCGCTTTTGGGCTCGGGAAACAAGCACTGAGTGGTGGGATCATATCGTCATGCAAGTCTGGGATGATGAGCAGTGACTGCAGAACTTTTGGATGAGAAAAGCCACTTTCATGGGACTGTGTGAGGAGCTCGCCCCCACCCTGTGGTGCAAAGACACGAGATTGAGAGCTCCTCTGCTGATGGAGAAGCGGGTGGCTATTGCAGTCTGGAAGCTGGCAACTCCAGACAGTTACCGATTGGCCGCAAACCAGTTTGGAGTGGGAAAGTCAACTGTTGAAATCGTGTTGATGCAAGTTTGCAGGGCCATTAATCGCATCCTGCTCAGAAGAACCGTGACTCCAGGTAACGTGCAGGACATTGTGGCTGGCTTTGCACAAATGGGTTTCCCTAATTGTGGAGGGGCGACAGATGGGACACACTTTCCTATTCTTGCACCACCCCACCTAGCATCAGAGTATGTTAATCAGAAGGGGTATTTCTCTATGGTTCTCCAGGTGCTTGTGGATCACCGTGGGTGTTTCATTGACATTAACGCATGCTGGCCTGAAGGTGCATGACGCGCGCATCTTTCGGAAGGAACACTGGCCTGTTCAGGAAGCTGCAGGCCGGGACTTTTTTCCCAGACCGGAAGATCACAGTAGGGGATGTCGAAATGCCCATTGTGATCCTTGGAGACCCGGCTTACCCATTAATGCCTTGGCTCATGAAACCCTACACAGGGAGCCTTGATAGCAGCAAGGAACGGTTCAACTACAGGCTGAGCCAGTGCCAAATGACTGTGGAATGTGCTTTTGGCCATTTAAAGGGCTGCTGGCAATTTCTGTATGGGAAGCTGGACTTGGCCAAACACAGCATCCCCGTGGTTATATCTGTGTGCTGTACCCTCCATAATATTTGTGAAGGGAAGGATGAAAGATTCAGTCAGGCATGGACCTCCGAGGTTCAACACCTGGAGGCTGAATTTGCACAGACAGAGAGCAGGGCTATTAGAGGGGCCCAGCAAGGGGCTGCAAGGATTAAGGATGCCTTGAGGGAGGAATTTGAGGCTGAAAATCAGCAGTAATGTCTGGTGCCCTGCACGGGAGCGAACTGCAGTGCTCACAATGTTAGTAGGAATCTATGTTTGCTAAGCTGATTTGCAGTGCCTGTTTCTTTCCTTGGCTAAGGTATCTTTTACTTTATGCAATAATAAAGAATGTTTTCAAAGCAAAGAATCCATTTATTGAAATGAAAATTCTTGTATTGAAAAGAAACACAACTTCTTGGGAATCAGAAAGGGCAAGGGGGTGGGGTGGGGAACGGTACAATCACAGATTTGCATATGTCCTGTCTGAAGTGCTGTGCAATGAGTGCTACACTTCAGGATGGCTATACTGCCTGGTGATGGGGGTTGAGTGCAGAGGGTAAGGGTCGTAGTTTTAAGGGCTGGGTGGTGAAGATACAGGTGTTGGAGGCAGCTGGTGGCTCTAAGAACCCAGATGTTGGGGAAATTGGGTTGGAGGTGACATGGGGGCATAAGGGCAAGAGTTTTTGGACAAGGGCTTCAGGGTGGGAGTGGGCGCGGTAGTGCTCTGCCTGCATGGCTACGAGCGCCTGGATAGAATCTGCTTGGTGCTCCAGGATGCTTACCAGCCGATCCGTGCTTTGCTGCTGGTGCTCTGTGCTTCGCCGCCGGTGCGCTGCGTTTTCCTAGTGGATCCTGCTTTTGCTCTCCCTCCACTCCTGTGTTTTTTGATTCTCTTTAAGAGATTGATGCATCACTTGTTGCAGCATCTCTTCTTTGCTTTTTTTGCAGCCTCTTCCTGAGTCTTTGAAGTCTCTCAGCCGGTGATAACACAGACTGCTTAGATCTCAAGGTTGCATATGATGAAGGCAAAATGCAGCACTTAACAGAGGCAGCATTGTTTATACCAGAGTAATGATTCCCCTGCACTTAAGGAGGGCACACACAGTCTACACAATAGCATAATTTTCCCATCCCAAAGAGAGCGCACATCACCCACGGGAGCCCCAGAATGGTGAGTAAGGGGGACTGATTGTTCCACAGCTGTACTGTCCTCTGGGGTTCGTTTCATGGCTGTACTGTCCTTTGGTATTCTGTGTCTTGGGGAGACCCAACAGCTGCAGGGGGCACCTACACTGAACACTGTCTCCACATTTTCCACAGGAGTTCGTCCTGGAAGATCTCTCGCTGCTGAGGGTGACCTGGGAAGCAAGGGAGGGTCTTCTACTGCTATGTGGCTTCCACCCTGGCCCATATGCAGCTTGACTGGGTGCAGCAATGGTCCCCCCGCCCCTCATGGCACAGTGGCGTGGACATGTTAGCCTGACTGGGACAAGGACCACGGTGGATCTCCCAAGAAACCTGTGCAAGCACATTGCCCACGTTCTGGACAAGACTTTTGAAGAGATTACCGAGGCCGATTACCACAATGTGATAGACCACATCAATGCACTATTCCACATCTAGGCATGAATGCAGCCCTAACCCTCCTCTCCCGAAGAGCCTGCACTGAAAAATTTCCTTCGGGGGGGGGGGGGGGGGGGGGAAGGCTGCTTACCGGGAACCTGCTCTTCTGTTTGTCCTCCACCAAGTACCGGCTGCTGCGACTGGCTACCTTCCTCCTGGCTTGAGAAGAGCTCCTGGCTGCATGCCTCCTGGGTGTCTCCCTCCACCCCAGTACCCTCACTCTTGCTTTCCTCCTCCTCTCCCCACTCTGAAGTGTCCATGGTGGTGCTCAGAGTGGAGGTGGGATCACCACCAAGTATCGAGTCCAGCTCTTTGTAGAATTGGCAGGTTGCAGGGGCAGCACTGGAGTGGTTGTTTGCCTCGCGGGCATTGTGGTAGGCATTCCGCAGCTCCTTCACATTAATCCTGCACTGCAGTGCATCCCGGTCATGGCCCCTTTCCATCATGGCCCTTGATATCTGCCCAAAGGTATCGTAATTCCTATGGCTGGAGCGCAGCTGGGACTGGACAGCTTCCTGCCCCCAAACACTGCTGTGGTCCAGCAACTTGCCATTGCTTCATAGTGGGGCTCGCTTGGCGTGTGGAGACACGGTCACCTGGAAAGATTCACTGATAGCACCCCACACCCGGCTGAGCAAACAGGAAGGGGATTTTTAAAATTCCCAGGGAATATAAAGGATGGGTCTGACGGTTGGTCACCTGAGGCCAGGGCAGTAGAGTTCGAACTGATGACCAGAGTGGCTAGAACAGGCATTGTGGGATACTGCCAAATACTTCTGGAGGCCAATCAGAGTGCACTGGGTGACCACACTGGCACCGCAGTGGCGGCACAATAATGTTTATTCCTCTTGGGGAGGTGGAGTATCAGCAGAGCTGTAGCTGTGGAGAGACAGCGCTGTACGTGCCTTGCCAGTGTGGATGGGGAGCGAGGTACAGTGCTGTGGGTGGCTTTATTGCGCTGTAACTTGCAAGTGTAGCCAAGCCTAATAGTAAAGTCAGAGCCATCCACTTAACAAGAAAGAAAGAAAGAAAGAAAGAAAGGGTAGGTGCCATTATTGACAAAGGCAAATACTAGTACAGGGGAAAAAAATAGTTTGACGAAATTATGGTGCTTTTTTTTTCTTGTGGTTACTTCTTCACACTTATGGAAGAAGATTGTTAATGAAACCACTTGATATGAAATCACTGTGTGGTCATTTTTATTTATTTATTTCTAATTTGTCATAAAATTTCTTTTATCAGTTGTAATGTCTACTAATTAATAGTGCCCAGCTGTCCCTTCAGGTGAATGTTTGGAATGTAGAATACCTGCTAATGATGGAGTATCAAGGTCCAGGATATTGACAGACTTATCTTTACATTCAAAAATTGTGAATTGCATTACATTTATAGGATTCAAGTGGTTTTTTTTTTTTCAATGCATGGCTGACTTTAATCTATTTGGAACCCAAATGAAGAGAGGCCATCTTTGCAGGGGGCCCTTTCCCAGATAGAAGCAAATAAGCAAGAAATTCCTACAGCAAACACTTTCTCCCTTCCCAGGGTAGTCCAACAAACAGGAGACCACCTTTATACAGAGCAGTCTTCTGCAAAGAGATATGGAACGTGGGTGTATATAGGAAAAAGGCACTAGTTTTTCTAGAGAATGGTGGTGGATGCTAAATTTCCTTGCAAGATAAACTACAGCATTGTTACAGAGCATCACATGCAACCATCCAACACTGATGCATGGTACAACAAACAGGCAACGACGGTAAGAACACAAAGGATTTCCCCTACCCAGCTTTCATTCATCCTCCTTGAATGTAAAGATTTTGCAAAACCAAAGTTGGCCACAATCACTAATCAACGCAATACAGACCTATGCAGCAAGCCATCAGCATACAGAACAGCCACTGAAATTAGCAAGAATTGAGAAGCAGAGGGTTTGCTACATTAGGCCCCATCTACAAAAACCTAGGACTGGTTTAGAAAAAGAAAATATACTCAAGTCTATACACAAGTTCTGTCATTCTTGAGAACTGCAGAACCTACTGAAGGTGCCTGGAATACTCTAGTCTAATGATTCATAGAAACAGATGCCTTTCTGCTCAAGCCAACCTGAGGATGGAATGCTTACTAGGGACAGACCTATAAATTGCTCAGGCCAGTGCAAAAGCTTAATTCCTTCCCAGTGGAACACTTCTGTCTCTTGTGTGGGGCAACACTCTTCATTTGGGTGTGTATGACACTTCTCTAATACTTCCTTACTGGTCCCCAGGAAACCACTTCCATGACCTTTGTTTAAATAATTTTAAAAAGGTGTTACTTACCAGAGCTGCTTCCTGTATTGTATTTTTGGACCACAATCACCTACACTGTCAGAGGTAGTGATACACTCTTGATAAACCACAGAGTGCAAAGTATGTTATTTTTAAGGTTTGAAGAATGGATATGCTATACATTAAGATGTTACAGTTGTTTGACTTTTTACATTCTGATTGTGGAGGAAGATGTGTACTGTGACACCTCTACATGCCAGATTTAGGGCAATATATTTTTACTAGTATTGTCCCACTTTTGAGAGAAGAATCTCCAATAGCCTGGATGTTAACACTGAAATCAGGAATTTAAGCAATTGCAGGAAATTTCCCACTATCTCACAAAGCCACCATTCAGCGGCTTCTCCAACTTCCTATATACCACCCATCTGGGAAAACAAAAGATGACAGTTGCAGTAGCCCATGAGCAATCTCTCCCCACCCACAGCCCAGCAGGACAATCTTTAACCCTAAGTCCAGGCCTTTGAGGGTTGGTCTATACTGCAATTAGGAGTGAGTCTCTCAGCCTGAATAGACAGACTTGTGGTAGCGGGACTCAAGCTAGCTTGTTAACAAATCAATGTGTGTGTTGTGGCTGAGGCTGGAGCTCAGGCTTTCAAGCCTACATGAGACACCCTACGTTTGACACTGAGCTCCAGCCCAAGCCACAATATCCACACTGTAGGGCTGTCCTTTAGCATGAAACTGACTAGCCACAGTATGATTTGTGGCAATCAGCTGCCAGACTCCCACCAAGAACAGTATTTACTAGGAACTTCTTAACTCTCTCAGCTTTTTTAGAAGAACTTGCAATATAATAGCATTTGGTGTGCCTGTACATCAGAGTGTTTGCTATATAAGCCTAATAAGCATGACGATGTGTAATTGCTAATCTAAAAAAAATAAATCACTTCAACAGGTAGCATAAAATCCTGGAAAACAAATCCAGATTGAATTACACGAATTACTCATACGGATGAAGTCCACTGTTTAAGCTGATAAATCATATCCTGTACTTAATGCAGCTTTAATATTAAATATTTGATTACTAGAATTGTTAGCAAGATTTGAAAATGCCTAGTCTATCAAATCATCTCCAATGTGAATTTAATGCATTTATTTAGACCATACATTTGGAGACTGTTGGTACTGATCCTAATTGTAGCAGAATAGTTCTGTTCCAGTCAAAACTTCCTCAAAAGGGATGGTAGAACAGGTCAAACTGACTGAGTTGGATTATAAAACAGCTTGGATGAAAGCAGCCTTCTGAGTTCCAAAACTCTGTAACTGTCTCCCAATTACATACACTTAGAATATGCAGTCAGCAGAATAGGTCATCGATATTTTATAAAATAAAAATATATGATTTACAAATATTTTAATTCATGATTGAGCAATTGTACTTGAGATGCACACTTATGCATGTGTGGCCTCGCTGGCAGGCAGTTCAGTGGAGATGGCTTTCAGTTTACCCTTTCCACACTCTGTTTCTGCTTCCCTCCACCTGCACTTCTGGGACAAACAGCCCAAACATTTGTAAATTTTGACAAAACTTCCCAGCTAGCACATCTCCAATGCTGCTGCAAGGGTCAGACATAGACCTTTAGTACTACAGTAGTGACATCACTGAAGATAAATTGCCATTTGTGCATAACAAGAGGAAAAAATAGCTATGTAGGGCAGTGCTTCCCTGCTAAAACATTTTCCCCAAATACAACCCAATGACAGGCTGTTTTCATTGCTTCCCCCAGATTGATAATAATGCCAAAGGGTCCAGCAACTACTCGAGCAGTGGTGAACGCAGAAGAAATGAGCTGACTATATTTTTCAGACTGGGGCTTCAAATGTTTCGGGAACTCAGCTGTGGCTCGAAAGTTCAAGTGTTTTGAGGGTTGGAAAGGAGACTACAGCCTGGGAGCAACAATAAGGAGTTGACTGAGCAAAAGGAGATGTGATGACCAAAAGCTGTAACTTGTACTTTTCAGTAAAATACCATTTTTTTGTAAGGAGCATATTTTGTGGAATTGCTGGTCCAGATTGATCCCTCCCCATTGATCTGTGTGGAATTACGGAAGTTATAGTAGAACTGATTTTGGTTGTGTTTCTTTTACAGAATTGAAAGTTTTCATGTACAGAACCCTCAACTTTAAATACTTAATCATGACTATTGCCTGTAACTAGCAAAGATTAGACATTAGGGACACTGGTAGTTACCCATTTAAAGATTCTGCCACTGAAAGCCTGGGAGGATGATCTTTGCCAAGCTAGAGTCTCCACAATAGAATACAGTTTGGCAAAAGACCAAAACTGGCACTTGTACCTCACCTTTCCCCTCACTGACATCTTATTAATCTGAACATCAGCCCAAACTGTTATTGTGCCAGCCTTCATTGATCATGCCATCTTATATTTGCAAAGGTAGGGGGAGAAGGGGAAAGTAATTTCTGAATTTGCAAGTCTAGAACTTCATTTGCAGACTAGTGATCTTGAAGTTCCAATTCCACCAACATCAAATACTAGCAAACTTGCCAGTAGAAAAGCATTGGCTGCCAATCAATATATAGTTGGTCATGTTCCACCTTACAAGAAATAGGCTGTTAAAATTGGTTTGGTTTAATAATGGCGTCTATTAGATGGAGAGGAATTTCATGGGGCCTGGGACTCTGCAAGTAACATTTTAGATCCTTCTATGGCTATTATCCGAAATGGGGAAATGGTATTACTAGTGTTATGTTGCACTCAGCAGATTCATTCACTGTGCTCCTGGAACCCTTGGCTGTTTCAATCAGCCATTTCTTAATTTCTGTTTAGTTTCTTTCTACAAGTCAATATAAACACTTAATTCAAAGCTTGCTCTAGACACCATTTGCTACTTTCAACTACACACTGATGAAGGAAAGGATGGTTCTGAGATGGCAAACTTCCTGCTTGTTCTATCTACACCTGGTTGTATAATGAATTGGCAGCCACTGTCCAGCAAAATGAATGCAATGGAATATTAAACTGAGCTAAAAAGAATAGCAAACATTTTGCTTGAAGTTAAAGATTTTGAAAGAAAGCAGTATATGGCTGTTGAAAAGTTACTGAATTTTAACAAAGTTACCTTACCAAGATCCTAAGAAATAAATGGAAAGTTTCCTTTTTTCTCTGATGAAGTGAGTTACACTATAGAGACCCAAATAGATCCAGGAGGAAAACAAGGGCTTAGCATAGAATAACTCTAACCTTTTGTTTATAGTACTCATGTCACTACTTTAGCAGAAAAATCAAGAAAATAAGAGCTCAAGTTTCTTAGAACCCCAGGGAAAAGCTAATTATTTAAATTTCCTAAATTATTCATTAGTGCACTAGTGTCATATAATAAACAGCATTCAGATGAATGCCAAAGGATGGTCTACAAATGAGCATGAGGTGAAATGGAGCATGTCTGTTGGCTCTGCAACTTTTAATGAAGTATATTTCCAACTTCTAATCTGTTTACACTTATGGGAAGGTATTAAGAGCTATAGAATATGAACTTAATAGTAGCTATACTCCTTTCTGGAATCTTGAATTATTTGTTGTTAGTTAATATCTAACAGCGGTAACTTGCAGAACTGTCACCTCTTCATATGCAACCCATTGGAAGAAAATCTGCAAAGCTTTGGAATTCTACGGTCCACTTCTGATCTCACTGAAGAGACCGACAACTGGAGCATCATAGCTCAGTTGCCATTGCTTGAAGTTTTATACCTCCAAGACTACACCATTGGTCCAAGTTAACATTTTCTAGTAATAACTAGCATTCTGCTACATCAAAATGAAAGACCTCAGTAAACTTTTCCCCCATCATATCATCAACATTATACTTAACTGCGGCAGAAATTAAGCAACAAGTGAAAACGGAACCACTGCATTTCATGTTGAAGCTATGACAAAACCTGTTCAGGATGACATACATGATCCATCTAAGTATGCAGAAATTTCCATATAAGAACACACTTTTTTATGGTTGATAGATCAAAAGCTTCCTTCTATAATTATTTCAAATGATATACATGACTTAGGCAGAACAAGATTCAAAAGTTAGTCTACTCCATTTTTTCCCCTGGGCTGGGCTACCTATATAATGACATTTCAAAGAATACTCCCTCACTTAACCAGGAACTCAACGAGAAATGATGTTTTTGAACAGTATTACTGACCACATGAAAAACTGTTATTAATCTTTCTATAACTGTTCGAGATGTGTTGCTTATGTCTAGTCCACGTTAGGCGTGCATGTGCTGTGTGCACCATTGCCAGAGATTTTTTTCCCTCAGTGATATCCATTGAGCTGGCTCTAGCGCCCTCTGGTGCTGCACACTTATGCGCTGGTATAAGGAGCACTGCTGGCCCTGTATCCTCAGAGTTCCTTCTTGACGACTAACTCTAATAGAGGGACAGGAGAGTGGGTCATGGAATGGACATGAGCAAATATGGAACAGAAAATGGCAATATATTTGCCCATCTATAGAAATGGAAATAAGGACAACCCGGGGAATTACAGACCAGTCAGCTTAACTTCTGTACCCGGAAAGAACAAATAATTAAGCAATCAATTTGCAAACATCTAGAAGATAAGGTTATAAGTAACAGTAGCATGGATTTGTCAAAAACAAATTTAAAGCCAACCTGATACCCTGTCAAAGAAAGCTAACAAGCCTTGTGGATGGGGGGTAGTGGTAGATGTGGTATATCTTGACTTTAGTAAAGCTTTTCATACTGTCTCACATGACTTTCTCATAAACGAACTAGGGAAATGCAACCTAGATGAAGCTACTATACGGTGGGTGCAAAACTTGTTGGAAAACTGTGGTTCACAGTTATGCTGGAAGGGTATAATGAGTGGGGTCCTGCAGGGATCAGTTCTGGGTTGGTTCTGTTCAATATCTTCATCAATGATTTAGATAATGGCATAGAGTACAAAGTTTGCGGACGATACCAAGCTGGGAGGGGTTGCAAGTATTTTGGAGGATACAATTAAAATTCAAAATGATCTGGACAAACTGGAGAAGTGGTCTGAAGTAAACAGGATGAAAGTTAATAAGGACAAATGTAAAGTACTTCATTTAGTAAGGAACAATCAGTTGCACACACACAAAATGGGAAATGACTGCCTCAGAAGGAGTACTGAGGAAAGCGACCTGGGGGGTCACAGTGGACCACAAGCTAAATGAGAGTCAACAGTGTAACACTGTTGCAAAAAAGCAATCATCATTCTGCGATGTATTACCTGTTGTAAGCAAGACATGAGAAGTAATTCGTCTGCTCTTTGTGCTCATTAGACTTCAGCTGGAGTACGGTGTCCAGTTCTGGGCACATTTCAGAAAGATGTGGACAAACTGGAGAAAGTCCAGAGGAGAACAACAAAAATGATTTAAGAACTAGAAAAAATGACTTATGAGGGAAGATTAAAAAAATTGGGATTATTTAGTCTGGAAAAGAGAAGACAGAGAGGGGACATGATAACAGTAAGTACATAAAAGACTGTTACGAGGAGGAGGAGGAGGAAGAATTGTTCTTCTAAACTTCTGAGGATAGGACAAGAAACAATGGGCCTAAATTGCAGCAAGGGAGGTTTAGGTTGAATATTAGGAAAAACTTCCTGTCAGGGTGGTTAATCACTGGAATAAATTGCCTTGTTGTGGAATCTACATCACTGGAGATTTTTAAGAGCAGGTTAGACAAACACTTGTCAGGAATGTTCTAGATAATACTTAGTCCTGCCATGAGTGCAGGGGACTGGACTAGATGACCTCTTGAGGTTCCTTCCATTCCTATGATTTTATGAATACATCTTGAAGAACAACAGTTATGGAAAGGCTAGTAACCTTTTTCTTCCAGTGCTTGCTCAAGTCCATTTCATGTTAGGCGACTCTCAAGCGTACCCAAGGAGGTGGCTAGGAGTTCATGGACATGCGAATTGCAACACTGCTCTCCTGAACCTGGGGTCATCTTGAGCTTATTGGGTCATGGCATAGTGGGACCAGAAGGTAAGCACTGATGACCAGGGTGCAGCCCCACAGATATCTTGGATCAGGACCTGGGCCAGAACTGCTGCTGAAGAGGACTGAGCTCTTGTGGAATGAATGATCAAGATGGCTGGAGATGGAATGTTCACCTGCTCATAGCATGCCCAAATAAAAAAGGTTATCCATGATAAGATTCTCTTGGCTAAAACCAGCAGGCCTTTCATCCTCTCTGCTACTGCCACAAAGAGTTGCATAGATCTGCAGAACAGTTTAATCCTCTCAATTTAGAAGGTAAGGGCATGTTTAACATCCAATGAGTGAAGCCACCGCTCTTCTGAATCCTTGTGTCTTCCAGAAGAAAACAGTCAGGAAAATGGCTTGGTTGCTATGGAACTGTGAGACCACCTTTGGCAGGAAGGCCGGATAGGGTGCAGCTGAACACTGTTCCTTGAAGAACACTGTGTACAATGGTTCTGACACAAGGGCCTGGATTTCACAGACCCTTCTGGCTGAGGTAATAGCTATCAGGAAGGAGACATCCCAGGAGAGAAACAGCAGATGGCACAAAGGGAAGGCCTCTGAGTTTTGATAGGATCAGGTTTAAATTTCACAGGGGAATCGGTTTGTGAACCTGAGGGTAAAGCCCCTCTAACCCTTTAAGAAAGCAGATGTACATCTTGTGAGAGAAAACTGATCTACTGCCCACTGGTGGGTGGAAAGCCGGAATTGCTGCTAGGTTTACCTTGATAGATGTGAGGGCCAGACATTACTATTTTGGGATGAGTAAGTAATCCAGTATAAAACTGAAGACCAGATCAGAGAGAGACCTTGTTGGGAAGACCATATCAAGAAATGCTTCCACTTGGCATGATAGGAAGTCCTAGTAGACTGCATCTTACTACCCAGCAAGACCTGGTGAACTTGTTCCCAACAGGCTTGCTCTTCCAGGTTCAGCCATGGAGCTTCCATGCAGTCAGGTGAAGGGCCCCAAGATTCAGGTGGAGTAAACAGCCATGATATTGTGAGATCAAGTCCAGGTGGGAGTGAGAACGGTAGCGGGGGCGCTACAGATAAGTCTAGCAGTGTGCCAAACCAGTGTTGGCACGCCATACCAGAACTATAAAAGTAACTTTGCCTTGTCCCACTTGATTTTCAGAAGGACCTCTTAAAAGGAAAGCATCTGAAAGCGAAACTGTCTGCACTGCGAGCAAAAATCTCATGGAATTTCCTGTTCTGCATGGTTGTCAACAGGTCTACTTGGGCAGATCCCCACCTTTGGAAGATGAACCTGGTGACTTCTGGGTGAAGGGATCACTCAGGGGGAGAGAAGAAAGATCTGCTGAGGTGATCTGCCAGGGCGTTCTGGGCTCCTTAAAGATGGAAAGTCTTAAGGTGGATTCAGTGTGTCTCACAGAAGTCCCATAGAAGTCTGGTACTGGAGTCAGGGTCTGGTGCTACACAGAGTGATGTGGGAGCCTGCCTATCAGAAGCAACCCAGCATGACCAGTGGGACAAAGGATCTAGTACTGGAGAAAACCCTGACGTGTTCCAGAACAGCCATTGCATAAGCCACTTTCCACCTGGCCAGGTACTGGGGTGTAAGATGGATAGTGGTGGCGGCTCTTGAGATGGCTGTAGGGTTCCACCTCAGACTCCAAAGAACAGCCCTCCCGAGGTGACCACGGGGGAGCAGCATCCCTCACTTTTGCTGTTGGGTGCCAAGGGTCCGGGGATGACCTTGCAGAAGCAGAGATGGCTTACCCCTGTAAGGTACCAAAGGTCCCAGTGCAAGGAAAGAGTTTGGGGCATCATGTGCTCTCTTCCTTGTGCTATCAGAGCTGGTGGTTGTCCCACTGGGGTCAGCAGTACTGGGACAGATAAGCCCCTGGCAACTGCCAAGGCCCCTGGAATGGAAGGCGTGTCATTCCACTGATGCAGCAATGACTTCCTGGCGTCGGTGGCGGGCCCTGCACTGGACTCAACATCCCTCTGTGCAAAGTCAAGGGTGCCACTCTGAGACCAGAGGTAGAGTGGCCTGATGCAGGTCGCACTTCACTATTCCCCTTCTTTGCCTTTCTTCTGCAATGGAACGCACCCTCTCAGACAGCTGTTTATGTTTCTTCCTTGGCACTAGAGATGGAGAATGGTGCTGGGAAATGTGCGGTGCCAGAGGGGCACTTTGCACCAAGGTCAAAGTGCTTGGTGCTGAATCCGAGCAACTTGGCTCCAACGCTGGTCTAAGAGTGGCTACCATTAGGTTAACCCTCAGTCTAGCCTCCCCGACTTTCTTCGTATGAGGCTTAAAGTCCAGACAACTCTGACAGTGCTCTTACATGAGCCTCTCCCAGACACTTCAGAGAACTGGAGTGAGTCACTCACTGACACAAGGTTTGAAGCCCAGAGACAGAGGCATAAGATAAGTTATAAATAAGATCAATCCAGCTACATTGAGCAGGGCTGTGAAAAACTGTGTGCCCTGAGTACAGCAGTTAGGTTGACCTAACCCCTGGTGTAGATGCGGCTAGGTCGATAGAAGAATTATTCAGATAGGCGGTTTAATGCAGGAAGTCTCTATACTATGGTGCTACAGTGGCACAGCTGCAGCATTGTAGCTGTGTTGCTGTAGCATAAACATGGCCTCAGCTACCATTGGTAAAGTTTAACATCTACTTCTAGTACGGAGTTCTCAACTAGGGGCAGGCTGCCCCTCCCTGGGGGGGGGGGGCGCACAGAATGTACGCTGTGGACGTGAGAAGCTTTAGGAAAAAAGGTTACCGCACACATTTTATCCACAGGAAGTAACTAGCAAAGCTGACTCCTCCAGAAATATCAGGTCCTCCGATGGCGCTTTGCATTTTGAAATTTCTGTTCAGTTTGCAGAGCATTATTCAAAGTTGTTGCTATCTGCTTGTTAATCCATTTGCTCTGACATGTTGCACACATTTAATTGTAAGCATTGACTACAATAGCAGTTTTGCTTTTGCTCTTATTACAATGGATTGTTAGCTCTTTTGGAAATCAATGTCTTATTGTTTTTAATATTTAGTGAGTTGCAAGTTTGTTTTTGTTTTTTTTAACTGGTAGATATACTTGTGTAGACATAAACACAAAGGAGGAGGGCGCGATCAAATGTTTGAGAACCATTGGTCTAGTAAAATAATGGAGCAAGTGTTAAATCACCAAAGGTCTAAAGGGTAGTGAGAAACCATGAGCAAAAAGCAGCATGAGTTTATGTAGGATAATTCTGCCAGGCTGCCTTTATTTTTTTTTGGACAGCATCACAAAATGTTACTTGATTAAGGAAACTAAGTGGATGTAGTTAGCTTTGATTTCAGTAAAGCACTTAATATAGTTAATCAATTCTTGCTGGTTAAGACTGTTCAGATAAAGGTAGAAACAGTTGCAAATACACCTGTTGAAGCTCAGCCGAAACAGTAATGGTTAGCAGCAATGTAATTAGGTAGACGTGGAAGGACATGACAATGGGATAACCACATGGATTGGTGTTAGGTCCAGTTTGTGATCAATGATCTAGCAGAGGGTGTTAAAGTTAAAAAGTTAACCTAAATGGGGAAGTGGAGAAACTGAAGAGAGAAATAGAGACTGTTCAGAAAACCTGGACAGAAAAAACTTGCATGTTTTCCAAATACAGTCAAAGCTAATGCATTAGGAGAAAAATCTAGAGATTGGATGGAGAAATCTGTAAAGCAATAGTGCTAAAAGTCAAATAGAGAGGATATTCGACAAGTTTAGCATGAGATAGAGTAGCAAAAAGACAAATACAATTGTAGGCTGCAGTCTGTGTTTCCCAGAGCAGGAAAATAGTTATTCCCCTGAGGCTCAGGTCAGAGTGCATCAGGAATACTGCAGTAAAGTGGTGCTCATAGTCAAAAGAATGTGGTGGGATATCAGAGGAATTCAAGGGATTTAGAAGAGATTTTAAAAAAAATTCTACATGCATAGTTTGAGATGAAGTTACTCACCTTGCGCAGTAACAATGGTTCTTCGAGATGTGTCCCTGTGTGGATGCTCCACTGTAGGCATGCTTGCGTCCTATGTTGATGTTCAGAGAACTTCAGTAGCAATGTCTGTTAGGCCCGTACATGTGCTGTTCCCCCTCATGCCCCACCACAAAACTAGTCAGTGCATGTTGGCTAATCCCCCTCAGTTCTTTCTCTATTGCAGTCATTAACAAGAACTCTGAAATAGAGGGGAGGAGGGTGGGTTGCAGAGTACCCAAAGGGGCACACATGGTGAAGAACCATCATTATTGCACAAGGTGAGTAACTTCGAGCAGTGTCCCTATGTAAGCCTCACTCTAGGTGACTCCCAAGCAGTACCCCTTCAGGAGGGCTGTGACTTCTCAGCTGGGTCAGTTACAGATGACAGCACTGTGGAGCTGAAGATGGCATTGGAGGTGGAATCCCCACTGATCAGTGTTCTAAAAAAGTGTGAACTGACGCCCACCTTTCCGCTCTACAGATCTCAGAGATAGGGATGTTCTTGAAAAAGGTAACCTTGTGGAGTGTGGAGGGGTCATGTTGCAAAATTGGTAACACTGATGCAAGTTGAGACCCACTCGGAGTGCTTTTGGGCCGATATTGCTGAGCCCTTTGAGCTGTCTGCAACAGAAAGGAAAAGTCTTGGGGTAACTTCCTGAAGGCTTTTGGCCTGAGCAGATAAAAGGGCAGGGCTCTCAGAGTATTCAAGAGAGTTTTCCTGTTATCCTGGTGAGGCTTGGGGTACAAGATTGGCAGGTAAATCAATTAATTCATGTGAAACAGAGAGGTTACCCTACGGATGCATTTTGGATGGAACCTGAGTGTAACCTTGTCAGGGAAAAATATTGTGGAGTGGGGTGGATGGAGGATGAGCCATCAGAGCTGCTAACTCCTCTATTCTCCTGGAAGTAAATCGCTACTAGGAAAGCTGTTTTCACTGATAGGTATGTTAGCGAACAGGTAGCCATCGGTTCGAAAGGCAGCTGTCAGTCTTTTCAGTATCAGATTTAGGTTCCACGTGGGGGCAGGAAGTCGAGGTTGTGGGAAGAGGTTTACTAACAGGTTCATCAACGGTATAGTAATTGGGTGTGACAGCACTGAGTACCCCTGAACAGGTCAGTGGAAAGCTGTTATAGCACTAGGTGGACCCTGAGAGAGCTTAGAGATTGACCCCTAAAGAGCTCTGGACTATGCATAGTCTAGGATATGTGAAGAATCACAGCTGTGGGGGAGAGTTGTAGGACATGCATGAAATATGGAACCTGGACCATTTTTACACCCCACTATGTCTTAAGGATTTTCTACTGTGTAACAGAACCTTTTGTACCTCCCTTGAACAGGAGCTCTCTTAGATGTTGGAACCAAGTAGGAACCATGCCTTGATGTAGAGATTCCCTAAGCTGGGACGCAGGACAGGTCCTCCCATCCTGCGAGAGGTGGTGTGAAATGAGTAGGAAAGGGTTTGACAGGCACGTCACGAGCTGTGATGAGTAATGCTACCAGGTCTGTCTCAGCCAAATAGGAGCAATCAGAATGATGTGACCTCTGTCCCTTTTTATTTTCAGTAGGACCTTTGACAGTAGGGAAAATGGAGGAAAGGCATAGAAAAAGTCCCTGTCGTAGAGAAGGAGCAGCAACAGCATTACCCAAGGAATGCTATCCCATCTCTGCTCTAGAGCAGAAGTGTGGACATTTCTTGGTCAGGTGAGAGGCAAGCAGATCTTTGGACGGTGTCCCTCAATGTCTGGGTAGGTCATGGAGTACTTTTGGGTCTACCTCCCACTCATAGTCATGCAGGAATTTGTGACAGAATGTCCGCCATCAGTGTGTGTCAATTGCATAGCTTCATCACCTTTGCACAGAGGAAGGGAGACCTGTCTCCTGCATGATGGATTGATGTAGTACATACTGGCAACCTTGTCTGTTAGGCTCTTTGATCAGGAGGAGGAAATGAGCACAGGTATTCCTGATCACTCTTAGCTCAAGAAGATTCATGTGAAGGGATCTCTCTGTGGATGACCACTTCCTTGTGCTATGAGGCCATGTAGATGTGTGTCCCACACTATAAATGTGACAGTGGTGAGGAGCGACAATGGTGGTTTTTGTGAGAGGGGGATTCCTTTCCAAATGTTGGCTGGGTTCTTCCATCAGTCTAAGGAATTTTTGATCCTGTGGTTGGTGACATAAGTTTGTCCAGTCTGTCACTGCTTGGTCTGTAAACTGAGCTAAACCACTTCTGAAAGGATCACATGTGAAGCCTGGCATGTGGGCTTACCGCTGTGCACGTTTCCATATGCCCTAAGAGTTAGAGGCCAACTCTGACTGATATTTGTGGGCTGATCTGAACAGACTGTGCGTGACCAAGGAGAGGAACCTGTGTTGAGGCAAGAGAACTCCCGACTGTGATGAGTCAAGATCAGCTTCTATGAATTCCAGGTGTTGTACTGGGACAAGGGTTGACTTCTGGGTATTGATCTGTAGGCCCAGTTCTGTAAACAAGTGCATTCATTGCAGCTTTGGTGACTTGCTGAGCCTCCTGGAGAGATCAGGCTTTGAGGAGCCAATTGTCACCAGATGGGTAAATCACACTCCCAAGGGATCATAAGTGAGTGGCCACCATCGAGAGAACCGTGGAAAACACTCAGGGCCAATGATACCCCAAAGGGGAGCACCCTGTATTGGTAGTGGTCTCGTCCCAGAGCGAATCAGAAATTGTCTGAGTTGGTAGGACTGGGATATTAAAGTAGGCATCCTGAATGCTGAGGGCCAAAAACCAGTCTCCCTGTTCCAGTGCTGGAATGATCATTGAGAATGTGACCATCTTGAACTTTTGACCCTTGAAAAACTTGAGAGCTTGAGGTCCGCTATGGGTCTCCAAACTCCCTTTCTTTTGAATATTAGGAAATAAGAGCAGAATCCTTTGCCTCGTAGATTTTGAGGTACTGGTTCTATGGCTCCTAACTGAAGGAAAGGACCTACCTTTTGTCATAATAAACTCTCGTGAGAAGGGTCCCTGAAGAAGGGCAGGGAAGGGTGTTGTGGAGGGGTAAGAAGGTATAATGGATCAAGTACAGAGTTTGAACAATCTCTAGGACCCATTGGTCCGATGTTATACATTCCCAAGCACTGTGGAACACTGCCAATTGGTGGTCAAATGGGTGTAAAGCGATGGTCAGCTATATCATTTGGGGGGGGGGGGGGGGAAGAGTGGTCTAACATGTCTCAATCCATCTGTCAAAACTGGTATTTGGATATAGAACATAGAGGGCTGGGATAAAGAAGACTGTGGGCCAGATTTGCTCTTGGGAAATTTGCCCTTTTTCTGTGGCTCCTAATGGTGTTGAGCCATATATTGAGATGTGTGGGGTCTATGCTGGGATTGGGAACTGAACAGTCTGTCCTTGCACGTCAATGCCCAGCAACTGGAGAGTGTCCCTGGAGTCTTTTAGGGTATGAAAAGAGGCATCCATCTTCTCTGCAAAGAGTTTTGTGCCCTCAAAAGGGACATCTTCAACTGTAGACTGTACCTCTTTCGGGAAGCTTGACAGTTGGAACCAAGATGCCTGTCACATCACCACCGCCGTGGAGATGGACCTGGTCACCATGTCGACTGCACTGAGGGAAGATTTCAGCAATATCTTCACCACTAACTGGCCTCTTCTGGACAATAACCTTAAATTGGTCATGATGCAACTCCGGCATCCATTCAATAAAAAGTCATTCAGTTTTGAATAGTTTACATATATCAGAAAAAGAAAAAAAAAAACTCCAACTATAAATGGGAACTAAAAGAACTACAGAAATCAAATTGAAGTAATATAGTCTTAATGAACTGCAAATAGCTCTGTCACGAGTCGGAGTGGATGAAGAAAACCTGAGGGAGATTAGCCTCATGCTAGCCTTGTGGTGTAGCATGAGGAGGAGAAGTGTACGTGTAGAGCCTAACTGACACTGCTACCAAAGTTCCCTGATTAGTGCAGGGATACAAGCACACCTACAGTGGAGCACCCACAGGGATGACATCTGAAGAAGAATCAGGCGATAACAGATTTGCAGCAATGGAATACACATCAGGCTGTTTCAACTCTTAGTAGCAAGGAGTACTACTTGGTTTAACTGCTTAGCTTCTGTCTTTAACAACAATTTATATCAGTACAAGTAGCTTCATTAAGGAGGACATATGCCACAGGTTATACTTTGAGGATTATCTGCTCCTATGAACTATTCACATGAATAACTAACTTTCAGGTATTTTCATACCATTAATTAATATGTAAATACAAAGTGAATTCACCTGAACAATTCACTTTAAGTATGAGTTACAGGTTTGAGAAGGACATTTCTCCAAGCAAGATTTGCTATAAGTCAGCTCTTAAGGTAATTGCATGGAATTGTTACAAAAACAGTAAGTGGTTTATAAAATGTAATTTTATTTAATGTTACTTTGCTGTTACATAGGGCATAACATTTTCACAAGGCTTTTTTGGGACTACAATCAATGATTAGCAACACACAATAGTGGTCCAACTCTCTAAATAACAATCACGGGACAAACTTGACACCTTCTCACATGTGCACAAATCTGCATGGAAAAGTACTAAATGTTATACTTGAACATTGAACTTGAATTGGTTTTCCCATTCCAGTGTATTAAGAAATGACATGCACTTTAGTCTGCCAAAAAGCACTGTCTGCATTCCAGCAGTTCCATGCTGTTTCTAGTACATAGTAAAGTGAATACCAGAACTACAAAGGCAGGAGTGTAAGTGACTTTTATTGGGAAAGGATATCAACTTATAAAGAGCAGCAACTGAAGACTGAGTAAGAAGACACCCTCATTTTCACGCAGATATACTGTAGCCCCTGCAGTATATTACACAGAAGGCAACTTAATTTGTAATTCTCAATCTAAAAACGCCAAACTTTCTATCTGGCCCAATACTTCCATAACCTTCATGAAAAGAATACACAGTAGCATGAGAAAGTAAGTTACTGAAAGGAAACCCTGCAGAATAAGAGGGAATGTGGAGAATTAGAAAGCTATGTTGAACACTTTAGTTGCAATTAACTAAATTTTAATATCTTTACTGAATACAAAAACACAGTCAACTTGCAGGAACTGGTTCAGATTTTTGTTTTTAAATACCAGGTACACTTTAGTCCGCTACATAAGTGTTTGGAAATTACTTATGTTTATATGAAATGAAGCTATTAATACTTTTCTACAGCAGTAACTGCACACAGGGAAGGCCAGGACAAACACAAATCAAGGAATGGAGTTTTCCCAAAGCTGCAGTGTGAAAAGACTATAAACTGATTTCCATACACATGGATGGGTTCTCTTTGCTATAGGAAATCCAAGTGGAGCTATAAGGAATGGAGACGTGTAAAAAGGTTTCTTGAGAAGGAAAGAGGGAATGACACACCCCATGTGCAGTTTAGTTTTCTGCACCTTCTGCAGCATCACATTCTTCTCCTGCATTGTCTGATGTCCATAACTAGAAATAAGAAAAAAGCCACATCAGCATGAAAACTTACTCATCTATCCATGTTAGCACTAACTGTCCTATTACTAAAATCAAGGACTAGATGGGAGGAGTTCTACACTTGTTAAGTGCTACAGTTTGGAGGTGTAAAGCTCTGTTGCTTTAATTTGCAGAGCTTCCACTGGCTTACAGTGAGCACCTTCGCATCTGTAGGGCACAGCCATATACTTAACTGTTTAAGATTTAACTATCCAAATTAGACATAACGCTAAACAAATAAAGATCTGTTTAATATATTGTACCAATTATACTACTGGCACTAAAGAAATATACAAGTCTTTTCTCTGGAATGTCAAGATATCCATCTCTGGTTGCACTTTCACCCCACAAGTCAAGGTCACAATTCCTATTGTTATGGAGAACTACAGTGAGGAGTATTGCTGGAGTATGTAGTTAGCTCTTCCTTAGACCGATAACATGATATATAGTTGGTGTACCTTAAAAGTTCATTCCAGTTTTAGACGTATTAAAAGTTCCAGCCATATTCCCCATTTAAGTATGGGGGAATATTGCTAGAACCAATAATACCTTTAAGACAGTTAACTTTTTTCATTCTTGTCTTAATGACTGTGGATCATCATCATTTTTTCCACCAGATTTATAGTTCTATCTGCTAAGTCAAATGAGCCTGCTGGTCTTATGATGAAAGTGAAGCTGTATTTAGCTATATGGAAACTTACTAACTTATGCTATTATTTTAGTCCAAACCAACTTTGAATCTGCCACTGATTAGTTCAATGCAATTAATTTTTCACACTGAAGTTTAAATTAGACCTCAACCTACTTACAAGAGTAACTCTTCAATACAGCACATAATAGGCCTAAATATCAAGATGTTCAGTGCTAGATAAAAATCATGTTTTGGTTTTATAACATAAGTGAGGTCTAAGTATAGCCATTATACAATTACAGCTATTGGACCAAATAGCACAAAAGGGCAACTTACTGTTAGGTTGTCTCTAAGCAACTGCATGATGAGAGTACTGTCTTTGTATGAGTCTTCATTCAGCGTATCAAGTTCTGCGATAGCCTCATCAAAAGCCTAGAATAATTAAGTTGTTTTTCATATTTACATTGAGGTACTGATTAGGAATATTCTTATTAGGGTTACTAGGGGTAGATATTAAAGGGACAATTCAAAATTAAGTGTAACCTTTTTCCATGAAGACAGCTTTAATAAACAAGCATGCAGCATTGAAGGAAGTAAAAAGAGTTTCATTGATTTGCATTGCCCAAGTTGGTTAAAAAAAGCTTAAAACAGCACAAATCTTGTATGTTTAAAATTCTTTCAGTAACAAATATTGTAACCTAAAGTTGACAGTGTCCCTTTAAGTCAGTTGACCGTAGGCACCTGCGAATCAAATACATTAAATGAAATCGGATTTTATTGTACAAGAGACTGATCAATCCACACTATTCAGATTAGCTTCCATTAATTAGAATTACCCTCCTTCCAAAAAAAGAGAGCAACTTACTGTCTTAGCCAGCGTGCAGGCAAGCTCAGGGTTGTTGAGGATCTCATAGTAAAATACAGAAAAGTTAAGAGCTAGGCCCAAACGAATTGGATGTGTAGGTTGCATCTCTTTCTTGCTGATGTCAAATGCCTCCTGATAAGCTGCTTGTGAATTTTCTATTGTTTCTGTTGAGAAACAGGAACATTTCAACATAAAAAGGGGATGATATAGAGAAAAGTGCAAGCCGAGTCCCTCACACTAGCTTCAAATACCTCCTTAGAGAAATGCTTGGCCTCATTGTATAGGCTGAAAGAAACAGTTGTATTGGCTTAACTAAGGGTGTGACTTTTAAACTGGGGCAACTGTGTTCTGACATTTAAAGGCTCAAACTAAATAGCTATTACATACAAAAAAACATGTTAAGATTAAAATTGCAAAGTGAAGGACTCAGGAAATCCCATAACTAAGGTTGCCTATGTAACCTTTATTTAGCCCTCTTATGTATACTAATTTTTAATTACATTATCACATACAATTTTTCCACAGGACCCCAGAGGACAGAGAGGAGCTGCTCTGGGGATGCATCAGGGTTATGTAGTAAAGGAGGCTGGTGTCTACAGCACTCCTGCGTTGTTTTTTGCAGAAGCAGGAAGGTGTATGTAATAAGTGAGGCAAAAGATAAATAAAAAAGAGGATGTTTTCATGGTCAAGGCTATTTAAGGTTTCAGACTAAAAACAGTGTTAGTCTGTATCCACAGAAAAACAGGAGTACTTGTGGCACCTCAGAGACTAACAAATTTATTTCAGCATAGTCTCTAAGGTGCCACAAGTACTCCTGTTCTTTTTAAGGCTATTTAATACTGCCCCGGAAACCTGGATTCTATCCCTGCCATAGATAGGTAGCTTAAAATCAAACTTTTCACAGGTAGTCACTAATTGTGTGTTCCTGATTTTCTAGAACTGCCAAACTGAGATCTTGGCATCTGATCTGCAAAACTGCTGAGCACTCACATCAGTGGGAGCTGTACTTTCAACATATGAAGTGTGATAGAATACTAGGGACTCAATGGGTATTAGGCGTATCTAACTGGGCAACAAAATTAGTAAATACTTTTGACCATATCATTGTGACTGTTCCCCATCTCTAAAATGGGGATAATATTCCCCCAATTCCTCCCATCTCACAGGCATGTTGTGAAAATAAATTCGGTAATACTTGTAAAGCACTCTACTAAGTACTATCGTGATAACTGCCATAGAAAAGCTCATGAGGAAATAATTGTCTTCAAAACAGGACTTGAATAATGAGCCGTAAAAACAGGAGGCCAGGCACTGAGCAACAAGAAGAAAACTATAAACAACTTCTTGTTAAATGAGCACAATTCATTTTATGCACTGAATGAAGCAAAAGTCCTATGGCAAAAATAATATGGGATCATGTAAATATGGACTGTCATACTGGTACAATTTATTAGACAATCTATAAGTACCTCCTAGAGGACAATAGGGTAATAAGAAATAGCCAGCATGGATATGTCAAGAACAAATCATGTCAAACCAACGTAATGTTCTTTTTTGATAGGGTTACTTGCCTAGCGAATGTTAAGGATGTGGGGGAGATCTGATATATCTTGATTTTAATGCGACTTGACAGTCCCACATGACATGCTCATAAGCAAACTAGGGAAATGTGGTCTAGATAAATTTGCTATAAGGTGGATACATAACTGGTTGAAAGGCCATACTGAAAGAGTACACCTTCCTTTGGAGCATGCGGCACGGGTCCTTCAGTGATTTGAATTCAAGTAAATTGAATTCTGACTTGAAAAAGTCTTTAAATCAAGACGTGAGGACTTGTAACTTAGCAAGAGATTATGGGCCTACTGCAAGAGCGGGCAGGTGAGGTTCTGTGGCCTGCGATGGGCAGGTGGTCAGACTAGATCAATGGTTCTTAACCTGGGATGAGAGATGCCCTTTCTGGGTGTGCAAGACATGCCAGATTTTTTTTAGAAGGTAAATCATCGAGAACACAAATTAAGCACAGGCACGTAAGTACAACTACTCTGTTTCTTCAAACCTATACATTTATTATTATACTTTAATGATTTCTGTAATATACAAACAAAAAATATATCTAGGTTTAAAGGACTGACCTACTTCAATGATTTTTTAAAGAGGTGCGAGAACTTATTTTGAGAACCAAAGGGTTGCAGGATGCAGTAAAGGTTAAGAACCACTGGACTAGATGATCATGATGATCCCTCTATGGCCTAAAATCTGAGTAGCTGTCAAACTGGGAGGGGCATATCTACTGAGATCCTGCACGGGTTCTGGTACTATTCAATATTTCCATCAACAAATTAGATAACGAAGTAGAGAGTATGCCAATAAAATCTGTGGATGAACTAAACTGGGACGGGTTACAAGAACTTTACAGAACAGGATTAGAATTCAAAATGACCTTGACAAACTGGAAAATTGGTCTAACCTCCCCCCCCCCCCCCCCCCCCCCACATAGATGAAGTCAATAAGACCCAGCGCAAAAGTACTTCACTGTAGGAAGGGGGGGTGGGGTGAGGAAACAAACTACAATTGGGGAATACTGGCTCCACAAGTTTACTGCTGAAGGATCTGGGGACTATAGTGGATCACAAATTGAATACGAGTCAACAAAGATGCAGCTGCAAAAAAGGATAATATTCTGAGGTATATTAAGAGGAATGTTATATCTAAGACATGGAAGGTAGTCGTCTTGCTGTACTGAGCACTGGTGAGGCCTCAGCTGGAATACTGTCTCCAATTTTGGGCACCACACTTTAGGAAAGGTGTGGACAACCTGGAGAGAGTCCAGGAGAGCAACGAGAAGTGATACAACAACATTTAGAAAACCTGAGGTATAAAGAAAGATTAAAAACTGGGCATGTTTAGTCTAGAGAAAAGACGACAGAGGGAACCTGATAAGTCTTCAAATGTATGTTAAGGGCTCTTCTAAAGAGGACAGTGATCAATTGTTCTCCATGTCCATTGAAGGTAGGACAAGTAGTAATACCTGCAGCATAGGAAATTTAGGCAGGATATTTTTTTGGGGGGTGGGGAGAAGAACCTAACTAAGGATACTTAAGCTCTGGATTAGCTTTTTTAAGAACAGTTTGAACAAACCACTGTTAGGGATGGTCTAGGTTTATTTGGTCCTACTTCAGTGAAGGGGGGTGGACTTGATGACCACTTGTGGGCCTTACCACCATTCTATGATTTTATAGTGCAAATGTACAGACCACCTGAAGTCTGGCATTTAGCTTCCGAGTTCTCGACTTTGTAACCTTGAAAATTGTATTTTAAAGAATGTGTGTTTAATTTCCTACTTTTTTAAAAAACAAACTAAACAAATTCCACTCTGTGGCATCATATTGACACCCACACAGATCATTAGCAGGAACCATCAGATACACCATGCACCTCTCCCACTTGAGCTAATGGAATAGCTCATATTGCGTGTCCCCTCAAGCATTTGGAAGAGTGCGCCTTAATGGGCAATCTCCCCTTCTCCCGCCACTCCCCATTTCTCCCTCCCACCAAGCTCAACTTTTTTCCACATACCCTCCTCCACCCCGTCCCATCTCTTTCCCACACCTGGCTCCTGATCACAGTCCCAATCTCTTCACTTAGCTAGTCCCAGTTTCCATTCTTCAAGCTTCTGATCTCTCCCTCACTCCTGGTTTCCCACTCTGGCTCTCAATCTGTAACCTTGTTTTATGTCCCAATCTCCCTCCCCAACTCCTGCCAGTCTCTAGCCCCAGTTTCCTCAACCAATCTGCTCCCTCTCAAAGGTCTGTTTTTTGTCCCATCTACATTACAGTCAGGCAGATTCCTCTTCCATGCTGCCTGGGCCCATCGGGGGGATCATTGAGGGGACAGGAGAGACAGTCTCAATGCTGTCATTTGATGTGCGCGAATACAGGCTGGCTTGCAGCAGCCCAGAGTGGCAGTAACAGGTAAAGTCCTGCTCAGCCCTGAGCTGAAGCATACTTAGTGCAGATGGAACCTTCAGGGAAGTTAGCTGTTAAAAATTAAACAATATCTATTGGACATGGGGAAGTACAATTCTTCAAAGGCTTATAACATAGCCAAATTTGGGTAGATATTCACAGGGATGGAAAAGGCACATCCCTGACACAAAGGCCACCTCCAGTCAAATTTCAAATCTGTGCTCCAAAGCTTTTCAAAGAAAAGTCCATCAGAATTTTGTTGTATCAGCAAAGCATTTCTCTCTGTTTTCGGAAACTACTGAACTATTTTGGCTGAAAATTTCTAAACTAATTTAGCCTGAGGCAAACACCTGACAGAAAACATTAATCCAAATGGTTTGACAAAGTTATAAGCCACTGAAAATGGAAAATGTCAAGGAATGTTAAAACTACAGGTGGGGCTGGTGGCCCTGCCCATAGAAGTATCCACACGGATTTGCATCAGTTTACAAAAATGGGTTTTAAAACCTAAGTTTAAATTAGTGCAACTTCTGTGCTTAAACAAGCCCTGAGAGTTATATTGGGTATTGGACATTAAAATGGAAGTAAGACTATCATGGATGCTGAACAAAGATAGCACTGACAGCTTGATTACATTCAATGATAGCCTTATACAAAGCTTTTCCCTTGATGCTATGGCACTGGTTTTGACTTTCTGCCACAGTCCTGTTAGGACCAACAGCTTTAAGAGTTTTAGACTCAGTTCTCATTTACATCAAGGCTTCTTTACACCATTTTACATTTGCACCCATTTAGAGGTTCCTTTACACTGCCAGAAAAAGTGTAATAAGGCCTTTGTGCAAGTGAAAATCAGCTCCATGCCCCTCCCTCACATCTGGTTTAATTAAGTCATCTGCAACTGGTTGACACCCTATCAGCAACCCATTCTGTTCTATGGCCAGCTGACAGCTCAGCTCTTCAGGGACTGGCAAACTCCCTTCTCTGTCATGGCAGAACTCCATTACTACCTTGAGCTGTGTGAAGTTATCACTAACTCTTAATACCTGCCCAAATTTTTATATTGCCCTTGCTGTGACATCTCGGTACCTTACAGGATAGTTGTCTTACTCATTCCAATGTGTCTTCTGAACATCTAGTTTAACTGTTATGGCGAACAATTTTCTATGGTCCACAGAACAGGTGTTGACTGCTAACAGCATCTGAATGCCCCGTATCAAGTGACGGACTGTTTCTTTCCACTCCTGCAGTAAGTCCTAATGGCTGCTGAGGTTTCTGAGGGACTACAGTCCTTCAGGATCAGCAGAAGTAAACAGACTAGAATCACAAAAGGAGTGCACTAGCTCTACCAGCATCAGACAGCTTAAGACTGGAGCTCACCATAAATTCTCTCTCTTGATAGGGTACTGAATTACTATTACTTTAGTATCACTTTGTCCATCTAGGTAGTAATTTAGTTTACATTTGTCATCTTATTTACGGTATGTGTACACTTAAAGCACTACAGCAGCACAGCTGCGCCGCTGTAGCACTTCAGTGTAGACACTACCTATGCCGACAGGAAGGATCCTCCCATTGGCATAGGTAATCCACCTCCCTGAGAGGGAGTAACTAAATTGACAGAAGGATTTTTACACCCGAGACACGCAGCTATACTGAAGTAAATTCCTAGTGTATACAATGCTGCATCTGACTCAAGGAGTCATGGCTTGACAGTTAAGTTTTGCCCAATTAAAACTATGGGTTAATAGGGTCAATGCAGACAAAGTTGTAGACAGCTTCCTCTTTCCCCCCAATACCTCTAGCCTACTTACCTTGGGAGGAGGGGGGAGAATACAAGTATAGTTTTATGCATCTCAAGCCATTAGGAGACCTTTCACCTAGAGAGTATTTTGGAAGTTTCAAATAAGCATTTCTTCAATAGCCATTCACATGGGGAGGAGGTGGCGGAAGGGACTACTACACTAAATTCCATTTAACCATATAATGAAGTCTTTCAGTGCAGAACACTTGAGGTCCACAAAAGTCAACCTAAACTTTGAAAACTGGCACAGAGATCAGATCTAAAAGGAGTCCTTCTCCATTTTATTGAGAGTTATGAAAGTTAGTGGCATGCAGTGCATTCTAGCGCCTCTTTCCTCTCCCCACCACCTCAAAACAAAAGCAGGCGTTAACTGTTTGAGCATGATTGAACACAGTATGCTTACGTTTTCTGTCATCTCCACATGCAACTTCAGCAAGGTATCGGAAGTAGTCTCCCTTCATCTTCAGGTAGAATACCTTGCTCTCTGGATTAGTTGCATTAGCTATTAAAAATTTGTCCAGCAGCTCCTAAAGCAGGAATAGGAAACATTAGCATGTTGCATGCACTGCAATGGAAGATCCTCCAAATACTGGTTTAGATAAAGTAATCCTGGTCACATACTACCTTTGCGCATATGCTAAGAAGCTCAAAGTAAGAGTAAAATCTGCAGAGTATTTAGAAATCATTTAACAATGTCTTTTAGACAAATGTATATTCACTTAATGAATTAGACTATTTGCATAGTAACAAAGACTAAAAAGCCTAGAACGTTTTAAAGGCTCCAGTTCAGTGAGCTGTCTAAAACTTTGTGGAAAGAGAGTGACAGTAAAGTTAGAAAAGGGCAAAATCTAATAGAAAAAAGCAAGCCTGAATATATGCTTATGCACTAAGGAAGAATCCATGTATTCCAATAGAAAATAATTTTTACTGAAGATTAGTCTGAGACTAGTCCATTTCACTGGGGGTGGGGGGAAGAAAGGGGAGAAGAGGGCAAAAAACCCACAATGCATCAGAAATTCAGGCCTCTTTAAAAAGAGGGAATTTTTATTTTCCACTTTATGGCCAAGACCTGTGAGCAGGATTTTATTTATTGTTTTCTTAAGTGATATTCATTAGTCAATTATGACTGAACATTTAGGTGTGGAGTATAAACTTGTTTGACAATTTGTTGTAGCTATCCAGCAAGCATGACATCCAGATTGAAATGAAAGCTTGCATCCACAGAAAACAGTTTCTAGGCCTCACTGGTATAAATATAACCTTTAAAAATGAACATATTTCTGAGCCCGGAGAATGCTGTATAAACCTGAAGCAGCTCAGAAACATGAACCACCCCAGCAATCTTAACAAGGGATTAACTGAAACAGTGGGACAATTTACAGGCCAAAAGTTCAAGTGTACATGTGCATCATGCACATTTCATTTGTAGATGACATTTATTGATTCATATAATTTAAGGCCGGAAAGTACCATAAGGTCTGTCTGACCTCTTGCACACAAGACGCCACTAAATTTCATCCAGCTATCCCATACTGAACACAACATGTGGTTGGCTAAAGCACATCTTCCAGAATGGCATCCAGTCTTGATCTGAAGACTAAGGGTATGGCTACACTTACAGTTGTATAGCGCTGGGAGTTACAGCTATCTTTGTACAGCTGTGTAGGGAAAGCGCTGCAGTATGGCCATACTGACAGCTACCAGCGCTGCAGTGTGGCCACATTTGCAGCGCTGTTGGGAGTAGTGCATTATGGGCAGCTATCCCAGCGTTCAAGTGGCTGCAACTGTGCTTTTCAAAAGACGCAGTGTTGACAGCGAGCATGGGGAGACAGAGAGAGTGGATTTTGGAACTGACACTGTGTCAGCTCCTGCCTTGCAAGTTCTGGACTGGAAATACACAGCACCAACTTTCAATCATTTAAATTGTTGACCCTCCCCACCCCTCTCTATTCACTAATGCAATAGCCTTCAGACCAGATAGCAGCTGCTCCAAAACAGACTCCCCTCCCCCGGTGCTTCTCTCCTCAGCACAACACACTTCCAAGAATCTCCTGCTGCCTCTCCAAGCAAACGAGCTGAGTTTTGTTTTTTGATAAACAGCTCCAGGAGCCTGGATATCACAACAACAGCAGAGTGGGGACAGGCATCTGGATACTCTGATACCTCGGAGGCCAATTACAAGCGCTTTTGGTGGCCACACTGCGGAGCACGCCTGCATCACACGCTGCAATCCTTAACCAGCAGAGCAGGAGTACAGCCAGCGCTGCAGCTAGGCAGATCAGCCTGATGTCCTTGCAAGTGTGGAATTAAGTTGCAGTGCTGTACCCACCACCAGCGCGTCAACTCTCCAGTGTAGCCATGCTAAGAGGTAGAGAACCACACTATTCAAGGCTAACACCCTCATTGTAAATGTCAAAATTAAAAGCAATGCACACATTAGTCTAACTTCAACTTCCAGCCATTAGTTCTTGTATATCTTTCCCTGGTAGACTAAAGATCCCTTAGTACCCATATCTACTCCTGCCCACTCTCCAGGTACACTTAATCAAGCACCTCAATCTTTTGATAAACTGAAGAGACTGAACTTAAGTCCACTGCAAGGCTAAAAACTTTTTCTTGGGTTTCTGCTCCCAAAATCTTTAAAAGTGGACACTAGAACTGTACATAGTATTCCAATACGCCTCTCCAGTGCAATAGAAGTAAAATCATCTCCCTAGTCTATTACTACTCTCGTTTACACACAAGAGCATATTAGCCTTTTTTCCACAGCACGCATTGGTAGTTCATGTTGAGTGCTTGTCCAATACATTGGCTGTATTAAAAACAATTAATTGCTGAGCCAGTTTACAAGTGATCCAGGTCTGTTGCCCTGTCACTTATACCAATCTTATTACTCAAATCTGCATGCCATCCTCAGATTTGATCAGTGGTGATTTTATATTTACTTCCCGATCACTAATGAAAATTTTGAATAGCACTGTTGAACCTCACTGGAAACAGACCTGATCTGATGATTTTCCTATTGACTATTTTTTAAAGTCTGTCAGTTACCAACTCTTAAGTCATTTAAGATGTGCTCTGATGACATTGCCTAGTGTCAATTTTTTAAATCAGAATGTTATGCTTTACCAAGTTAAACTCCTAACAAAAACTAAAGTTTATTACATTTACACAATTGCCTAATCAACCAAAACTTGTAATTCTAAAGAATGAAAGCAGGTTTGACAAAAATTAAATTTTCCATAAAACTAAGAATAGGAATATAATTCCAGTCAACAATCAACTGAATTCTTGATTAATTTTCCCATTATTCTGCTCAGGACTGATGTCATGTTAACCTGTTTATAATTCCTAGCTAACCTGGCTTAACCTCTTAATATTAGTATAATCTTAGCACTCTTCCAGAACTTCCCTGGTATTCCAAGATTTTATTAAAAAGTAAGAGCTGTTAATTCCCCTCAGCTAACTCCTTTAGGTCTTGTGGATGGATGTTATTCAAGCCTGTCAATTTAAAAATGTTTATTAGTAACAAAGGAGGATGTTTAGATATCTACTAGGGATAGACTGGATACTAGTTCGTCCTCTTGATATCATCTATTAGAATGGGAAACACTACACAGAAGGGCAACAAAAAATTAAGGATTTGGTACACTTTACATATAAGGAGAGATTAAAAAGACAGGGGCTATATTTAGCTTGGAAAGCAGAAACCTAAGAGGGAATAAGATAGAGGTCTAGAAAAATATGAATGGTATGGAGAAAGTGAATAAGAAAGTGTTATTTACCCATTCACAGTACAAGAACTAGAGGTCATCCAATGAAATTAATAGGCAGCAGGTTTAAAATCATCATAAGGAAGTACTTCTTCACACAATACAGTCAGTCAATCTGTGGACCTCGCTGCTAAGGGATGTTGTGAAGGCCAATACAACAACTGGGTATTAGATAAGTTAATGGAGAAGGATAGGTCCCAACAATAACTATTAGCCAAAATGGTCAGTGATGCAACCCCATGCCCTGAGTTTCTGTAAGCCTCTGACTGCAAGATGCGACTGAACAGACGATGGATCACTCAATAATTGTCTAGTTCTGTTCATTCCCACTGAAGCATCTGGCATTGCCCACTGTTGGAAGACCAGAAACTGGGTTACATGAACCATTGGTCCGATCCACTATCCTTTCCAATATTCTTACCTTGTATTGGGTGCAGCACATTGTGTGTTAGAAAAAACTTGTATAATTTTTAGAAATTCATGTTTTACTGCTAGCTGCACAGGACTACCACCATATGTTCCCCAAACTCAATAACTCTGAAACAATTTATCTTTCTACACATTACATGAGCTGACACTGCTGTTTTGGAGGCTGCAGAAACTATGGACCTTACCACAGAATCTATGGCCAGTCACTCAACACACAGATGCCTCATACATAATCAACTCTGGAAAAGTCCCTCCACCCCCAAAGAGATCCAAGCTATTCGATCATGCCATCATCCCCAGCAACATGACAGCAGCATGGCATTTCAGTGATGAACAGATTTCTCTGCGAACTATAACCAAAACAGCAGGATCATAGGTGGCTTTATTTCATCCTTCTCCACAGAGACAGAGTTTTCAACTATTCCTGAAATAATTTGCATGCTTCATTGCAATATTTTCAATGAGTAACTGGCAAATTTAATGGCTAAAGGGCAGAAATGGTGGTGGAATTAAACATTGTTATTCTTCCCCAAACGATGCTAAATCGGTAGTATCTATCAATTACTACATGAAAGTCATATTTTACCCACCATCTTCATGATACCACCTTCACAATACCTCAAGGGAATACTAATATGCAACTCTGCAGTCTCAGACAATAATTTAAAACTAATTCATCCCTTTCCACCAAGCATTTGGTGCCCTTAATCAATTGCTCTGAGAACTAACAGGTCAGATTAGCAGAAAGCAACCATTAAGCTCGCAAATTATAGCTAGTTTATTAAATTTCAATTACTAAGTAGGCAGTTTATATTAAATCCAAACCCATGAAGTAGCTACAAGTAAGAAGTTTACACTACACTTGCTCAGTAAAATATATGTTAGCAATAAGATTAAAACGTATTTTTTCCCCAATTGGCAAAGTTGATCAAAACAAGATATTGTAGAATTCAGCAAAGCTCACTCACCACATTCAATGTATGTGGAATTACCACCGCTGCCAAGTTAGCTGTATAATGCAGGGTTGTTCAACGTAATAGCTTATAAGAAAAAGCCACTTTTTGGATTACTTGCTCTTAAAGATGTACTCTAGAAGAGCTTTTCTGGAATGCTATTAACCATATTTAAGCTGCTGCTTTGAAAACACTACATGAATATAGGTTTGTTTAGAGAAGCGTGTAGACTGATATTTTCCTGATTTGGTGAAAACAGATCTCCACAAAACTTGTATTTATTGAGACACAAGCTTCTTTCAGTGCAGCTCACCAATGTCAGTTATCACCAAGTATCATCATCCGTATATTACAGGAGTTGTGTAACACTCATATTGAGCATTGCAATCTAAAAGGGAGTAAAGGATGTATACCCAGCCTCCAGCATCCTCCCAGACCAAAAAGCAGGAGCTCTTAGACTTCCTCTCCCCCAAAAAAGGAAAAATACAGCAATGGACTAGAAACTGGCTAAGAGGCAAGAACAAGTTGGAATAAATATTAAATTTTCAGCATAGTAACATCTTATCAGTGGAGCACCCCAAGATTCCATACTAGGACTACACTGAAACTTCGCTGCATCACTGTTCTCTGCCTCTTTCAGATCAGGAACTGAATACGATCAATGTGACAACATTTACCCTCAAATTTAAAGACTGAGAAATTCAGAGGGTCAGGGACCAGGCCACGGTAGCCAAAGGTATAGCATGATGAAAGACTGAGTTCTGTATTGAGGCTATGTCTACATTGCGCAGCTTACAGCAGCATAGCCATGCTGCTTAAGTCTTGCCGCTATAAGGCATGCAGTATAGCGGCTTTTTGTCAGCAGGAGAGATCTTTTCTACCGACAAAACACCCCTGCTCTCCCAGCGAGGAGTGGTAGCTTTGTTGGTGGGAGAGTGTCTCCCGCCGAAAAAGCCCTTTCCACAACAGCACTTCTTGTCAGTAAAACTTGTGTCTGTCAGGGGAGTGTTTTTTCACACCCGAGTAACAAAAGTTTTACTGATGAAAGTGCAGTGTAGACATAGCCTGAGAAGTGCCGAATAATGCACACAGGAATGAATATGAACTATTCACATATACTACTGTGTTATAAAGCACAACATGGTAGTGAGAAACATCTTAGAATCAGGATGCAGAGAAAAATCAAGAGACAAGAACAGAGGTCAATGCTGGGCATAAAAGCCATTAGCACTCTGGAAACCAGCAGTCAGACCACCACAGAAATGCACACATAGTACAACTGGACTGGAAGTTAGTGTCAAGATGAGCTATTGTTGGGATTCAGGAGAACTTAAGATACAACTGACATGCAAACTTTTTCAGCCTCCTTCAAACAGTCAGGGAGGAACTGATAGAACATTGAGGACAGAATTTTGCTTGGGAAGATGTAGCTTGCAATAGCCTGGCTCATGGTCTACCCTCCTCTGCCAAAAAGCCTTAGAAGTAGGTGGGATCTGCCAATCTAAGGAGCGTCATTCAAGAAGTGAAAATCTCACACAGAAGGTTTTCTGTAAAACAAAGATTTGACAAAGCATGTCATTTTTTGGTTTGTAATAATAGACTTTTCATTCCCCCTCCCCTCCAAAAATCACTGGATATCAACTTTAGGCAGTGTTAGTTATTTCAGCAAGTGAAGTTACATTAGTGGAAGGGGTGTAGGAAAGGACCTCATTTCAGCAGTTAAATTGGCTTATGCTTTCTGTAAACTGAAGATTTATTGCAAACTTTTAGTACCACACAATGTTACAGAAATACTTGAACAGCTATCTACAAAAAGAGAAAGACAAACCACATAACACTGACAGAAGTTTACCTATTCCACTTGCAAACTGAAGAGTGTCAAGAAAGCAGCAACACTGAAGCTACTGAAACTATATGAAGTAAATGAAGTCTCTAGGGAATTTAGCTAATCTAATATACTGTACAAAAGTGATTTTTCTTTACCATTCTTGGCACATTCCAAAAGTAAATACATGTGGTAAAGGTATTAAGTTATTGCAGATTTCTAAAGCATGCTCAGAAGATGGACTGATGCTAACAATTTAAGTATGTCTGTTGAACAAAATGTTGGGTCTTAGCTAGTATTAATATAGAAAGACTTGTAGATTTGAAATAAACTAAGATATATGATGTATTCTAGTTACTTTTCATCCACAGAGCTCACAGAAAAGGGTGTCATCTCTCCCCTCCCTGCCCATCTACCCTTAGGTGGTGATACAGAAGTGAGAGTTCAGTGACTTGCTCCAAAAACCACAGTAAGTCAGTAAAAGAGCCAAGAGCAGAAAAAAAGTCTGACATCTATTCTTCTCTTCCATCCACTTGGACATACTTACCTTTCCATAAACATTTAATGTCTTACAAATAACTCATTTTATGTAAGTTGTCACTTGTGAAGTGAGCAGTAATCTTGAATACAGATGACATGAATAATTCCTTCTCTTCCTGCCACAACTTGTGACATTGATAATTAACTTTATGTAATAAAGACAAAAGATTCAGGAAACTCATTTGCAGTGTGCATAATATATTTTATGTTAAAATAGTTTATGTAAATACACATTTGATGTCATTCACGTCTACACGATGGCCAAGGAGAAATAGTTTACACAACAAGTTTAAGGAGTGGGAAAGCACATTTACCATCACTAACATGTTATCATAAAACAAATTATCTATCAAGGACCTCCACATTTTACAAGTTTTAATCAAAACTTGTAACACTCCTCCATGATACACGTGTCTCATTTTTATGAAGTGAGAAGTTTGCCAAAATCACCAAGGAAGTCTGTCAGAAGCAAGAACAGAATTTAGATTCTCCAACTTCTAAACCTATACTCAAAAACATAGCAGCAAGTGTGCTAGAATAATTAAGGCATCAAAATGAGTCAACTTCAAGCATAAAATTATTCCGTTCCAAACCAAGAACTTCCTACTTCCCCTGTTTAGACAGGTTCTTACTGTACTGAATCGTGGTCATGACGACAAATTCTAAATGGATGTGGCCTTCTTGCAGATCAAGTGCCACCTGGATCAAGTTTCTGGCTAGGTCCTTGAGGTAGTCTGGTTGGATATTCACATCAGTTCCAACACTGGCAATCATATTGTGCCTCAAGCTTTCGGCATCCATGTAATTGCTGACTGTGTAGCAGCATTCCTTGGTAAACACTCCAGAATTTGCTGGTCTTCAGTATGTCCATGCCAAGAAAGCCAACAAAACTGAACAAGTGCTGATGGAGACAGCTGCTGTGTTCAGCTTTAAATATCCTCATTTCTGATCTCATCCTGCCACTTCATAAGGAGCAGCTGATGAAGATGAGAATTGAAAACATCAATCCTGGTGTGTTTCAGCCTCTCTCAGCATCCACATTTCACTTCCATACAACAGGGCTGGTACAACTCTGGTTCTACAGAGCCACAGTTTTGTGGCGAGCTTCATGTCACAACATCCTCACAGAGGCCAAAGAGCTCAAAAAAGTGTAGCAGCGGTGGATTCTCTACAGCTTGAGTCTTCAAACCACAATTTGAGGACTTCAATAACCCAGACATAGGTTAGGGGTTTGTTATAGAAGTGGATGGGTAAGATTGTGTGGCGTGAATTGTGCGGCGTGAATTGTGCAGGTCACACTAGATGATTATAATGGTCCCTTCTGACCTTAAAGTCTATGAGTCTATACTGCTACACAAGTGTCCACATCTTTTGAGTATCCTCCAGAACCATTTACAGTGCCTCCCAAATATTTGACAGTTGACATCTGCTCAACATCCCATCCAGATCCAGTAATAGAGGGACCGTTGTAATCTGGAGCTGCAAGCAGATTGACGGCAATGGCCAAGGAGTTAGTTTTGATTAGTCCGGATAAAACTATGTGCACTGCTTCTTGCTCAAATGTATCAGACATCAGTGAGTGCAATTCACCAAACTGAGCCAACAAGACAATGTCAATGTATTCAAGCTATTGAAGCAGAATATTGTTCAGCTCAAGGCCACTGACAACTGCCTCCTCAAGCTTATCCATTAATCAATGTAAATACAGAATTAAATAGATGGTCATGATGATAATCCCTTTTGACTTTAAAGCCTGTGAATGATGGTGATATAATGCAGAATGCCAAACGCCCGTGGAGATAGGAAAGCATTCCATGATTCGTCATTACTCAAGCACAGCTTTGTTCTACTCTGCAGAATGCTGATGTATTAGGACAACTGTAGAGCCTAGGAGCCCTAATTATGGACCAGAACTACACTGTGCTGCCTACCTTCCTGAACATAGGTGATTTCCAAGGGAAGGGTGAGCTAGTGAGGGGCACTGCAGTTAGGATGTTGGGTTCTAGAGAATCCAAAGTCTCTTGTGCCTTACGTGATTAAAGCAAAGAACAATGCTGTTAGAATAATTGCAAAGGGTCTGTATGTGTTAACTGTCTACACTGAACACTTCACCCCTTGAAGAGGTAATCCAGAAAGCTCACAACTTTAAGTGGAGTTCTGGAAGAGAGGGTATTTAAGCTCCGGGGAAAATCTGAAGGGTGAGCACTGAGCTGATGGGCTAGGCAACTGGAAAACAAGTTCTAGCTTTCAGGAGGTGACAGAAGACAGCGTGTGCTTAAAGTGTATCCAGGGATCCCATGACTGAGGCAATGGTTAGACTTCATTCAGGGCTGGTATACACTAAGAAATTAGGTCAGTATAACTACATCGTGCAGGGGTGTGAAAAATCCACTACCCTGAGCAATGCAGTTGAACCAACCTAACCCCTGGTGTAGGCAGTGGTAGGCTGATGGGAGAATTCTCCCGTTGACCTAGCTACTGTCTTTCAGTGAGGTGGATTATCTACACTGATAGGAAAATCCCTCCAGTCAGAATAGGTAGCATCTTCACTGAAGCGCTATAGCAGTGCCACTGTGCAGCTATAGCGTAAGTGTAGATATGCCCTCAGGCTCCGGAAGCTTTAAAATACCCAGAGTGAGTGATCACAAAGGGGCAATAAGCTGGAAGCTGTGACAGGCAGTATACAAAGAAACAATGAGAAAGCTGGTTTGCGTGATTGGCACTGGTCTCAGCACACCAGCAGCCTAAGAGCTGTCAAGTTTTTCGTAGGAATCACAGAAAAAGGCAAGTATTAAGAAGGGTTTTGAAGGAGAATAATCATGTTTGTGAATGTTTACAAGGAACTCCTCCCAAGCATGAGGGGCAGCATGGGAGAAAACAGATTCACAGACTCTAGGACTGGAAGGGACCTTGAGAGCTCATCGAGTCCAGTCCCCTGCCATCATGACAGGACCAAATACTGTCTAGACCATCCCTGATAGACATTTATCTAACCTCCTCTTAAATATCTCCAGAGATGGAGATTCCACAACCTTTCTAGGCAATTTATTCTAGTGTTTAACCACCCTGACAGTTAGGAACTTTTTCCTAATGTCCAACCTAAACCTCCCTTGCTGCAGTTTAAGCCCATAGCCTCTAAGGATAGAGCAAGAAGCAAAGGTGAACAAATTCTCTCCCTCCTCCTGATGACACCCTTTTAGACACCTGAAAACTGCTATCATGTCCCCTCTCAGTCTTCTCTTTTCCAAACTAAACAAACCCAATTCTTTCAGCCTTCCTTCGTAGGTCATGTTCAAGACCTTTAATCATTCTTGTTGCTCTTCTCTGAACCCTCTTCAATTTCTCCACATCTCCACATGAAGGCTCTTGTTTCAAAATTTAACCAGTGAGGGATGGAGGCTACCATCATAGGCCAACTGAATGTGAGAATCAGCATCCTGATAGAAAGTAGGGTAGGCTCTGCAGCATCTTCAAAGAGAAAACAGGTAGCTTAAGTTTGAAGTGACAGAAGGAGGCCCCTGCGTGCCCTTACACATAGGAGATTGAAGGGGGATGTGCCGTTGCTGCCTTTCAGTACTCAAGCCCATTTTAAGGCTACACAGCTGCATGTTTGAACTTTAGTCCTTTGTTAGCTCATACACTAAGTCAGTAGTTTTCAACCTTGCAGACTACTGTACCCCTTCCAGGAGTCTGATTAGTCCTGCATACCCCAAGTTTCATCTCACTTAAAACTATTTGCTTAAAAATACAAAAAAGTATGACAGCACACTATTACTGAAAAACTGCTTACTCTCTCATTTGTCTGTACGAAATTTTAGTTTTTACTGGACTTCGCTAGTGCATTTCATGTAGCCTGTTGTAAAACTAGGCAAATATCTAGATGAAGTGATGTATCCCCTGGAAGACCTCTGTGTACACGTACCCCTCGTTGAGAACCACTGCACTGACTAACTACACATTTACATTCCACATTGAGTTTAAGTGAACAGAATGTAAGCAAAAGGGAGAAATACAATAGTGAAACTCTGGCCATTTGTTTTTTCCTCCTTCAATCTCTCTAAGAAAGCTTTCTGCTACCAAGATTCTTGTACCTGAAAGTGCAGTTCAACTATAAAAGTAATTCAATGTATACCTATGTCATCTTCTGTGTTCACCCTCTTTCTACCTTGGCCACTAATTTTGACTGTTTGAGAATAAAACAACTATTTTAATTCAAGGAGTCCCACAAGAGGAATAATATGAATTAAGTCAGCTTTGTTGACTATTTGCTGACCACATTAATCCAAGAATATTAAGGCTGCAATTATCAAGTCAGTCTAAGGGAATTGCATGCTTAATTCCCTTAGGTCCCTTTGAAGATCTTAATTTCACATTGTGTACTTTTATTTTGAAAAGTTCAGGATGCTACAGAAACATTCAGAAGATTGCACATAATAGAACCAAACACAGATTCTACTACTAGTACTTGAGTTATCTAGTTTCAAGGTAGTTAAAAGAAAGGTAATACAAACTAATGTTTTGTATTTACCTCCTCAACTCAGAATAGCTGAAAGTTTTTATTTTTGTACCACCCAAAATGTGTTGAGTAATCTTACTTTTATAACTAGGCACAGATGGTTAAGCAACATCATGCAAACAAAAAAAGCTACTTGGAAAAAGGAGCCGGCTGAGTCAGTATTTAGTTTCAAGCAATAAGTGTGTTAATGTTCAGAATTCCTGCTGTAATAAAAAAAGTTACCCTCTGAATGAAGTTCAGGTTATATTAAATCTCGATTCTTAGGTCAAACTGCTTAAATACTTGAGTGGAAGTGCCATTTAAGTTTCTTGCACTGACTCTGACATTACCACCAACACCTCAAAGTTTGACTTTGATTTGTAAGGAATAGCATCTGAACAGTATTAATTTGATTTTGTAGAAAGCATTTCAAGGCTACTAAAGCTTGAAATCCAGTAAACCTGACATAGGTAAATCCCAAACACTACTTTTTATACCAAGGCAGACAAGATAGGTCTTTTATCATTTGAGCTTCAGAAAAAGAGTTCAATAGGATCAGCCTAGTCAGCGAGAGAATTAGGATACTGATCAAGTTGTCAATGCTGATACTGCTCAAAGGCAAGAGCTCAATTTCTGCAATCTTTTCCAGCCTGAGTAGAAGTAACAGATTTTAGTGATTTTATGTTAAAACCAAGACAAATTTATTTGCAAATCCCAGCTACGATTCACTTAATCAAGTTCTTAGATGTCTGAACAGGAGCCATTCAACTCTTGAAGGAAAGCTAGTCTTTCTGCAGTATGTGGGAGAAATGAACTTAATTTCTACAAACAGCTTTATCCACAGATCTTCAGTTTTAATACTATTTTCTTCAGCATGTTCTCCTAACTACTTAAAAATAAAGAACATTTGAATACTTCTAGGTTCCCAAGAACATTGCCATTCAGTTATCAAAAGATGCTACTTATGACTGAACAAATAGTGCTGAGAAAGTATTTAAGAACAGTTAGCAACAATATATACAAATACACACCAGAGAACTATTTTCCACCTCTTGCAGTACAAAGTGACACTACAGGAGCCGTTGTAAGTATTTTACTTAAGGTATGTCTACACTGGCAAGTTTCTGCACCACAAGTTATAACACTTATTAAAACGCTAGAATTAAACTGCTGTTGCGTGTCTACACTGCTCCTTGTGATGCTGGAGCACATCCACATTAGCAGTCCTTGCAACAGCAAAGATAGCAGTGCATTGTGGTAGCTATCCCACTGTGCAACTGGCCACAGGGTACTCTGGGAAGGGTTTGCAGTGTCTCATCATGGGGGCAGGAACAGCATCACATGATGCAGGTTTCCCAATTCCAACTCCAGCTGGGGCGGGGGCCGCACCACACAGCTCAGCCCTGCTCCAGATGGGGTGCAGGTTTGGGGGCCGCACCACACATCTCTTGGAAGCAGCTGCATTGCCCCGCTCTGACGGTTGGGGGCCGCTTCATGTGTAGGAGCTGGAGAAGGGACATGCCACTGCTCCTGGGAGCCGCTTGAGATAAGTGCCGCTCGGAACCTGCACCCCAGAGCCTCTCCCCCAACACCCTAACCCCTGCCCCAGCCCTGATTCCCCTCCCACTCTCCAAACCCCTCAATCCCTGCATGGAGCACCCTCCTGCACCCCAAAACTCTCATCCCCAGCCCCACCCCAGAGCCTGGACCTTTTCCCGCACTCCTGATCCCCCTCTCGCGCTCCGAACCCCTCGGTCCCAGCCCAGAGCACCTTCCTATGCCTCACACTCATCCCCAGCCCCACTACAGAGCCCGCATCCTCAACCAGCGCTCTCACTCCAACCCCAATTTTGTGAGCATTCATGGCCTGCCATACAATTTCTATTCCCCGATGTGGCCCTCAGGCCAAAGTTTGCCCACCCGTCTTAGAACAACTCAACCACTCAAAATTAGCTTCCGTGACAATGCCTTTTTAACTACTGTTGATACTAAGTTGCTTTAGTTTCACAGCACACTGATCAGTGTGGCTTTAGAACACTTGTAGTTATGCTTGTATTCATGGATGACTGCATTTTTCTGTTCCCCTGCCAAACATCTGAAAACCAATTGTCTGTTTCAGGCTGATACATTTTAGTGGTCACTTTTTTCCCCCGGTAAAGAAGAAAGAATTCCCTGGCCCTAGTCTGTTGCCTCTTCTGGAATTCTGTTATGAAAGGTAAGACCATTCTTCTAGATCCAACTTTTGTGCATCAGTTTACTGTTTGAAGACATTAAGAGGGGACTGGATGACAAGCTATTTAAGACACTAAGCTTTTATCTCCAGATGCCATAAGTAATTTAGGAATAAAAAAGTGATTTTCCATTTTATTCTTTTCCAATAATAGTGGAATGACCTTTATTAGAATAGTTTAAAATGACCTGACAACATTCTGCAGAAAACAAAAGAACACTCCTATATGGCATGGAAATGGATATGACCTAATCTGCTTTTTCCATTTTGATTCGGAATGCTTGCCTACATAGTTTTAAGAACTGGCAGCCAGTGCTTAGGATTGGCAAAGGACTAAGTACATTTCTAAGTAAATTTACTAAGTAAATTTCTTTATACATACACAGGAATCCTACAATAGGGTCTCACCAACATTTGCAGAAGTGGTGATTCAAGTGAAACTCCCGAGGAAACTGTTTTTCTCCTTAATAGGAAAGGTCCACAAGAAGACACCATCTTAGTTTATGAAAATTGAAGGTAGTGAAGACACCCTGACACCAGGCACGATGTTATGTTTTTTAATAAGTAGATTAAAATGGTGTTAATAGCTAATGGCATAGTTCTAAGTCACAGAATCATAGAAACGTAGAGCTGGAAGGGACCTCAGGGAAGTCCTCTAGTCCAGCCTATGATGCACTGAGGATCAAGCAGGGTATGCAAAACTTCTCTTATCAAGACATGTTTCACATTTATAACTAAGGTTTCAGAGTAGCAGCCGTGTTAGTCTGTAGCCGCAAAAAGAACAGGAATACTTGTGGCACCTTAGAGACTAACAAATTTGAGATTATTATTATGCTCCAATAAATTTGTGGCACCTCAGAGACTAACAAGTACTCCTGTTCTATTTATAACTAAACGATTTATTAAACAGAAGGATGAACTGTAGAGTTAGTGAATTAAACTAATTTCAGGTCAGCCTGGGAAAAGTTTCAAATATGTATAAGTGAAAGAGATCTTAAATTCCTACTTGCTTAAGTTTCTTGCAAAATAAGAGTCTCCTGAGTTACTTACTCAGACCTATTGTGCCATATTTATAAAACACGAGCGCAAAAGTTTGATGTCCTTCCCCTCCACCCTCTATATATAGAAAAGCAGACTTGAACTCAAAATTTCTGATCGAAGCTCATGAATTCAGCATATTTATTTTTATTTAAATGTTTTAAGGGATTAGAAATTTAGGCCTTAACACATTTTGTATTACATTCAGATTTCATTTTAAACAGATATTTTTTTTAAAGAAAAAATAAATTTAAAAAATCTGATTTAAATTTTAAAACAGTACTTTTAGAATGTCCAAAAATATTGATTTTTATCCACCCCGGAACCAAGTGCAGTAACTCCTCACTTAACGTTATATTCTTGAAAAATATGACTTTAAGCGAATCCAATTTCCCTATAAGAATTATGTAAGGGGGGAGGGCAGGGGAGGGTGTTTAGTTTCCAGGGAATTTTTTTTTTGCCAGACAAGAGACATTGTTTATTTACCTATACTGTATAAGTTTTAATTTTAAACAATGTAATACTGTACTCAGCAATAATGATTGTGAAGCTTGGTTGAGGTGGTGGAATCAGAGGGTGAGCGTCTGGCTGCTCCTCTTGCTGTTCTTTCCAAAGTGCTGGGGGGCAGCTGATTGCTGCGGATGGGAGGAGGGGGAGGCTGCATGCCTCCTGAATGCTGCAAAACAGCTGATTGCTGTGGGTGGGAGGTGAGCAGCCTCCCCCCTCCTTCCCCACACCTCCTGCCCTCAACAATCTGCTATTTCGGGGCATTCAGGAGGCTCTGCGGGGAGAGGGGACAGGCCGTGTGCCGCATCCTCGCTCCTCTCCCCAGAGCCTCCTGAACCCCCCAAAACAGATGACTGTTGCAGGCAGGAGGCGTGGGAAGGAAGGGGAGAGTTGCTGATCTGCTGGGCTGCCGGCGAGCGGGAGGCCCTGGGGGTGGTGGAGAGGAGCTGACGGCCCACTCTGGTTCCAAGCCCCCACAGCCAAAACATTAAAAGTAAACATTGCACAACTTTAAATGAGTACGCTCTCTAATAGATCAGTGATGTAACAACAAAACAGGATGACATTAAGTGAGGAGTTACTGCATACCAAGATAATCTCTGATAGGTGTTTGTCTAAACTGTTCTTAAAAAGACTTCCAATTACTAGCGCCTTACCAAATTCACAATCCATTTTGGTCAATTTCAGGGTCATAGGATTTTTAAAAAGTCAAACTTTCATGTCAGCTATTTAAATCTGAAATTTCACAATGTTGTAATTGCAGAGTCCTGACCAAAAAAGGAGAGTTTTGTGTGTGGGGTGAGGTGAGAGGGAAGTGGTTCCCACAAGGTTATTGTAGAGAGGGTTGCAGCATCCTTACTCCTGCGCTGCTGCTGATGACAGAGCTGCCCTCAGAGCTGGGAAACTGGAGAACAGCAGATGCTGGCTGGGATCCCAGCTCTGAAGGTAGAGCCACCTTTAGCAGCAGCGCAGAGGTAGAGATGACATGGTACTGTACTGCTACCCTTACTTCACTGCTGCTTCCAGGGTGCTGCTTTCAGAGCTAGACGCCTGGCCAACAGCCACCCCTCTTCAGCCACCCAGCTCTGAAGGCAGTGCAGAAGTCAGAGTGGCAATACTGTGACCTCCCCAAAAATAACATTGTGGCCCCCCTGAAACTCCCTTTTGGGTCAGGACTCCCAATTTGAAACGCTGGCCTTCCCAGTGAAATCTGTGCAGTATAGGGTAAAAGCACACAAAAGACCAGAGTTCATAGGGGGAGACCAGATTTCAGGGTCTTGTGACAAGTTTTTCATGGCTGTGAATTGGGTAGGGCCCTACCAATAATAGGAATTACACAACCTTCTTTGAAAGCCTATTCCAGGCTCCTTAACTATGCTTATAGTTTACAAGTTTTTCCTAAATCCATGGAACTTAAGTTGCCTCAAAATGGCAGCTCTTCACTTCACCTGGTGGATAGCCTGCCCCTTAGCAGGGAAAAAAGCTTGTGCCAGTCAGTATGTTTAAGTATAAGCATCTGAATTAAGTAGCAGAGTTACAGAAGATCACAGAGGCACAATAATCTTGAAATGGAGATTTAATATTATAGGCAATTCATAAATGGACAGAATTGTTTGTAAGGCACTTTAGAACCCTAAAGGCCATCACAAATCTTAAAGAAACCATGTAATCACTGGATCAGAGGTAAACTTCTTTCATTGATCAGAAACTGGCAAAGACAAAATAAGAATAAATGGCAAGTTTGACATGATACTGCACAGTCCTTTATTATCAGGGTTGAAAATATTCACTAATGACCTAGAAAGGACAAATGGGGCAATGAGATGGCAAAATTTAAGTCAGAACTACAGACTGAGGCCTGGTTTACACTCAAAGTTAAGTTAACCCAGCTACATCGTCAGGAGTGTGAAAACTCCATACTTCTGAGTGGCAAGGTTAAGTTGACCTAACCCCCAGTGAACACAGCGCTATGTCGACGAAAGAATTCTTCCACTTACCTAACTACCGCCTGTGAAGGAGGTGAAGCACTATAGCAGCACAGATGTAACTTTGTAGCATTTCAAATGTAGACAAGCCCTGAGGCACTCAAGAGCCCTAACAGGCAGGCGAATGGAGGGCGCACAGGTATATGAAATTCAGTATTGAAAAAGGAAAGTAATGCACATTGGAAGGAATAATTTTTACAACTCAGATATTGTTAGTAAACAAAACACTTCAGACAGATCATTTGATGTCCCTGAAGCAAACATTAAAATGTCTAAAGAATGGATTAGGATTCACTGAAATTATAATTTCATTATGTTATTAGTATACTCCAAAATGGAACACTTTACTCTGGCCATGCCTTCTCAAGGAGACAGACAGAATGTGTTCAGAGACATGGAAAGACTTCTGTATTAGGAAAGACAAAAATTTTGGATACAATTCTGCAGAGATGGGTGCATGCAATAGCAAAAGGTATATGGAAGAAGTCTAGGCAATGTTAAAAAGGAGGAAACTTAGCAAATGAATAACATGCAGTTACAATAGACAGGGTAGAGTTTAAAATATATAAACCCTCATATTTCAGGGCATATGCTAATCACTCATGGGATCATGAAGGAATTGTTCCTATGAACTATTTTCCATGATAGATTTTATTAATTTCTTTGAAAAACTGGTATTGGAAAAAGGATATCTGACCAGGTGAGCTTCCGATCCAGTATGGAAACTGGAATGTTTTGCTGTTTCACCAATGCTATTTTAAGGTGTACACTTAGCCAAATGAGTGCCTTAGTGGAGAACCCTAAATTAATTATCTTCAGTTTTTACAATTTCTAGAGCAGTGATTAGGTTCCCGAACATTTTCATCCCATGGCACCCTTTGGGCTCATCTCTTAACGTGACTCCTCCACGGCCAGCAGTGATGCCAATTCACATATTTCAAAGAAAGGAGCAAGTTTTTCAGCTCTACATCCCCCAATCCACATCCAGTCTTGCTAACCCATTCTGCAGGAGGGAGTTGCCATTGCAATCTAGACTAGGCACCCCTACTTCAGCAGTATCAGCAGCACAGGTTCCCCCTCCCTGCTGGGCTGGGTGGGGGGAAGTGGGAGGCTCAGCACCATCAGCTCTTGGAATCTGCTACCAGGGACCAGCTGCTCGAGAGCTAACTCTGTTAATGCCTATGATGCCTTCCCTGGGATGAGATCATGAACACCCTCCGTCCTAAATGGCATCCCTGGCCCATGCTGCACCTATCCCCCTACGCCCCAGGGGAAAAAACAAAAAACAAACAAACAAAAAAAAACCACACACCACCAATCTTGAGCAACACCAGTGTCAGTTCTTCCCAATTCAAATTTCAATTAATTCCACAAAAAAACAGGTGGATAAAAAAAACAATGACTTAAAAAAGTAAGATTTTTTTAACTGATATTTATATAAATTAAATACAGGCATTTTTTAAAAGAATTCTAAAGTTGTTAAATGTTTTTAATTACAATTAAATTTGAAATTTTAAACTTATGTTGAAGACTAAGTTGATAACTACTAAAGTAATTTAAATTAAATAAAAAAATTACTATTCAGAAGTACACAGTTGTTGCCAAGTTTTCAAAAAAAGTCACTGACTAATCAATTGGAATCTGAAGCACTAAACTGGCTTTTGGCAGCAGGAGCTTCCATCTGCACATGGAGACTCAGAGTCACAGACTTTAAGGTCAAAAGGGACCATATGATCATCTTGTCTGACCTCCTGCACAATGCAGGCCACAGAATCTCACCCACCCATTCCTGTATCAAACTCTTAACCTGTGTCTGAGCTACTGAAGTCCTCAAATCATGGTTTAAAGACATCAAGATGCAGAGAATCCTCCAGCAAGTGATCCATGCCCCATGCTGCAGAGGAAGTCGGAAAACCCCCAGGGCCTCTGCCAATCTGGCCTGGAGGAAAATTCCTTCCCGACCCCAAATATGGCGATCAGCTAAACCCTGAGCATGTGGGCAAGACTCACCAGTTAGGCACCCAGGAAAGAATTCTCCCTTAATTACAGTCTACTCATCTAGATTAGTTCAATTACTAGGTCATAGCAGTCAAGAAACCAATTCAGTTGAAAAAAGCAGGGACACTTTTTTTTCCCACCAATCATAAGAACAGAGGATGAGATCTACTAGCTCTAAAGTCTTGAAGGACATGGTGATCAGATACAATCAGTTCAATTAAATTATTACAGATAATACTGTCTTTGTTTAATAAAAAAGTTTTAAATGCAAAACACATTGAAAAGATTGTGTACCCAGGACATTAAAGGTAGTTTTATTAAATAAATAAAAAAACGCTGTTTTTGTGCATTTCTAATTGATTTTGAATTTCCATCCAAAAAGATCTTGACACAAATTGCAAGCCAAAAATTAACCTAGTTAAAATGTTATTCTATATACTTCTTAAATAAATGGGTATACATATAGCATATACTCCTGGTTAGCAAAGAGAAGCACCAAATTTAGTTGCAAAGTGACATGTTTTAATGGTTACCAATTAGAATCAGCCTCTCTAATAAAAAGTACAAGAGCAAAACACAAGTACACCTCTACCCCGATATAATGTGACCCGATATAACACGAATTAGGATATAATGTGGTAAAGCAGCGCTCGGGGGGCGGGGGGGGCTGCGCACTCTGGTGGATCGAAGCAAGTTAGATATAACGCGGTTTCACCTATAATGTGGTACGATTTTTTGGCTCCCGAAGACAGTGTTATATAGGGTAGAGGTGTAAATAGATTTAAATCAAGGTTTCCTGCTTGCTGATTTAAAATGACAATTTAAATCAATCCACCCTGTAAGAAACCTATACATACAATGTGAAGTAGGAAAGATCTCTCACAAGATGAAGTTATATGATTCCTACTGTACAAATGCATATGTATATTAAAGGTGCATTGCTAATCCTTTCTACTCCATTCATACTACTTTCCAAAATAGTAACCTCTCACTGACAGCGGAGGATAGGAAACTGAGTAACGTGCATGCCATGATTCTTCATCAACAGAATCACATTATAGAATCTAAAATTTTGGATCATCATAATTGTGTTTCTACTCTTTATGGTTCAAACTGTGAATAAAGGGTAAACCCATGCAGAGGTTGCCTCAGATATGCACCAGTTGTCTTTGGGGCAATTAACTCAAACTCAGTATCAACATTACCGAAACAAACAAATTAGTGGCAACAATCAGATAACGTGATTATTCTTTCCACCCAAACTGCTTTTGACAACATCTCAGCTGTCAATAGATCATACTTCTTCTATTCATCCTCCAAACCCTATGGATTACATTTACAATTGTATGTATTTCAGTACAAAATTTTACAGTTCACTAAAGACCCCGGGGCAACATAAATTAAGGTTAATATCAAACATGAAACACTGCTGAATTAGTGAAATAAGTAACCTAAGCCTTAGTTTATTTCTGAAGCCACTGTAAGAGCCAAGGGTCTCTCCAGCAGAATTCAGATAAAAAAATGCCAATTTGTAAACTGGGCCTTAGATTATGATGAAAGTAAAACAAAATCGCACACCAAGAGATTTAGGTCTCTGATAACCATGTAACTGCTCCAGCAGATGTCTCAGGATCTAAGAGCAATCTCAAATTTTATTAAACAGTGCTAATTACATTATTCTGAAAATGTAAATATATTAAAAAACCTCAGTGCTTCTAATATACAAGATATAGGCTACTGCATAAACCTCGTTCTCAGATCTGACTTTTGAAATTTACTGTTACAAAAACCCAGCCATGTAAAGAATGGAAAATATAGAGAAACAGGATTTAAAGAGCTAATCAGCACTGCAACCACCAGTTCAGTTTTGTATTCACAAGAAATGTTCACATTTAAAAAAAAAAAAAAAAAAAAAAAATCAAGTGAACAAGTTCCAATGCCTGCGTAAACTACATGTAGCAGAGGCTGCAAACATGCTTCTTCACACTCCTGATTACATTGCCTTTGCTAATGATGTTTTGGGCAGCTTAGGGAAATGCAAGATGTCCTAATGCACACAGTTTCTTTCAACTGTTAAAGTGGTCATCTGATATTAGTGTTCATTTATGTCTGTGAATTCTCTCATCATAAGAAAGTGTAGTTCTATAGACCCAACCCTAAAGTTGGTACTGTACGCCATTCTATTCAATGTGAAATAAAAGTGCCCTAAAATAAAAGCCACAGTGCATATACGGTTAGCAACTCAAGTGAGGTTACCACTTTCTAGATTAATAGATTCCAAGGCCAAAAGGGACTACACTGTGATCATCTAGTCCAGTGATAGGCAACCTGCAGCCTGTCAGGGTAATCTGCTGGCGAGCCGCCAGACAGGTTGTTTACATTTGCACAGCCGCCCGTATCTCCCAGTGCTGCGTTTTGCCGTTTCTGGCCAATGAGAGCCGCAGGAAGCGGTGCAGGCCACAGGGACATGCTGGTCATTGCTTCCTGCAGTTCCCATTGGCCAGGAACAGCGAACCGCAGCCAGTGGGGGCTGTGGGAGGCCATGCAAATGTAAATAACTTGTCTGGCAGCCCGCCATCAGATTATCCTCATGAGCCGTGTGCAGCCTTGCAGGTTGCCCACAACTGATCTAGTCCGCCCTCCTGTTTAACACAGGCCATAGACTTTCCCCATAACAATTTCTCATGAACTAGAGTATATTTTAGAAAATCATCCATCTCTTTAAAAATCTGCCAGTGATGAGGAATCCCAGCACGAACCTTGGTAAATTGTTCCAATAGTTAAGTCACACTGTTAAAAATGCTTGTCTCATTTCCATTTTCAATTTGTCTAACTTCAATTTCCAGCCATTGGATCACGTTAAAAAACTTTGTATACTAGATTGAAGAGAACATTATATGGGGAACAAGCTTGATATGGACCTACAGAATCTAATCAAGTCACCCCGTAACCTTTTCTTTAAGCTGAAAAGGAGCACTTTCTATATCACATAAAGCATGTTTTCCCTAATCCTTTCACTACTCTAATGGCTCTTCTCAGAACTATGATCAAATGACTGCTTCCTGATGCATTTTTAAAAACTAGCAGGCACCATGTTAGTCTGGTAAGAAAGTTTTGTCAGCCATCATACAACAAGCTTTGAGAGGTGGGATGACAGGTTTTTTTTTTTTTTAATGCTGTTTCCTGATTAAGTACCTGACCCGCATGATTGACACAAAGCAGCTACAATTTGAGGGATTTTAATACATAAAGCAAGCAACATCAGCATCTTGAAAGTTAGCCATTTTTTAAATAAGATTTAGTGTCAGTACTGTCCCCACATTACCATACCAATTTATTTTCAATTTAAAAATTTCTTCCCTGTTGCATGAAAAGCCCCAAACTGAGGATATAGAAACTGATATACAAAATGTTATCTAATACAGAAAGTACACGAATTAAACATAAAACAGTGAACTTGTGAGAACTATATGTCATGTCCCTTGAAGGGTGAAGTACTAAGGACCTAGAAGTTGGTACAAGGTATCACAGAAGCCTCCCATATTGTGAAAAATCTCAATTTCCTTCTCCTCTCCATACAAAAGGCAGCAAAGCTAGGAATCAGTACTAATATCAGTAGCATACAAGTAGCAATCAAAAGGTTCTCAGATACCACTGTACTGTTGTTTATACTCTGCTACACCACACTTTAATTGTTTCTCAAAGGAAGGGTGCACCTAGTGCATTTGGAAGTATTCCATTTTTAAAAAACCTGAAAGCTGTAGCCATTAAGATGCACTGGATGATTGCGAATGTAGCAATGTTTGTGCGCTAGAGCTCTGAGCATGCCATGCAAGTTTAACACTACATTTAACCACTCAAAGTAAACAATACACAACTCCTACTTTTATCTTTATAATGAATAAAGAATTTTAGAATCCGTTAAACAGAAATTAAATTCTATGGCCTCCAAGTCTGGGGAATTGTGGGATCTTCAAAAGCACTCCAGAGACTTGGTAATAGTGCTCCTAATTCACTTAAGCACTTTTGAAAATTCCACACAGTTTTAGTCATTCAACAGTATCCAGTACAACAGTCAAGTAATTCAACCAGGTTTACTGAAAATTTCTCTGCTTATGGGAAGCAAATGACATTCAAACTGCAAGTTTTCTGCCAAAGCCATATGGTAACTGGGCCATGCTTTTGTTTCAGTGACCATTCTCTTGCCTGAAGGATTAAATCCCCCCTCACCTGTGAAACTTCATCAAAATTATCTTGTTTTAAGTTCCATCTTCTGCTTTTGGGATACAATTAGCACCAATAACATCTTATCAGTTGTGACCAGCTCTGTGTCCAATGATGAGAGCTGTATGTGAATGGCTTGCAAGAGAGCAGGTAAAGTCAAAATGAAATTAAGAATTTTAAACAGCCTGCAGTAGAAGTATTTCAGAGGAGATAAGAATAGTAAAGTAATTTATTTATTATTATTATTCAACTAGGAGAGCCGGAGCACTCTTTAGGGAAAAAGGAATATCAGACTATGTTACAGCATTTTAGTTACTTAACCACAGTAGAACCTCACACTTATGAACATCTCAGGAATGGAGGTTGTTTGTTACTCTGAACAAAATGTTATTGTTCTTTCAGATGTCTACAACTGAACAATGACTTAATACAGCTTTGAAACTTTACTATGCAGAAAAAAAATGATGCTTTTAATCATCTTAATTTAAATGAAATAAGCACAGAAACCATTTCCTTACCTTGTCAATTTTTTTTTTTTTAAAAGTAGTTTATGGCTAACATGTTGTATTTGCCTTTTTTAGAGAATGGTGGTGGGGGGGAGTGTCATTGGAGCTGTCTGATTGTATACTTCCAATTCCAAATGAGGTGTGCGGTTGACTGTCAGTTCCTAACTCTGGTGTTTGTAACTGTGAGGTTCTACTGCTGCATGCAAAATACTGCTAAGATTATTTATAAATGCAGATTTCTAGAACAGCATGTATGAATTTCTGAAAGCTGAGCTGTATAGACAGCAACAACGTTTTTTTTTCTTTGTTAGTAACATAACTGGGTAATAGCAGCAACCTACTGCACCCAAAATATCGACTCGTTTTAGACTGCAACAGTTTAGTGACTGATAAGGAACCCTTCCATATTATTTGCAAGCAGTTATTGCATTTACCACAGACTAGACTGCAGAGAAGTTTTATACTACATGATAACCTCTGAGAGGTAGCTTACCCAGAGCAGGAACTTAATGATCCTGGAAACCAGGAATAACTTGAAGTTATTCTGAAATTTGATCAAAAGCTGTGATATGCTGAAGGGGGCTCACCAGAGCATTTATTGTTCCTTCTCTAATTCATACACAAGCACTGGGAAATTTGTTCTTTATAGTGGCAGCTTCAATCTTTCAGCTGCTGACTCATGGAACAGAGTGGCAGCAGAATTAAGTAGGTAACGGAAAGGAAAATAGCGTAAAACTACAAATGGTGCTGGAAAGGAAAGCAGCAGTATCACAGCTAGTAGTGAAAACTGATAATAAACCCCTTTCCCCCAGTACAGGAAGATGTGCATCTTTGTTTTTGCTGATGCCAGAGAACAGGAAAAGCATGTGGCTTTGTAGGTTTCTGTCTTCACTGCTTCCTGCTGACTTTAGGGGCAAATGAAAGCAGGCAGTTGCCAATGAGGCCCCAGATGAGAGCAGAGGGAGCACATGCAGTGAAACTGGGGTAAGTTTACTGGGATATGCGCAAACATCACCTTTGTGAACATTACACATTTCCACTACATACACCAATTGATTAGGGTAACTTCAGCATAGACAAGCCAAAAGGGCTCAATGCTCGCATCTCATTCAGTTCCAGAGCCACTAGGTCAGGTGTGGCCAACTTGAGCCTGAGAAGGAGCCAGAATTTACCAATGTACATTGCCAAAGAGCCACAGTAATATGTCAGCCGCCCCCCTTCTCCCTCTCACTCCCAGCACCTCCCGCCCAACAGTAGCCCCACTGATCAGCCGTTTTGTGGCATGCAGGAGGCTCTGGGGGGAGGGGGAGGAGTGAAGGCATGGCAAGCTCAGGGGAGGGGGCAGGAAGGGGTGGAGTGGGGGCAGAGCCAGGGGTTGAGCAGTGAGCACCCCCTGGCACATTGAAAAGTTGGCACCTGTAGCTCCAGCCCCGGAAACAGTGCCTATTCAAGGAGCTGCCTATTAACTTCTGAAGAGCCACATATGGCTCCGGAGCCACATGTTGGCCAACTCTGCACTAGACCACTTATAGAAGAATCTATTAAGATGAAGTAACAAAACAAGATGAGATGGTTTATCATAAAACCTCTTGAGAATTCAATTTGACAGGAAGTAAAGGCACAAGGGGGTAAAAGTCTCAAAGTCTGGAGGGTTGGTTTCGTGTATGAATCCCAACACACTGGTGGTTAGATTGGATCACCGAAGAGAAGAGATGATTTGAGGAAGCCCCATTGTAAAATACGGGCAACAAATCAGTAAGTGTAATTAGAATTCTGTCACAGGAAACAAGAATCAGTCTAAACCTGTGGTTTATGAGTCATACTATTTTTTTTTTTTTAAATGAAGCTTTAGCAAGTTTTAACCATGCTTGAAACAGTAGAAGTTTTTTAAAGAAATGAAATACCTTTTAAGTGTATTAAGGAAAAAGTAGTAATTGTCTTGACTGATTTACCAAGTAGTTTCAAATAAATCTTTATAAGAAAACTGCTTAGAATTGTTAGACCAGATTTTTAATTCAGAAAAAAAAAAATTCTAGGTGGCAGCAAACATTGGAACATATAAGTATTTCCACACTACCCAGGCAGATGTTCCCCTTGTCAGAGGAGCTAGAATTCTTGGCTTGATTTTGCTTCTAAGAACATAAGAACAGCTGTACCAGGTCAGACCAAAGGTCCATCTAGCCCAGTATCTGTCTACCAACAGTGGCCAATGCCAGGTGCCCCAGAGGGAGTGAAGCTAACAGGAATGATCAAGTGATCTCTCTCCTGTCATCCATCTCCATCCTCTGATGAACAGAGGCTAGGGACACCGTTCTTTACCCTTCCTGGCTAATAACCCATTTATGGACTTAGCACCATGAATTTATCCAGTTCCCTTTTAAACATTGTTATAGTCCCCACCTCACAACCGCCTCAGGTGAGGAGTTTCCACAAGTTGCACCTGTGCGCTGGTGAAGAACTTCCATTTATTTGTTTTAAAAACCTGCTGCCTATATAATTCATTTTGGTGACCCCTAGTTCTTGTATATTATGGGATAAGTAAAAGTAACTTTTGCCTTATCCACTTTCTTACATCACTATGATTATTACCTCTATCACATCCCCCGTTCCTCTTCCCCATACTGAGAGCCTCTCTTAAATCTTTCCCCGTATGGGCCCTCTCCAAACCGCCTAATCATTTAGTTGTCTTTTTCTGAACCTTTTCTAGTACTAGAATACTTTTTTGAGACCATTCTGATAAACATTATTTGAGACGTGGGCATACCATGGATTTATATAAGGGCAATAAGATATTCTCTGTCTTATTCTCTATCCCCTTTTTAATGATTCCTAACATCCTGTTCGCTTTTTTGACCGCCTCTGCGCACTGCGTGGACATCTTCAGAGAACTATCCACGATGACGCCAAGATCTTTTTCCTGACTCGTTGTAGCTAAATTAGCCCCCCATCATATTGTATGTATAGTTGGGGGTTATTTTTTCTAATGTGCATTACTTTATATTTATTCACATTAGATTTCATTTGCCATTTTGCTGCCCAATCACTTAGTTCTGTGAGTTTTCTCAATTACTACTGAAAGAGATAGCAATAACTACAAGTCTCCTAATCCAAGTGAGTACAAGTTTACCTCCTGGTTAAACTAGAAATACTAGTTTATTTTTAAGAACTTGCTATCACCTCTTCCTGTCCTAAGATGCCTGAAATATTAGATAGGACTTAAAATGTTATTTTTTCATTACATTGGTAATAAAGTATTCAAGATTATTTGCTACATGTTTCTAACTGCATTACACATCTAGCTTCCTGCAGCCAGAACTTTCATTGATCATGTGGAATAGGGTGCTGCACCTTCTGCATTGCTGATACAGATTCAGCCCCCACTGTAATGCAGTATATTTGCACCACTGCGAACATCTAGAAGACATGGGCACTGCCCCCCTCCCCTCAGAATAGATACATGGGCATTTCTGCACTCGTCTATTAATATTCATCTGCAGTATCTCTTACAAGCTTAAATCTTTGTAGTTTTGCATTATTCCACAATGACTGCATCTCTACCATACAAGGCAGTCTGAAAAATACATCTGCAGGTGCAGGAAGCCTAATTTTCTACAAATTTAATATTCACGTCTTCACTGAAGATGACTTTCTATATTTTATACAACATAAAATATAGATTTTATTCAAGATCCCCTCTAAAGCTATTCATCTTCTTACAAGTCTCCTCTTGACCTGACCCAGAAGTTTGTGACCACCACCCAACTGAGCACACCAAAGCAGATAATTCAGTTATCACTCAGTTAATCTGGATGCTTACGACTGTTTTATTAATCAAGAACCACAAAAGGAAGAAAGCAGCTCTCTTGTTTTTCCTTCCAACCTTGTTACTGCAGACAGATGAGCGTACTTGCACGATGGTGCAGATGAACTTGAGCTCAAATCCTTCTATAGCCCCCATAACTACAAGATAGTGCTGAATATTGATCTCACCCCTGCCCCCATCTTCCTTTCCCACACTTCACTATGACAATATCCCTGCATCCTTCAACTGAGTGGTGCAATAGCTGATCCCACACCCCAACATAGTGTCACACATAGATCTCACTCCCAAGCACAGAGGTATGTACAGATCTCTTGTGCGTCAAAGGTTATGAGATGTATCCCCAGTTCCCCAACTCACCAGCACAGTGGTGCAGATGGACCTGAGCTCAGACTCCACCTTCTCCCGATAGTCCTTGACAAGCTGCATCTTCTTGTCGTTGGTGTCTGTTTTCTGCTCAATGCTAGAGATGACCCTCCAGGCAGAGCGCCGCCCCCCCACTACGTTCTTGTAGGCCACCGAGAGCAGGTTGCGCTCCTCGTTGGATAACTCAGCACCCTGTTCGGTTACTGCCTTCATGCAGGTGGCCATATCATCATAGCGCTCAGCCTGCTCAGCCAGCTTGGCTTTCTGGATCATCTCGGTCTTCTCCATGGTGGCTGGCAGTGGGGAAAGCACAAGGCAGAAAGAGAGGCTGGGACTGTCACACTGTCAAGAGGAAAAGGCACCTCAAAACCTGTCAAGGAGGAAACAGATTAGCCATATCTCTGGGAGCCAAGAGCTGCAAAACACCACACTTTGCCCCTCCCCAAAACTGAGAAGACACAAAACCAACCATCTCCCCAGGAACCAAGAATCACAGGCCACAAGGGGTCCCCACCACACCATCACCCCAAAAGCTATCCTGGAATGAAGAATCCTAGGCCTATACAACCAGGCCATTTCACAAGGAATTGGTTACAGAAGAGGGGAAGTGCCCCTATCTCCAGAGCCTCTAAGGAAGGTTAATAACCTGGACCACCAGGACGGGAAAAAAGATAACTCACTCTCTCCCCATAGGAGACCAATCTAGAGACCAGATGGTGGAAAGAGGCACTCCAGCCTCCTCAGAATGGCTTTTATCTCCACCTCCACTTTCCTCTCTCTCACCCCTGCGTGCACTAGCAGGGCTTGCAGTCTGTGGTTAGTCAAGATATGCGGGGGAGGGGAAGAAACAGACGGCTGGAAGTCATTAACCCAAAGGGGCCATCCCCAGGAGCCTTGCCCAAACCCTTACCTCTAGGCGTGGGGGTCAGAGTGGTTTGCCTGAAGGGGGGGGAGCACTGGGGAGGGGCAGTAAAAGAACCATCAGCCCCAGGGTAGCCACAGGAGGACCAACAGGCCCAGAGGACACGGGGAGAAGAAGGTGGTTATCTAGTGCGTGTCTGGGAACACAATGGCCCCGAAAAGAGAGACTCCGAGGACAGGGGTAGCAATCCGTGCTCCCGCGAGGCAAGCAGGGGCACCGGGAAGGGCGCCCGTTGTGGGCGTATTGGGCACACACGTGGGGAAGGGGTGCCCCCGAGATGAGGAGACAGAATAAGGGAACCTTTGTCCCTTAGCGAAGGAGGGGGCGCGGGACCAGGCCGGGAGACCACGGGGAGTCTTTCCCTAGAGCAAAGAGAGAGAATGAGGCGCCGGGACTGGGGCAAGCGGATCCCCTTCCCCACCGCGAGGCAAGGGGCGAAGCCCCCTACCCGAGCCTCCCCCCGGGCGGGGGGGGGGGGGGGGGGGGGGGGGGGGGGGGCCAAGACTCTATCCCTCGGGAGAGGGCGGGGATGGGGGAGTCCCATCCCCCTGGGGGGCGCGGCGAACAGGACTCGCTCAGGCCGGAGCGGGCGAGGGAGAGGCAACTCCGTCCACGCCTTGGGCCCGGCCCGGCAGCCTCCCGGGAAGAACGGGGCTCGGCAGCTCTCTCCGGGGCAGGGCACGACCCCTGCCCGAGTAGGCAGGAGGAGCTACCACCGGGGGAGGGGGGGCGATGGGGAAAGCGTGGTGTTCCGGCGGCCCCGCCGGGCGTGAAATGGCGGCGGCGCTGGCGGCATCTCCCGCTCCCCGACGCGGCTGGGGACTCCGCGCCGCTCTCACAAAATGGAGGACGCGGCGACCCCTTTAATCCCCGTCGCCGACCCCGACCCCGGCCCCGCTCACCTGGGTCCGCTCCGCTAGGCCGAGCCGGCTGGCGCCGCTAGATCGGGTGCGCTCCGCTCGGGGCTGGGGCGAGGAGAAAGAGCCGCTCCCGTCTCAAGCGAGAGCCAGCGCTAAAGGGCGTTGGCACAGGCAACCCTACTCGCTGCCAGACCCGTGCTCACACGGCCAATCCCAACGCCTGCTCCGAGCCGGGGCCCACCCTTCTTTTGCTATTAGCCAATCCAGACGTAGCGCGCCGCCGTGAGGGCGGGCACAGGCGGGGAGCAAGCTCGGTTGGCCCGTGGGCTGCGGCTGGGGCCACGGGGTTTCCTCCAATTAGATCCAGGGTGAGCTAACGTCACTGTCACCATGGTGATACTGCTACAACCCCCCCCTTCCACGCCCTGTCCTGGCACTACGAGCCAAGTCTGGGCGCGGCACGAGACAGTGCGGAGGCGCGACGGGGGCGGCTCGTGCTGCTGCGGCTGGGAGAGGGAGAGGGAGACTCGGAGGCTAGAGAGCGGGTGGAAGCGTGGGAAGCTGAGGGTGGGTGTTGCTCGGGGGAGCGTGCACCGATAGAGGGGAGCTGGGGGTGAGTGCTGAGGGGAGTGTGCACCGATAGAGGGGAGCTGGGGGTGAGTGCTGAGGGGAGTATGCACTGATAGAGGGGAGCGTGCACCGATAGAGGGTGGGTGTTACAAGGGGGAGCGTGCAATGATAGAGGGGAGCTGGGGGTGAATACTGAGGGAGACTGTGCACCAATAGAGGGTAGGTGTTACACGAGGGAGCATGCACCGATAGAGAGAAGCTGAGGTTGAGTGCTGAGGGAGGAGCACGCACTGATAGAGGGGAGCGGGCCATGGGTGTTGTACAGGGAAGCATGCACTGATAGACGGGAGCTGGAGGATGGAGGCTGAGGGAGGGGGCATGCACTGATAGAGGCGAGCTGCGAGGGGAGAGTTACTGAGGGGGGAGCATGCACTGATAGAGGGGTGTTGAGGGGAGAGCATGCACTGATAGAGCGGAGCTGGGCATGGATGTTGCACAGGGAAGTGTGCACTGATTGGTGTTGAGAGGGGAGCGTGCACTGGTACAAAGGAACTGGAGGATAGATGCTGAGGGGTGAGTGTGGACTGATAGAGAGGGAAGTGGGGGTGGGTGCTGAGAGTGCATTTTGCATAACGGAGAGCTGGAGGATGGATATTGAAGGGGGAGCATGCACTGATAGAGGGGAACTGGGTGGTTGCTGAGGGGGGTGGGTATAGTGATAGAGGGGAACTGGGGGTGCGTATTGCACGGGGAAGCATGCGCGGATAGACAGGAGCTTGGGGATGGATGCTGAGGGGGAAGCATGCATGGACAGAGGGGAGCTTGGGTAGGTAGAAGTGATGGAATGTGCTGAGAGTTATGTTGATGTGAAAGCCAGTTAAGTGTCAGTGCTGTTGGAAGTTTAGGGTGCTGTGGAAGTAGGTACTGGGGATCAGATTGCTACTGAGGATATGGCAATGGGTATTGAAGGGCCAGTGAGCTGCTGGAGGTGGGTTCTGGGGTAGTTGGGAGCTGTTGTAGCCGTTGGTGGCTTCTGGGATGAATTGGGTGATGGATGGTATTGCTAGACAATAGGGTCTGCTCTACAGGTAAGTGTGAGGGAAATGAGTGGATGATGCTGGACAGATTTGGTGCGGATGTGCTTGGGGAAATAATAGATGGCTGTTGGGAGGTATGCAGAATGAGTGTGTGTTGCTGGTTGGTAGCTGGGCATTAGAATGTGTTGGAGGAATGGGTGGGAAATGTGAGGGAATGAAAGCAGCTTTAAAAATTCAAAAATTATTTTCTCCTCCACATGCTGTTGTATATATGATTGATGGTTAATAAAGTGTCATCTGTCCATGATTTCATTAAAGATGACCCTGCCCCATCAGTCTTGCATGCATTTCTTAAATGCTGATTGAATGATCCTTCTGGACAAGTTTTGGAATAGTTGATTCTAGACAAGCATTGGGTACAGCATGAGCCTAAAAGGAAGTGATGAAGAGATACTGTGGATGTGTTCTTTGCAGCCAATTCGAAATGCAGGAGGTCTCCTACCTCAAATTAGTTAAATTAAATGAATTAAATGCATACTTGTATGAGTCCTGGGACTTATTCTAATGATCAAATCTTCCTGTGGCATTGCAAAGTCCCTGCGTGAGCTAATAGTTTCTCACCACAGTGGTTTTGGAATCATCAAAGATGACAATGCTCAGTAACTTAAACATCCATCTCAGATGATGAGTTTTCTATATCAGCTCAGGATTTCATGGGTACCATGGAGATGAAGGAATTATTGTCTCAAATTCTGGATTTTATTGTTTGGCTAGGACTGGAGATTAGGCATTTGGATATTAAATCTATGTCCTGGACGAATCATTACCTACCTCTTGTGGTTTGAGTTTGGGACGCATCTATTCTCTACAAGGGACTGGTTGATAATACAACCTATGAAGTTAAGGGAATGGGAACATTCCAGAAGGCCCAAAGGGAAGATATGATATATTCAACAGATTTGGAGACTTGGTAGGATTTATGTTAATCTACTATTTTCAGCCATTTATGGGGTGGCCCTAGTGCCCTCGCCTTCAGCTATGTCCCCACTGATCACCTTGATTTACAGATGAAGTGAGAGTGAAGACTGTTAGAACACTAGTGACAGAAGTCATGGTCTGAAACTGACCAAGTGCCCTACAAAAGCTTTTTGAATTCTTATGTCATGGCTCTGGAGGAGACAGATAAATGTCTGCACCATGGTTTCTGCAAAGTGCTGTTCCGTGGATTTTGAATGATGACAGTTGGGTTAATCCAAGCTATCTTTATTCAATGTCCCAACTCAAAAAGGTTAGGAAATGCCCGAATTATGGTTGCCCATGCAACTTTAATTTGGTCCTTTTCTGTGTATGCATTATGATACAGTTCTTAATTACATGATCACATACTGTTTTGCCCCGGGACCCTGACCTTGTTTAGTACACTAGGAGGATGGTGTTCAGAGAATGGGTAGCCATTCAGCATAAGTTTAGCAAAATTATAAACAACTGAAAACAGAATCTTATGCTGGAAAGTGTCAGACAACCTTAAATATAGGTGCTCTTCCTGCACCACTACTTATATCTTATCCAGTTGAGCCACTGCTGCTGAACCCTACCCAGTGCCTACTTGAGACTGAGGCTTGGATGAGAGCTGGTTGCATGAAACTCACTGGATAAGACTGACATGATGCTGATAGGCTGAGAGAAGGAACTGGAAGATATGGCAAGGGTTATTTTGATCCTTCATTGGAGGGTTTATGCTAGCCCCTTGTAATTAAAGTTTGCAAGATGGCAGTATTGTTGCATCCCCACCTGCTATTATATGATCATATACAGCAGTGATCGAGAAAACTCTCCTCAGTCTCCAGCAGGCCTGGGGGATATAATTGTTTCTTTTAGTTGCAAACCTTGCTACTTTAATCTATGCTTTTGTCTTCTCAAACTAAATTTCACCTTAAATCAGCCTGGAAACTGAATGCAGCAGCTCACTTATAAAGCAGTGCATCTGTTTGAGAGCACCAGTTCATCAGAATCTGCACTGGCTTCCTATTAGTTTCCCGTTGAATTAAGGTGTTGTCCTATAAAGCCTGAAATGACTTGTGATCTAGCTACTTGAGTGACGTTTCCCCCATCCCCCCCCATCAGATACTGCGATGGTTTAAAGTATAAAAGAGAGTGAGTTGCCAGCAGGGCATTATCTGTTTGGAGCCCTCAGCTTTGTAACCCACACCAGTACGACAAATCTGTTGAAGTTCAGGGCATATGCAAGATCCACTCTCTTTATGCAGGCTTTTGCAGAGGGTAGGGTGTAATGCCGACTGGCATTTGTGGGCAACGTGAAGTACTGTTTTAGTTTGTTATGGGTTTTTTTTGATGTTTAGGGTTAGGAGAAGCTTCGTCTTGTTTCATTATGCTGCATTTTTAATTCATGGCACAGGTGCTGGAGCTTGAGATACCTGCTTTTCTAGATATAGTGTACATTAAAAGGATTTTAAAAAAAACTATACAGGTGTAGAACCCTGAGGCAAAGGAAAGATATGGCCCAGAAATCATCTGCTACCAAATCAGTCATGTAGTAGTGACAAATGATTACATCAAACCCACTGTGCAATATTGTATCTACTGGTGATGAAGACTACAGAGCATTTTAGCTTTGCTAACACTTGCGTAGCTTCTTCATTATTGGAATAAAGCTTCTAGGAGAAGGGGCTGCTATAGGAAACTTGTGCGAGGAAGGTTAGTGTCGCTACTCATGCATACTGTTTCCTGTAGCTGGGAAGTTGGGTCTCAGGAGCTTGAAAGTGCTGTGGGGGAGATGGGCATAGGGGAAAGTGCTGGTACAGCTTGAATGTTGTTGGTGGGTGCTGTTTTTACAGATTGCTGCTGAGGGAAAGGTTTTGCTGTTGCTGCTGAGTATTGATTGCTGCTGTTTGGGGAGGGTGGAGCCGTGGGGTGATATTGACGACTGTGCTTGTGTACAAAACCCCCAGCTAGCCCTGAGTCTGAAGCTCTTTTTTTCCTTTGTCATAACAACAACGATGTTAAATTCTACCCCTGGCTCCCGGGTGAAATAGTTATTTGTTGGTTACATTCATCCAGTTCTCCCCATCATGCTTCTGTCTTCTGTAGAGCATGCAGCAAAACAGTGCATAAAAGCCCTGGGGAGTAGCGGGCAGAGGGATAAAGTATCCATGTGAGATGTCCACTTGCCCCTCTGGAGTAGCCATCTCTGTCCTCCCTCCACATGGCCTGTCTGAACTGTGAGGAACAGAGGACACTGGCTAGGCACAGAGCTGTTTCCCTTTCCACATTGTTGGTGGAACTGAAATTTGTGAATAAAACATAAAAGGGAGGAGAAGGGAAGTGTAAAGGGAGGAGAAGGGAAGGAATATTGTACACTAGTACAATAAAAAAGCACAGGTAAATTAATGCTGCGTTTCAATATTGTGCTTTGTGAGTCCCAGCAGAGGGGATCTCAAAGCACTAGTGCTGAGATATGCTGCCGCTGCTGGGAGGAGGGCCCTAAGAGAACAGCAGTAAGAGAATTCCTCCATGAAAATCCATAGGGCTCAAAACAAGATTTCTGCAGATCCTCACTTTTCTTTTTTCCCCATCTGATCTGGCCCCAACAAGGATGAGTTGAGAATGGGAGAGTATGGAGCCAAACAGCTATACAAAACAACTTGTCTTTAAATGGAATGGAAACATATACCCTAGTAATGGTTTTTTCTAAGCTATATGCAACTTCTTCTGCTCAAATAATAATAAAGATGCACGAAGGAGCTGAGATGGCAACATGCAGTGAGATTTTCAAGTTATATTTTCTTGTAACTTTCTCAACTGGTGGCAACAATAAGGGCCATGATTTTTGGATAAATACAACTAATTTTCCCCTTATGGTGATTTGATCATTTTTTCATTACAAGTTAATTATAGGACTAGCTTTTACCCATGAAAAATTGCCCATGTTGTGGGATTGCACCATTAAGCTCAGTCATTTCTGAACAGTTCACTGTGGAGTGAGGAGATTATTAGAGTCATACAATGCATGTTTCACAACAGATATTTTCATTCATAAATTTCTACCTCTGTTTGCTACATTGCCAGAATCATACAATACATGTTTCACAACAGATATTTTAATTCATAAATTTCCAACTCATTTGCTACATTGCCAATGGTAATAACAGATAGCAGAAATGAAAGTGCATAAGACATAAATACAAAGTGTGCAGGACAAACAGCATAAAATCCACACATAATTTGCATGTTTACAGGGGACACAATGGTAATCAGAGGTTAGAAACCAGATAACAGACATGGAAGTGCATGAGACATAAACACAAAGAGTGCAGGACAAACAGCATAAAATCTGCACACAATTTGCATGTTTACCAGGGACACAGAAAACAAGACTTATACATGTGGAGGGAGTTGGTACCTGTGAACACTTCATGGGTTGGTGGATTAGTAATTTTAGAGGTAGCTCCTCCTCTTTCACCCTTTGCCTCTCCACTTCCTTCTCTTCATGTCTCCTTAACCTCTCTTTGCGGCTGCCTTATAAACAGTTTGTTGCCAAATGGTGAGATTGTGACATCAGAGATAACTGTTGCATCAACCACTTAAGGGGCTGTGAAGTTAGAAGTGAGTGGATGATGTGAGAGAGGGGAAAAGGACATGTACACATACCAACATAGCTAATTGTATGTACGTTTGTGTACTCTTAAAAAACTATTTTAGAAGAACAAACCAAGTCCAGGTGGTGGTTTAAAAAAAAAAAAGTTGATTGCAAACAAAATAATCACTTTAAGATACTGGAAGGTTAACGGATATCATTAATATAGTTGACAAGGAGCCAAAGGTTGAAGTTGTTATTCTTTAAAGACTGGGTTAAGACTTCAGATTTCATTCAGTGTCATTATGAATCCTATTTATTTATTATTTTGACTTGGTAGGTACTTGTGGGTTAAATAAGGGCTCTGGGTTACAAGAGGTTAAACACATTTAGTGAGCTTATATTACTAAAATACAAAGGCATCTCATTTGATCCATTTCATAATTCCAGTGCACGAATCATCATGGCCTCTCGGTGCCATCCCCCACAGGCAGGCTGTACAGTGAAGGCCCATGCTAATTTAAATTGCATCACTTAGTGTGTACAATAAATACAGGGAGACCTGCCTCAGATGTGCAGCCCAATGTTATGTAGAGCTTCCATGCAAGAATAAGACTCTGAACTACTGGAATGGGTAATCGGGTCATAAGTTGCCTCTCACTTTGGTGAGGTCAGATTATCTAACATATTTTTCCTTAACCTCCCCACTGCATGAAAAAGGGAGAAGGAGAATTATGTTATCGCTTCCCTTCTCCACAGCTATTCTGCTACCAGACAATTAGGTAGAACTGGGGAGTTACTGAGCTTGCATACAACAGTGGTCCAAAAGAGCAAGGTCCACAGTCTAAATAAATACATAAAAATCCAGAGCCACAAAACTTCCTTTACTTTGTGCTTAATGCTGTTTCTGCAGATAGGAGGTGAGGGAATTAGGCAATGATCGTTTTGGATGGAGAAATGCATGTGTAAAAGGGATCATAGGGTGGGTAAAATTGTTTGCATGCACAGCATGTATTCTGACAGTGCTAAACATACACAGTCCTAAATAATGACACTAGCATAGGGATGGATTGTAGGAGATAATGGGACGTTTTCCATTCTACTGTAATTTCCATGATTCTATCACAACTGAATACTGGATAAATGCAAACAGGAAATTCAGGGACATTGTAATTTAATTCTAGAATCTGTTCCACTTCTGTGCCCTTATAGGTTTACTTCCCCTTCAGCTAAAGGACTTCTAATCCTTCTCAAATTATTCCTGATGTGTGTAACTTTTGCAAAACATTGTAGATGTCATTAATACATAACCAGTAGAGCTCCTCTTCTGGGGAACAGAGTTCTGCAGATTGATTTTATCTTTGTAAATTTTAATAAAATTATGCAATGTTATTTGCCTGTATGTGGATCAGTAAGATCTCAGGATATAGAATAAATTTCTACTTGAAATCCACATGAGCCTAGATCTTGCCACCTACATAACAAAAAACCCACTCCTGACAACGAAAAACCTAATCACTAAACATGTTTCAGTTAATCATTTTCTCATTTTTGGTAGGTTCTCAGATCCCTTGGTGAGGAATGTGATATTAAATACCAAGATCTATTTCAGCTTCTGAACAATAACTAAGTCACCTCTTTACACTTACATTCCCACAAAACTGTATAAGCCAGTGAGCATCTCCTGTGGTAAAATGAGAAGTCCTGTCCTTATACATTCAAATTGTTTAATGGAAAGATGAGGTGGGGAATACATACCTTTTGGACTGAATTATTTTACTTATAATTCTGTTATAGCCTGTACAATTATGGGTGCCAAAATAAACAACTAGATCACTCATGGGTGCCAACTCCAGGAGGGCTCCAGGGCTGGAACACCCAGGGAGAAAACTATCCACTGGCAGCCAAGCTCCCTTCCCTCTCCCCCACTGCCACCCACTGGTGGCCCCAGCCAATCAACTCTTCCCCTTCCCTGCCAGCTATTCTGGAATAGCTGTTCCAGGGCATGCAGGAGGTGCTGGGAGGGAGGGGGAGGGGTGGGGACAGGGCATGCTAAAGAGGTGAGGTAGGGGTGGAGCCGGGGCAGGGCCTGAGACTGAGCACCCCTGGGAAAAATTAGAAGCTGGTATCTGTGAGATCGCTAGAAAAGACAAGAAAATGAGAAAAGGTGAGTGAACAAAGGAAAAGCTGCTAACGCAAGGAGTGGTGGAGAGTATTGTTTATGGATAAGCTTTATGCATATTCATAATTTTGTATTAGGTGCCTAGAAACCAAGTCATGGGCACATTACAAATGCCTAATGGCTTTATTCTTGAGGTGCTCAGCACCCTTACCTCATAGATTTAAATTGGAGTTTAGGCCACTCAGCACCTGGCATAAGGTGCTCAGTACCTCACAGAAGTAGGTCCTAAGATGGATAACAAGGACATAATGAAAAATTACATTTCCAAGAGTGTGACCTTCAACTCATAAAAATCAAGGAGGCTTCCTTGCCCAGCTATTCATTCAGAGCCCCCACATTGTTATATGATGAGAACCCTGTTTCACTATGTAGCACTAATACAAACAACTGGAAGTGTTTTCCATGCAGTTATTAATATGCCACAGTACTCAGCAGTTTCTGTAATCAGTGCTAACAGTCCAGGTACTAATTTCTCTCTGTCTGGTCACAGCTTGGAGGTACCAGAGCACCAAACAAAACCAAGGACATGAAAAGCAGCACAAGGGACTGGTAAAAGAAAATAAACAAGTAGCTGAAATACATGGAATAGAATTCAGGAGTTTGTTAACTCTAAAACAATTTGTATGAACTAGAGAGAAGGAAACAGGACATTTATGAAATAAGCTGACTTGCACAGCTAAAGCAGGAGGTTCTTTACACGTGACTTAATCTTGTATTTAATAACTGAAAAAAAGTAGAATTATCAGCATCAGGGATGAGTTGGGGAAGAGGACACTTGCAAAAAATTGAGGCTATGTCTACACTAATAAAAGAGGTATTTTTAACACATTTGATAACATTCTAAAATCCCAGTTTAGACAAGACACTTGTAGTTTTAATATAGGGTCAAGGTAATCCCAAGAGGAAAATTTAGAGTTTACCTCTATCAGCTGACACATGTCTACTACTTGTACCAATGATCTAAATGCATTTTTTCCCTAGGGAAGATGAGGCATGAAAGGGCACTATTAGGTCCTTGTAATGGAGTGACACCACCTCTAACGAGAACCTCCTTGGCTGGGTTTGTGTCTGCACTCTCTTCTAGGCTGTGCTCTGCCTGTCTACAGTGACCGCTGCTGGCGGTTTTCACCTGCTCAGGCAAGTTTTCTAGTGACTCAGCCCTCCCACGAAGTCACATGCAGTCTGTATGTGAAACAAACCAAAACACCCCTTCCAGGTAAAGATTCCAACAGGGGCTATCCTAGTACCCCATGGCTGGAACATCTCTTGTTGCAGCCCTCCCTGGGCTCAGTCCCTTAAACAGTCAGTCCTAAGTTAGTCCAATACGGTCTGTCACCAGACCCTCCATTATTAATATCTATAACCCCTTCCTAGCTACCTTTCCATTTTCTTTCAGCCTTGATATGAGGCTGTGCCCCCAAGGCTTTCTCCCAGGAGACTCTTCACCTCTGGTGGCTGGTCTCTGACCCCAACACTCCAGCTGAGTCACTCTTCACGTTGGTACCTTGCCAGAGGTGTACCTCTAATGCTGACTTTCTTTAGGGTATTTGGCCTGTTTCTCTGGGCCAGTTAAACTCCTCTCTCTGGGTTTAGGCCACTCCACATGTGGGGGGACCCAGGCCTGCCCACTTCTCTGGGTCCCAGCCTAGGGACCCTATGAATAGCAGCCACCAGCTGCATCCCTTTATCCAGTCACTATTATGCCATTTCCCACAGGCACCAGCACTTCACCTTCTGCTTCACCCTTGTCGTATGGTTGTTCTATCTTCAGTCACAGCAGCCAGCCAGGAGTTCCTTCTCGCTCCCCTGGTCCCTGCCAGCAAATGCTCTGTCCATGGTCCTGCAGTTCCTTCAGCCCACTAGGAGCTCCAACACCACTCCTTAGGCTCCAGGCCACAACTGAATGACTCTGGCCCTGCAACTTCTTTTATGTGAGCCTGCTGGAGTTTGACTGACTGTTTCTTGTAGCCTCTCCCTGATTGGCTGCTTCTCCTGGACTCTTTCTATGCAGCTTGGAGAACTCACCTCCACTACTCTTTTCTGGGATGGGGTGTGGTAGGACCACAAGGCCTACAGCAGAGGGCATCAGGGCCAGGTACACCCTGTCACAATCCTACATTTAAACACTTCCTTTAACGTACTCTGGTTACTAGCTGGACCACAGAAACCTGAATTAGTCAAAATTGTCAAATCCAATTTTTGGTTCTCATCAATATTTTCACAGGGCTTGCTCATCTGTGGTTTTATATTTATTTTGACACTTCCTGGTTCATCTGCACCATCTAGGAGATATGCTCACGCAGTGCTCTGGTGCCAGCTGTATATGCACTCTCTTACTATGAAAAAAGATGTGTTCTTAACTCAAGTTAGCTAACAAGTATGTAGATGCCAGACCCCTGGGGATCCCTGTGACCCTCAGAGACTCTGTGCCCTCTGCCACTTGGCATCAAGAACCCCTGGGATAACAGGCATGCACTCATGGCAGCATTGCTGTGTGACACAAGAAGGTTGTACCCCTTGCAGCAGCTATTGCAGTTACAGCATGCAGCAGTTTCCTGAATGAGCAGAAATTGGCTCAGGCCCAGCCTCAGACAGCATTAACAGTTTTCATATCAGGGACTGGTCTGGGCATTTTTGCTTGGGCCTATGAAAAAATGTTTGCTGCCACGCCCCAAATATAACTGATTCATCTGCTGTGATTGTGCTGTTGTGGGTGGGGTTGGACTAAGAATTTTTGGGTGGGTGGGTGAGCTGATTCTTTGGGACCCAACTCACACTTACCCAACTCATTTTATATAAAAAGCATGGCGTTTGTGTGAGAGGTCTTCAAGCTCCTCTCAGCTTCCTGGTGCAAAAGCAAAGGCCTGCTGCTTAGTCCTTTCCTCCGCAGCACTGAATTTGCATGATACACTGGTTTACATTTCCAGGACGATTGCTGTCAGGAATGTTTTTATGAAAGCTGAGATTCTCTTCCCAAAAGCTGGTGATGTTAAAAAAGGATTCCTAGGAGAGCCCCCACAGCTTGTCAGTGTTCCCGTTTAGGTTTAGGCACCCTGGCAACCTGTTTTCACCCTCCAGATCTATGCCTAGCAAGTTCTGTTTTTTCTTTTACCACACCTCTGGCCCTCCACAAGTTCTAATTCTCCTGTCTAACTTCGCCAGCTCCCCAGAAACATAGGAATGCTCAGGCCATTCTCCTTCTGTCGTTGTAGTCTTCAGAGAATGCCTGTTGACAGAGCTTCCCCACTCCTAATATCAAGATCTTCAGAACCTGCCAATGGATACCCCAGGGAAGACAAGATAAGACTACTGAGTAGTGTCATGCCATGACTTGGTACCAGCTGAAATGGCTGTCCTGCAGGATACCCTGCCATTGAATGAGAGACAAGGCTGGATGGGAGAACCCAGAAGTGGTTTCTGAAACCTCCAGCATGAACACATTCATGGTTGAAACTATCCTTTTAATAATGATAAAGAACTGTTTCAGTAACTATTGTTATGCTGGAAAATATTAATGCCGGCCATCAACCAGGTCTTTGATCTATAGACAATCCCAGACTTCATTAAAGACAACGGGTGTGCTAACAGGTTACTGGACACACCAATTAACCCCCTTTATGGAGTGAGATAGCTGGAAAGAACTGAAGCTACTGCCCAAGGCAATCAGCCACATGGTGAAGTTAGAGTTGCCGGAATGCCCGGTGTTAAAGGGACCTTGGCGACTCCAGTCAGCAGTGGGTGGCGGTGTAGGGGCAGCCAGAGGGCTCCATGTGCTGCCCCTGCCCCAAGTGCTGGCTCCGCAGCTCCCATATTTTTAAGTGCTGTGTCTTAATGAAAGTGGTGATCCTGAGCTGAATCTTACAAGCTGGGGTGTACTTTTTGTTTGGGAACAGTGGAGCTAAGAGCTCTGTGAGTGTTCAGTGGAAAAAGGTCTGAACACTCCAGAGGGACATCTAAGGCTTTTATCCTGCTACCCATTACCATAGTATCTAAGCACCTTCCACGTAAAATCCATTGGAATAGTGAAATCCCTAGTGAGCTCTGTGGATTCTTTATTACTTAATTTCTGCCAGCAAAGCAGCTGCGTCAGATGAACATGTCATCCAGTAGCAATGGACAGTAAGAACTAAGGCAGGGGAATGCCAGGTAGCACATGGACCCAGCAGAGCTTCACAGCATTGCACGGCCCTTGGAGCTAGGGTGACCAGACAGCAAATGTGAAAAATCGGGGGGATTGGGAGGGGGAGGGAAATAGGAGCCTATATAAGAAAAAGACCCAAAATCAGGACTGTCCCTATAAAATCAGGACATCTGGTCACCCTACTTAGAGCTAGAGGACGCCCCAGATCCTACTGAACTGCTTACACTGGTACAAGTAAGCCTTTAGAGCTCAGCCAATTTACTGCTTCAAATTTTATAAACTTAAAGCCAGGAGTTTTGGAACAATTTGTATAGTGGGGGTGCTGATAGCCATTGAACCTGACTGTAAACCCTGTATATGATGGAAACAACTTCAAGCCAGGGGGTGCAGCAGCACCCCCAGTACCCCTAGTTCCAGCACCTATGCTTAAAGGTTGAAGTACTCAGTTGGGTGAGCTGCAAGCTCATTTCCTTCTACAAGCATAAAACTTCAAGGAGCTCTGTGGACCTGCTAAATCCCTCAGGGTCCCTTAGTTACCTGGTTTCCCTATAGAGCTCCCACTGCCAAGAAGTGAACAACTCCCGAGAGCACTAGGAGTTGTGGATAGACTCTGAGTCTGCTGAATCCCTTCAAGGTTTTTCGTTGTGGAAGTAACGCTTACTTCAGTGCTTTAATTTGTATGAACATATGTCACGGAGTCCCCGGGCGATGCTCTGGAACTGCTCCCCACTAAGCCAGTCAGGACTTTGGGGAGCCTCCTCTCCCTTGGAGCAGACTTGTTCAGGGCAAGAAGCTCACACGTCTTCACCTCCTGGGTCTCTTCGTTTGGAGCATTCAGACTCCTCTGCCCTCCTGGTTGCTTCCCACCGCAGCACCCAGCTGGGTCTTGGTGGAACCACAAGCGGTTCTGCACCCCACTTTGCACGTCGACGTGCTCTAGTCAGACGCAAAAGCAGAAGTGTTATGGATGACAGGAACAGGGGTCTAAAAGACCAGAGACTTGTTAGGAATAACAGCGAACCAGACCCGTCGGCCGGGTCCATTTTGGTCTGGGCGGGCAGTGAGCCAGACCCTAGGTCTGCACTTCACTCTCTTCCCAGCAAGCTCCAGACTAACCACCTCTCCAGCCCCTCGTCTTGCCTTCTCCTTTCCCGGGCCGTGATGGTCACCTGATCCCTTGTCTCCAACACCTTTCAGTTGGCACCTTTGCAGAGGGAGGCCCAGGCCATCAGTTGCTAGGAGACAGGTGCCAGGCATTTAGGTGCACTGGCCTTTTGTCGTCTGCAAGCAATCACACACCCTTATCCACCACCTAGATACTTAAGAACTGCATGGGGACTGAGCACCAACCAGTATTCAGAGCAACACATATCAGTGGAGCCAATGTATCCCAATGTTATTGCGCTCTCCCAACATAAAATAACAGTTGCCGCTTAGTTACGTCTCTAAAAGACTCAGTTTATATAGGCCTTCATAACAATCTAGCTTCTCAGTCTCATGTATAGCCCTGTTTAGGCATAGTGAAAACTACTTCGCCTAGCATGACGTGCTAGTTCCAGATATATGCAATTTATGGGCTTCTCGCTCCTTAGCAGTTGTCTAAATATGGTTAAGCTTCCCACTCCTTTTGCCTTTAGCGTCTCACTAATAGGACTTTACCTTATTCAAGAGATTCTGAAGATTGGCGAGGATTTCATCATTGTCTACTTTTGTTGTCCGTTCTCCTTAGCAGCCTCGCTCAAAGAATTGTCTTCACAATGGGGTAATAGTGCACGGAAACTCGGTCAACTGTCTTCAGCTCCTCTGAAGTATGTTGGTGTTTTAGTCCTGAATAGAACGGCAAATTGTACTCACCTCGGCTGTCTCTATGGTACTTTAGCCACTGGGTAGAAACTTGTTCTAGACCCAGCCAGTCAGAGAGCTATCGCTTCGAACTTTCTACCCATGTATGTAGGACAGTACTAGATATATGACTAATCGAACCGTCGCCTATTAAGGAGATTAGTGACAATCATAGTACTTCACATTATTATAAGTGTATTGATAGTATATATACTCCTACTGAATCCTCTCAATAGGTATGGGTATATGTATGACAGAAGGGGAAAGTTCGATCGACTCTACAATGCTTTCTCAAGAGATCCTCTTTTGTTCATCTTTCCACTGCATTTCTTTGCGTTCTTTGTAGACTAGGGAGTTCACTCACTCACTTGGTCCCTAGTGTAGCAGGGCCGGCATCCTGTTAGTGATCCCTGCATCTTTTGCTTTTCTTTGATAGGCTTTCAGGAAATCTATTGGAAGATTCACCCTTTTAAGATACGCCACACGCCACAAGCCCTGAGCAGAGGAATGAATTCCTGAGGCGTAGGGTTTGGGTCTAACATTCTGCAGCATGTATACTCAAAACCCGATGCGTGATTTAGTTAATGTGTCTACCTTGTACCGCCGTTAGGGCGAAGCGTCTAGCGGATTGGAAGTGCTACAGGCTGCAGATGACAGGCTGGGAGAAAGCTGTCTTGTACACGTATGTTAGGGAAGCCATTGACAGCTTACCCGGCGCCTCGCGGAGTTGTCGCCACACAATTTGTGCAGACACTTATGCAGCAGCAGGGTGCTTGGTGAGGTTTCGGCGCTGACCATATTTTGCGCGGCGCCAGCTTTTGTCATGCTACGAGCGTGTTCAGTGGGGTAGTGGTGTGCAACAGTGTGCTTTATTTGAAAAGAGGGGGGGCAGCTATCGGTGAGGTCAAGTGGGAGGCTGGCGAAACGTTGTGGCAAGTGTTCAAGAAAGGTGAGGGGACAGGTTGCAAGAGATGGGATTTTTGATGCACGGGAGAGCTCGAGCGACTGGAGAGAACAGATGAGTCAAGCTGTCATCTTTTTGGCTGCTGGATACCTTGATGGCTGGACTAGATCCTACCTGCGAACTATCTCCAGTAAATGTTTTCACCATCACCTCATCGCACCCCACATTCCACTTTCACTATTTCACATTCCATTGGTACTACAACTGTTGCACTTCACCCCTTTCACCCGCGCCTGCACTCACTCTTTCAGCCTCGTGCTCAGGTAGTGCTAGCCTAAACATATACACCCCCTGTGAGCTCCTGGCAGCTGGAGATACACTCTCTGCGCTGGTCATAAGGAGGTGTGGGAAAAAAGATCCATTACACCCACCAGTGAGGTGCTGCTCCGGCAGTGCTGGAATACGCGCTTGTAAGAAGGCGCGATCGCTCCCAGCGCTGAGTATATAAGCAAGCTAACGCGTGCCTGCCAATGCTTGGAGCAGGTGGCGCTAGGAGGTATCGCCAGCGTGCCTGCACTAAGTGAAGAGAAGGCCTCTCTCACTCAGGGATAGCAGCGGTGAGCTAGCCGTTGCGGTACACTCACACTTCAAAGGGTGCTTGCCTGTATTGAGGCACCTCTTCGCGTCAGACTCCGCAGCACTTACACTGGAGCTCGCGTTTGAGTCTTCGAGCTTATCGCCCATACCTACTTCATTAAATGGCATAATGCGCCCTTCAGACCGTGATAAGCACGCTCGCTCCGCAAACCACAGAACCTCCCGCCGCCTTTCTCCTGCTGGGCTGCTTCTCTCCTCAGTAAACACTAGGCTGTGGACATTCCAAAGGATCCCCCTGCCTGCCTCTGCTCGAGCAAACGTTGCTGTGTTTGTTTTTTGAGATACAGTCGGGAGCCCCGAGTTCACAAGAAACAAAGAGAGATCACAACAAAACAAAGAGTGTTATTTCTTTACTTAAAAGACATTATGAGAATGTTCCCAGAGGTCAGTTACAGTCGTGTAGATTATCCTTGTTTACGCTTTGGTGCACCCCAGCACTTGCAGGCATGCGCTATGTCGTTATTCCCCAGGCCGAGTGAGTCCAGCCAGCGTGTAGCCATCTGGGAGATATTTACAGCGCTGTATGTCTGGCCTTGCCAAGTGTGGTATGTGGAGTAAGTTACAGTGCTGTTAAGCCACCACAGTGCTGTAACTCTCAATGTACCAAACCCTTAGGGTTTTTTCTGCCATTGAGAGTTGGCCAGAGGGCACAAGGGAAAGAAATGCCACCTCTAGTGGCATCATTCTCACTTGACTCTAGGGCTGAAGTGCTCTCATGGATCGAGAGATTCTCTGCTACAGCACTGCAACCTAACGTGAGAGGGGGTTCCGCAGGATTCCTATGGGAGTAGGGGGCCCGCCTAGGGTTTTAGTTCAGTATGGGAGGGCCTTGGAGCTAGAGTTAGGGTTCCTATGGGTAGGGCACTTGGAGCTAGGCGTAGGGTTACTATGGGTAGGGTGCCTCGCCCTAGGGTTAGGGGTCCTGAGGATCAGGGCCGGCTCTAGACATTTCGCCGCCACAAGCATGGCGGCACGCCACGGGGGGGCGCTCCGCCGCTCGCCGGTCCCGCCGCTCCAGTGGACCTCCCGCAGGCGTGTCTGTGGATGCTCCACCGGAGCCGCGAGACCAGAGGACCCTCCGCAGGGATGCCTGCGGGAGGTCCACTGGAGCTGCTTGCCACCCTCCCGGCAACCGGAAGAGCGCCACCTGCAGCATGCCGCCTCAAGCATGTGCTTGGCGTGCTGGGGCCTGGAACCGGCCCTGCTGAGGATAGGGCACTTGGGGCTAGGGTTAGCGTTCCTATGGGTAGGGTACTTGGAGTTGGAGTTAGGGTTAGGGTTCCTATGGATAGAGCGACCCGCCCTAGGTTAGAGGTCCTAAGGAGAGGACACTTGGAGCTAGGGTTAGGGTTCCTATGGGTAGGGCACTTGGAGCTAGGTTTAGGGTTCCTATGGGTAAGACACTTGGAGCTAGGGTTAGGTTTTCTATGGGAATGGCTTCCCGCCCTAAGATTAGAGTTCCTAAGGGTAGGGCTTCCTGCCCTAGGGTTAGGGTTCCTAAGGGTAGAGCACTTGAAGCTACGGTTAGGGTTTCTATGGGCAGGACACTCGGAGTAAGGGTTAGGGTTCCTATGGGTAGGGATTCCCACCCTAGGGTTAGCATTCCTAAGGGCAGGGCACTTGGAGTTAGGGTTAGAGTTCCTATGGCTAGTGCTTCCCGCCCTAGGGTTATGGTTCCTAAGGGTAGGGCACTTGGAACTAGGGTTAGGGTTCCTATGGGTAGTGAATCACGCCCTAGTATTAGGGCTCCTAAAGGTAGGGCACTAGGAGCTAGGGTTAGGGTTCCTATGGATAGTGATTACAGAACTAGGGATAGAGTTCCTAAGGGTAGGGAACTTGGAGCAAGGTTAGGGTTCGTCTGGGTAGGGCTTGATGCCCTAGGGTTAGTGTTTCTAAATGTAGGACACTTGGACCTAGGGTTAGGGTTCGTATGGGTAGGGTTTCCCGCCCTAGAGTTAGGGATCTTAAGGGTAGGGCACTTGTAGCTAGGGTTAGGGTTCCTATGGCTAGTGCTTCCCACCCTAGTGTTAGGGTTCCTAAGGGTAGGGAACTCATAGCTAGGGTTAGACTTTCCATGGGTAGGGCACTTGGAGCTAGGATTAGGGTTCCTATGGGTAGGGCTTCCAGCCCTAGGGTTAGGGTTTCTAAGGGTAGGGTACTTGGAGCTAGGTTTAGGTTTCTTCTGGGTAGGGCGCCCTGTGCTAGGGCTATGGTTCCTAAGGGTAGGGCACTTGGATCTAAGGTTAGAGTTGCCATGGGTAGGTCATCTCGCCCTAGGGTTAGGGTTCCTATGGGTAGGGCGCCCTGTGCTAGGGCTATGGATCCTAAGGGTAGGGCACTTGGAGCTAGGGTTATGGTTCCTATGAGTAGAGCACTTGGAGTTAGAGCTAGGGTTTCTATGGGTAGGGCACTTGAAGCTATGGTTAGGGTTCCTATGGGTAAGGCATTTGGAGCTAGGATTAGGTTTCTATGGGTAGTGCTTCCTGCCCTAGGGTTAGGATTCCTAAGGGTAGGACAATTAGAGCTAGGTTTAGGGTTCCTATGGGTAGGGCACTTGGAGTTAGGGTTAGAGTTTCTATGGGTAGGGCATCTGGCCCTAGGGTTAGGGTTTTTAAGAGCAGGGCACTTGAGCTAGGGTTAGGTCTATGGTAGGCGCCCGCCTAAGGTTTACGGTTCTAGGGTAGTGCACTTGGAGCTGGTTAGGGTTCCTATTGGTAGCACTTAGAAGCTAGTTAGGGGTTCCTATAGGTAGGACACTTGAGAGCAGGGTAAGTTCCTGTGGTTAGGGATGCAGCCGTATGGTAATGTCACTAAGCATAGGGCACTTGGAGCTATAGGGTAGTGGTCGCATGGGTAGGGCTTCCCACCCTAGGTTGGGTTCTAAGGGTAGGGCACATGGAGCTAGGTTAAGGTTCCTAGGCTATGCTTCCGCCCTAGGATTAGGGTTCCTAAGGTAGGACACATGGAGCTGGTTAGGGTTCCTAGGATAGGTGCGCCCCTGCCCTAGGGTTGGATCCTAAGGGTAGGGCACTTGGAGCTAAGTGTTAGGTTCCAATGGGTAGGGTTTTCCACCCTAGGGTTACGTTTATGGGTAGGCGCTTCCTGCCTAGGTTAGGGTCTATGGATAGTGCACTTGAAGCTAGGGTTAAAATTCCTATGGGTAGGGCACCCGCAAGGAAGGTTTGGGTTCCTATGGACAGGACACTTGGAGCTAGGGTTACGGTTCCTAGGTAGGGCTTCCCGCCCTAGGTTAGTGTCCTAAGCGTGGAATACGAGCTAGGGTTAGGGTCCTATGGGTGGATGCCCTGCACAGGTTTACGGTTCCTAAGGTAGGCCCCTTGGAATTTAGGCTTACGGTTCCTTGGGTGAGTGCCTCACACAGGGTAGGTACAAGAGAGGACACTTGGAGCTAGGTTAGGATTCCTATGAGTAGGGCAGTAGGAGCTAGGGTTAGGGTTCCTATGGTAGAGCACTGGGAGCTAGGGTAAGGTTCCATGGGTAGGGCTTCCCACCTAAGTTAAGGTTCCTAATGTAGGACAATTGGGGCTAGGGTTAGGATTCCTATAGTAGGGATTCTCGCCCTAGTGTAGTGTTCCTAAGCGTAGGCACTTGGGTTAGGTTAGGGTTCCTATGGCTAGTGCTTCCCACCCTAGGGTTATGGTTCCTAATGGTAGGGCACTTGAACTAGGGTTAGAGTTCCTATGGGTAGGGACTGGGGAGATAGGGTTAGGGTTCCTATGCGGTAGGCTTTCCTGCCCTAAGGTTAGAGTTCTAAGGTTAGGACAATGGTGGGCAGGTTAGGTTTCTATGCGGTAGGGACTTGGAGCAGGGTTAGGGTTCCTATGGGTAGGGATTCAGCCTCAGGGTTGTGTTCCTAAGCATAGGGCACTTGGGTTAGGTTAGGGTTCCTATGGTAGTGCTTCTGCCCAGGCTATGGTGTCTAAGCTAGGCACTTTGGAGCTAGGATAAGGTTCGCAATGGGTAAGCCCTTGGAGAAGGGGTTAGGGTTCCTATGGGAGGGCTCCCCAACCTAGCATTAGGTTTTGCTAAGAGTTACGGCACTTGGTACAGTTAGGGATCCTTATGGTAGGGTACTTGGAGACAGGGTTAGGGTTCCTTGGTAGATTATCTCGCCTAAGGTTTGGGTTCTTATGACAGGACAACTTGAGCTAAGTTGGTTTCTAAGGTAGAGGCTTCTCGTCTAGGGTTAGTGTTCCTAAGCGATTAGGCACTGGAGTAGAGTTAGGGTTCCTATGGGTAGGGTATCTCGCCCTAGGGTTAGGATTCCTATGGGTAGGGCACTTGAAACTAGGTTTAGCTTTTCTATGGGTACGGCACTTGGAACTAGGGTTATGGTTCTAATGAGTAGGGCTTCCCGCCCTAGGGTTAGCGTTCCTAAGGGTAGGGCACTTGGAGCTAGGTTTAGCGTTCCTATTGGCAGGGCAGTTGGAGCTAGGGTTAGGATTCCTATAGGTAGGGTGCCCCACCCTAGGGTTAGGGTTCCTATGGGTAGGGCACTTGGAGCTAGGGATAGAGTTCCTATGGGTAGGGCACTTGGAGCTAGGGTTGGATTCCTATGGGAAGGGCTTCCATCCCTAAGATTAGGGTTCCCAAGGGTAGGGCTTCCCACCCTAGGGTTAGGGTTCCTAAGGGTAGGGCACTTGGAGCAAGGTTTAGGGTTCCTATGGGTAGTGATTCCCAAAATAGGGTTAGAGTTCCTAAGGGTAGGTCACTTGGAGCTAGGGTTAGGGTTCCTATGAGTAACACGCCTCCCTTAGGGTTAGGGTTCCTATGGGTGGGGCTTCCTGTCCTATGGTTAGGGTTCCTAAGAGTAGGGCACTTGGAGCTAGGGTGAGTGATTGGGTTCCTATGGGTAGTGATTCCCGAAGTAGGGTTAGGGTTCGTAAGGGTAGGACATTTGGAGCAAGGGTTAGGGTTCATATGAGTAGGGCTTGCCTCCCTAGGGTTAGTGTTTCTAAGCGTAGGGTACTTGGATCTAGGGTTAGGGTTCGTATGGGTAGGGGTTCCTGGCCTAAGGTTAGCTATCCTAAGGGTAGGGCACTTGTAGCTAGGGTTAGGGTTCCAATGGCTCGTGCTTCCCGCCCTAGTGTTAGTGTTCCTAAGGGTAGGGAACTCGGAGCTAGGCTTTGAATTCCTATGGGTAGGGCACTTGGAACTAGGGTTACAGTTCCAATGGGTAGGGCTTCCCACCCTAGAGTTAGCGTTCCTAAGGGTGGGGCACTTGGAGCTAGGTTTAGCGTTCCTATTGGCAGGGCAGTTGGAGCTAGAGTTAGGATTCCTATAGGTAGGGTGCCCCGCCCTAAGGTTAGGGTTTCTATGGGTAGGGCACTTGGAGCTAGAATTAGGGTCCCTATGGATAGTGCTTCCCGCCCTAGGGTTACAGTTCCTAAAGGTAAGGTACTTGGAGCTAGGGTTAGGGTTTCTATGGATAGGGCGCCCTACCCTAGGGCTATGGTAGCTAAGGGCAGTGCACTCTGAGCTAAGGTTAGGGTTGCCATGGGTAGGTGATCTCGCCCTAGTGTTAGGGTTCCTATGGGTAGGGCACTTCTAGCTAGAGTTAAGGTTCCTATGGGTAGGGATTGCCGCCGTAGGGTTAGGGTTGCTATGGGTAGGGCACTTGGAGCTAGGGTTGGGTTCCTATGGGAAGGGCTTCCATCCCTAAGATTAGGGTTCCAAAGGGTAGGGCTTCCCTCTCTAGGGTTAGGATTCCTAAGGGTAGGGCACCTGGAGCTACGGTTAGGGTTTCTATGGGTAGGGCACTTGGAATTAGGGTTATGGTTCCTAAGGTTAGAGCACTTGTAGCTAGGGTTAGGGTTCCTATGGGTAGGGCTTCCCGCCTTAGGGTTAAGGTTCCTATGGGTAGGGCTTCCCGACCTAGGTTTAGGGTTCCTAACGGTAGGGCACTTGGAGCTAGGGTTCGGGTTCCTATGCCTAGTACTTTCCACCCTAGGGTTAGACTCCTAAGGGTAGGGCACTTGGAGCTAGGGTTAGGAATCCTATGGGTAGAGTACTTGAAGTTAGGCTTAGGGTTCCTATAGGTAGGGCACTTCACCCTAGTGTTAGGGTTTCTAAGTGTAGGGCACATGGAGCTACAGTTTGGTTTGTATGGGTAGGGCTTCCCGCCTAGGGTTACGATTCCTAATGGTAGGGTACTTGGAGATAGGGTTAGGTTTCCTATGGGTATGGATTGCCGCCCTAGGGTTAGGGTTGCTAAGAGTATGGCACTTGGAGTTAGGGTTTGGGTTCCTATGGCTAGTGCTTCCTGCCCTAGGGTTAGAGTTCCTAAGGGTATGGCACTTGTAGCTAAAGTTAGGTTCCTATGGGTAGGGTATTTGGAGCTAGGGTTAGGGTTCCTATGGGTAGGGCGCCCCGCCTAGGATTAGGATTCCTAAGGGTAGAGCACTTGGAACTAGGGTTAGGGTTCGTATGGGTAGGGCTTCCCGCTCTAGGGTTAGAGTTCCAAAGGGCAGGGCACTTGGAACTAGGGTTAGGGTTCCTATGAGTAGTGCATCATGCCCTAGGAATAGATCTCTGAAGTGTAGGGCAATTGGAGTTATGTTTAGTGTTCCTGTGGTTAGGACACTTGGAGCTAGGGTTAGGGTTCCTAAGGGTAGAGCACATGAAGCTAGGGTAAGGTTCCTATGGGCAGGGCTTCCTGCCCTAGAGTTATGGTTCCTAAGGGTAGGGCACTTATAGCAAAGGTTAGGATTCCTAAGGGTTGGGCATCCCGCCCTTGGGTTAGGGTTACTATGGGTAGGGCTTCCCACCCTAGGGTTACGGTTTCTAAGTGTAGGTCACTTGAAGTTAGGGTTAGAGTTCCTTTTGTTAGGGCTTCCCGTCCTAGGGTTAGAATTCCTAAGGGTAGGGCACTTGGAGCTACAGTTAGGTTTCCTATGGGGTTAGGGCTTCCCACCCTAGGGTTAGGTGTCCTAAGGGCACTTGAAGCTAGGGTTACGGTTCCTATCAGTAGGGCACTTGGAACTAGGGTTAGGGTTCCAATGGGGAGGGTGCCCTGCCTAGGGTTGGGGTTCCTAATGGTAGGACACTTGGAGCTTGAGTTAGGGTTCCCATGAGCTGGACTCTTGGAGGTAGTGTTAGGGTTCCTATGGGTAGGGCACTCTGCCCTAGGATCAGTGTTCCTATGAGTACGGCACTTGGAGCTAAGGATATGGCAGTTGGAGCTAGGGTTAGGGTTCCTATGGTTAGCTAAGGTTAGAATTCCTATGGGTAAGGCACTTGTAGCTAGGGTTAGGGTTCCAATGGGTAGGGCTTCCCACCCTAGGGTTAGGGTTCCTATGGGTAGGGCACTTGGAGCGAGGGTTAGGGTTCTTATGGGTAGGGCTTCCTGCCCTAGGTTAGAGTTCCTAAGGGTAGGGCACTTGTAGCTAGGGTTAGGCGTCCTATGGATAGGGCGCCCCGCACTAGGTTTAGAATTCCTAAGGGTAGGGCACTTGGAGCCATGGTTACGGTTCCTATGGGTAGTGCTTCCCGCCCTAGGGTTATGGTTCCTAAGGGTAGGACAATTAGGTCTAGGGTTAGGGTTCCTATGGGTACGGCGCCTTGCCCTAGGGTTATGGGTCATAAGCATAGGGCACTTGAAGCTAGGGTTAGGGTTCCCATGGGTAGGGCTTCCTGTTGTAGGGTTAGGTTTCCTAAGGGTAGGGCTCTTTGAGGTAGGGTTAGCGTTCCTGTGGATAGGGCTTTCCACCCTAGGGTTAGGGTTCCTATGGGTAGGGTACTTGGATCTAGTATTAGGGTTCCTAAGGGTAGGGCTTCCCTACCTAGGGTTAGTGTTCCTAAGGGTAGGGTACCAGGGCCTACGGTTAGGATTTCTATTGGTAGGGCACTGGGAACTAGGGTTACGGTTCCTAAACGTAGGGCACTTGTAGGTAGGGTTAGGGTTCCTATGGGTAGGCCTTTCCGCCCTAGGGTTAGGGTTTCTAAGGATAGGGCACTTGGAGGTAGGGTTAGGGTTCCTATGGGTAGGGTATCCTGCCCTAGGGTATCTTTCCTAGGGTTAGGGCTTCCTGCGGTAGGGTTAGGGTTCCTAAGGGTAGGGCACTTGGAGCTAGGCTTAGGTTTCCTATGGGTAGGGCTTCCCACCCTAGGGTTAGAGTTCCTATTGGTAGGTCAATTGGAGCTAGGTTTAGGGTTCCTATGGGTAGGGCACTCCACCCTAGGCCTAGGGTTCCGATGGGTAAAGCACTTGGAGCTAGGGTTAGGGTTTTTATGGGTAGGGCTTCCTGCTGTAGGGTTAGCGTTCCTAAGGGTAGGTCACTTGGAGCTAGGGTTAGGGTTCCTATCGATAGAGTTTCCCACCCTAGGGTTAGGGTTCCTATGGGTAGGGCACTTGGATCTAATGTTGGGGTTCCTAAGGGTAGGACTTCCCTCTCTATGGTTAGGATTCCTAAGGGTAGGGCACCTGGAGCTAGGGTTAGAGTTCCTATGGATAGGGCGCTTTGAGGTAGGGTTAAGGTTCCTATAGATAGGACACTTGGAGTAGGGTTAGGGTTCCTATGGGTAAGGCACTTGGAGCTAGGGTTAGGGTTCCTATGGGTAGGGCGCCCCTCCCTAGGGTTAGGTTTCCTAAGGGTAAGGTACGTGGAGCTAGCATTAGGGTTCCTATGGGTAGGACGCCCCGCCCTTGAGTTATCGTTCCTAAGGGTAGGGTTCTTGGAGCTAGCTTTAGGCTTCCCATGCCTAGGGCACTTGGAGCCAGGGTTAGGGTTCCTATGGGTAAGACACTTGAAGCTTTTGTTTGGGTTCCTATGGGTATGTCTTCCTGCCCTAGGGTTAGGGTTCTTAAGGGTAGGGTATTTGGAGCTAGGGTTAGGGTTCCTATGGGTAGTGCGCCCCACCCTGGGGTTAGTGTTCCTAAGAGTAGGGCACTTGGAACTAGGGTTCGGGTTCCTATAGATAGGGGTTTCCGCCCTAGAGTTAGGGTTACTATTGGTAGGTCACTTGGATCTCGAGTTAGTGTCCCTATGGATAGGGTTTCCGCCCTAGGGTTAGGTTTCCTATGGGTAGTGCACTTGGAGCTAGGGTTAGGATTCCCATCGGCAGGGCTTTGCGCCTTAGGGTTAAGGTTTCTATACGTAAGACACTTGGAGCTAAAGTTAGGCTCTGCCTGCCAGGGGAGTCAAGTGTCCAAGAATCCCTTCGTTGTCTAGAGGCTTCTTTTTAATTTTTACTAAACTGGTGGCGCTTCTGGACTTCGGTAGTGCTTCGGTGGCGGGTCCTTTACTCGCTCCAGGTCTTCGGCAGCACTTCAGCGGCAGGTCCGTTAGTGCCGTCGAAGACCCGGAGGGAGTGAAGGATCCACCTCCGGAGACTAGGAGTGCCGCTCAGAGAGTACAAGCGCCACCTGTTTTTTTATGTGTGTGTGTTTTTTTTGTTTTGAGTCATCCCTGCTGAGGCCTGGTTGAAACTGTTCGAATTGGGCCCTGCACTTGCTAAAGCCAGCCCTGGATGCCGCCTGGTGAAAGGGTCAGCTCCGAGTTAGGGGCCCAGACTCCCCATACAATGCACTGCCAGGGTAAATCCATAAATACTTGGGAGTGGATCTGATACTATAGTGATGGGGCTATGCAAGTACCTAGATAAGATTCATTTTGAATTACTGTGTAGTGGTCCAAGCAACCTGGCTTTGGAAAAAGTCCTACAGAGACAGCTACTGTTATTTTGGCTAAACAGAGATCCACCTGGTCAGTTTAGGAACCACACAAACCACACCGATACGTTGCAAAGGGAGCTTCTAATCACTTTTTCTCATCTGGATGGAGGAAGTTGGTCCCAGTCTACGAAGACAAGTAAAGTAAAGCTAAGAAATATGAAGATAGAAAACCACCCTTCCCCACTGAAGAAAAATCAAAACGAAATAGAAGCCAGGCACTGTTTTGTATCTGGCCTGTTAAAAGAAATTAATTTAAGATATAAAGCAATCTCTCTGCACTTTATGGCTGAAACTGAATCTTGTGTATCAAAGCATTTATGCAGTGTGCCTCATCTGAGTGCCTACTAAAATCACCACAACAATGAATCTAACATATTTTCTCCATCCTTGCCATGAAACAGCCTGGGGATTTTCCTTCTGTCCTTGTTTCTGGACAGTGAATGGGCCCAATTCCATCTGAAGCTTCATCATTTCAGAGGCTAGTCAGTGATGAGGAGGGCAATAGGAGTTCTCTATAAACCAGATAACTTTTCACTGGACAGGGTGCAAGAATGCATGCAGCTTTGGAGCCAGATCCAGCTATTTGCTTAGCTAGGTCAGGGCATGCCCTATTTTTCCAGTTCTTACAGGTTTTGCACCACATTAGCATGGCAGAAGGGATATCACCCTTCACTTTCATGGCCCAGGCTGCAGGGAAGTTAGTATTCCTGCCCTGCTTGTTGTGCTAGGTTGGAATTCAGCAGTACACCACCCTGCCTTAATGAAAACCATTAGGGTGGCAATTTGTATGACAGCTAGTTCTTGAACAGTCTCCTTGGTGATATCTTAATATTGGTTTGTGGCTTCCAAGGAATTATATTTTGGTGGCAGCTCAAGTCTGAAGCCACTACAAAGCCAGTGAGTGGGCTTGAATCACAGGAACTAAATCTACCGATATCTCTTCTTCTTATGCTCTATGTACTCTACTGACTCTTCTTTCTTTGAAAAAACAATGAGGAGTCTAGTGACAACTTAAGGACTAACAGATTTATTTGGGCATAAGCTTTGAAGGTGAAAAACCCACTTCTTCAGATGCATGGAGTGAAAATTACAGATATAGATATAAATATATATATATTGGCACATGAAGAGAAGGGAGTTACCTTACAAGGGGAGAACCAATGTTGAAGGTTAATTCAGTCAGGGTGGATGTGGTCCACTCCCAATAATTGAGGAAGAGGTGTCAATACCAAGAGAGGGGAAATTGCTTGTGTAGTGAGCCAGCCACTCCTACTCCCTATTCAAGCCCAAATTGATGGTGTTAAATTTGCAAATGAATTGCAGCTCTGCAGTTTCTCTTTGAAGTCTGTTTTTGAAGGTTTTTTTGTTGAAGTATGACTACTTTTAAATCTGTTATTGAATGTTGTCAGGGTTCTCTCCCCACTGTGAACTCTGGGGTACAGATGTGGGGACCCGCATGAAAACCCCCCTAAGCTTATTTCTACCAGCTTAGATTTAAAACTTCCCCAAGGCACAAATTCCTTCCTTGCCCTTGGTATCACTGCCACCACCAAGTGATTTAAACAAACATTCAGGGATGGCCACTTGGAGCCCTATTTCCCCCCAAATACCCCCCCAAACTCTTACACCCCCTTTCCCGGGGAGGCTTGAGAATAATATCCTAACCAATTGTTTACAAAGTGAGCACAGATCAACTCCTCTGGGTCTTTAGGACATTGAAAAACAATCAGGTTCTTAAAATAAGTTTATTTAAAAAAAAAAAAAAGAAAAAGCTAAAAGAATCACCTCCCTAAAATCAAGATGGAAGATAACTTTACAGGGTAACAAAAAGATTCAAAACACAGAGGATTTCCCCTCTAGGCAAAACTTTAAAGTTACAAAAACAGGAATCAACCTCCCTCTTAGCACAGGGAAAATTCACAAGCTAAAACAAAAGGTAATCTAATACATTTCCTTGCTATTACTTACTATTTCTGTAATATTAGATGCTTAGTTTAGCTATGGCTTAGGGAGATGTATTTTCCCTGCCCTGGTTCCTCGTTGATCCGGAAAGAACAAAGGAACCCAAAACAAAAACCTTCCCCCCCACATTTGAAAATATTTTTCCCCTTATTGGTCCTTTTGGTCAGGTGCCAACCAGGTTATCTGAGCTTCTTAACCCTTTACAGGTAAAGGAGGGATTAACTCTTTACAGGGTAAGGAGGAATTTTATGCTACCCTTAGCTATATGTTTATGACAAATGTCCAAGGAGATTGAAGTGTTCTCCTACTGGCTTTTGTATGTTACCATTCCTGATGTCTGATTTGTGTCCATTTATATTTATCCTTTGGGGTTTGGCCAATGTACATGGCAGAGGGGCATTGCTGGCACATGATGGCATATATCACATTAATAGATGTGCAGGTGAATGACCCCTGATGGTGTGGTTGGGTCCTATGATGGTGTGACTAGAGTAGATATGGGACAGAGAAGGCAACAAGATTTGTTACAGAGATTGATTCCTGGATTAGTGTTTCTTTGGTGTATAGTTGCTGGCGAGTATTTGCTTCAGGTTGGGGTGCTGTCTGTAAGCGAAGACTGACCTGTCTCCCAAGGCCTGTGAGATTAGGGGATTGTTTTCCAGGATAAGTTGTAGATTGTTGATGATGCACTGGAGAGGTTTTAGCTGGGGGCTGTACGTTATTGCCAGTGGTGTTTTGTTATTTTCCTTGTTGGGCCTGTCCTGTAGTTGGTGACTTCTGGGTACCCGTCTCACTCTGTCAATCAGTTTCCTCACTTCCCCAGGTGGGTACTGTAGTTTTAAGAATGCTTGATAAAGATCTTGTAGGTGTTTGTCTCTGACTGAGGGATTGGAGCAAATGTGGTTGTATCTTAGGGCTTGGTTGTAGACAATGGATCATGTGAAGTGTCCTGAATGGAAGCTGGAGGCATGTAGGTAAGTATAGCGGTCAGTAGATTTCCAGTATAGGGTGGTGTTTATGTGACCATCACTTATTTGTAGTGTCCAGGAAGTAGAGTGGTCCAGGCTGAGGTTGATGGTGGGGTGGAAATCATTGAAATCCAGGTGAAATTCTTCAAGGGCCTCCTTCCTGTGGGTCCATATGATGAAGATGTCATCAATGTAGTGTAAGAAGAGGAGGGGCACTAGGGGTCGAAAGCTGAGGAAACATTGTTCTAAGTCAGCCATAAAAATATTGGGATATGGTGGGGCCATGCGGCTATCCATGCCAGTGCCGCTGACTCTGATTCTTTTTTTGAGGCTCCATTTGTCTCTTTCCACCCATGTATAGCTCCATGCCTTTTGTCATGTTACCACTACACCTGGACCAGTTTGCTTCTTCCTGAGCATCAAGTGATCTTGGCCACCTCTTTCAAATGTCTCCTCACAGGGCAATTCCTTCAGCAGTCCTCCCACCTGGCAACTGAGATAAGTGCTGGAGGAATGCCAGGCAGGTCCCAAGGCAAGGAAGGAATCCTAACTCATTGGTCCCAGAGCCACTTCAGGGTTGCTAAGGGTTTGTCTCAGCTGCAGGAAGAGACCCACAGCATGGCCATGGCTGACCCGGGTCAGCTGACTCAGGCTCACAGGGCTTGTGTGGGGCTAAAAATGGCTATGTAGACATTTAGGCCCAAGCTCCAGCTCAACACCAATGGCTACACTACAATTCTTAGCCCTGCACCAGGAATGGCAGAAGAACTCTGAAAGGGGGAGCAGGGGACCACAGGCACCCGAACCATGGCCCCACCCCTTCTCATGAAAACCACACCCTCACATCGCCCCTTCCTCTCAGGCCCCACCCACCCACCACTCCCGCCCCCCAAGATCCTGCCCCCCAATCTTGTGCCTTTCTGCCCCTCCCCCCTGTCACTAGACCTTATGGACAGTAAAAAAGTGGGGGAGCATGGCCCTCTGGCCCCCCATTCCAGCAACCCTGGCCTGCACCCCAAGCTATGTGAGCCTGAGTCTTTACTCAGGCCCCTAAACTGCACTGCTGGCTCTTTTACCAAACTGCTTCAGAGGACATAGATAATTAGCATAGATGGCAATCTGAAAATGGAATTAGTCACCAAAGTCATAAAGCAGTGAATTTCTAGAGTCTTTGAACATCTCACACTCCAGTGATTACTCATCACCCCAGGTGGGGTGTGCCATCTAGTATGACAGAGTGGCAACTACTACACAAATGGCCCTGGATTGTTGTGAAAGGCAACGTTAGGTTATACTGGGTACTTGGTATCAGTTTCTTTTGAAAGTTGCCATAGGATCTTTAGGTTTTGTCTGGACAGACATCAGAGGCATGCAAAAGCAGCCTTGGTTTAACACAAAGTCAAATGCAAAGGCAGTGCTGAATAGGCAAGATGAGAACGGACACAGAGTTATTGTAGTAAAGAAACCCATACCAACTCTTTTCAAAATGGCATGTGGCTATAATTTGCAGCTTAAAAAAAAAAATTGTGAGTGATTTTAGTGTAACCAAGAAGTTAAAATCTACTTAAAATAGGCACTGCTATTGTATCATATTCCTGATCTGCACATCACATTATAATTGCAGTCCTAGGTGCCTCTGTAGGAGATGCAGCTAATTGGGACAGCGGGCCTGATACTTTTCTCTCTCTCTCTCACCCACCCTCCCTGCTGGGTGAAAGTTTTCAGCAAATAGAAACTTAACTGAAAAGTGCATTTTTCAAGACTCAAACAATTTGCAAATTCACATTAAATTTGACAAACTTTTTGCTGAAAAGTTTTTTTTTTTTTAAGTCAAAATATTTCATGTTGACTTTTTTGTTTTGAAATGGGATTTTGTTTTCAAATTTGGCCAGTTAAAACACACCCACACACAACTGAATCAAAATGGAAAACTTGAAAAAAAAAATTCATTCCCAGTTGACCCTAAACTGTGTGGTCTACATTTTTTTGTGAAAATATCTCACTCTAACAATGTAGCAATGTCAACAAAACCTCCAGTGTAGATGCAGCTATGTCAACAGAAGAGTGCTTTGTCCATACAGCTAACATTCAAAGAGGCAGTGATTCTACTTCCTACACCAATAGAAAAACTCATTCTGTTGGCACAGGCTGACCCTACATTAGGGAGGCCACTTGTCTGGTTTTGAACGGGACAACACTCTTTTGGGGTTGTTTGCCCCTATCTGGTACTGGGACAAAACCAGACATGGTTTTGCCCAGTATCAGATGGGAATGTGTGCCATTTTTTTAAGAGTGCACCATCCTGCCCCCACCAGCATGGCCTGGAATGCAGTGGATTGGCTTGCTCTTACTGATGGCACCCCTGGTGGTGTGACCTCACACTAACCATGCATGCAAGGTCATGCCAGCAGGTGAGGACTACTTCATTCCTGGAACTACCAGAACTTTTGGTATTCTGAGAACATGTGAGTGGCCACTCTGGTCTACACCAGCATAGTTATGCCAATGTAGGCTAAAGCAACCTAGTTCACTTGAATAAGGCCAGTTTCCTTCTGAACGAGAGTATCCACAGGGAGGTTTAATACCCTTTAACTGATGCACTTAAATTAGCTCCTTTCATTAATTTATCTCAACTCTCCAGGTAGACAAGCCAGACTACGTTACTAAGAACAAAGTGAAACCCCCTAATTTATTTTCACTTGTTACCTATGTCTAGTTCAGTCTAAACCATTCATCCAGGAATCCAATAGTAAAAATTTAGCCACCTAACCCTGATGTGTCAATTTGCTTTTAGAAGGAATATAAAGTTACTTATATATAATAAAGAGGTTGTTATTTAGGGTGGAGTCTTGTGTGAAGAGCTGAGTAGTGCTTCCTACCTGCTGTGTAATAGGCGGTGATGATTTAGCCATAATTTCTTTACGTAGTTACTGTCACTGGTCATTATAACTTAGCATGACAATGTGAATACGATGCAGTCTCCATTTGATTATTGGATTATTTCTCTCAATGCAGTGCCATTGGTAAGGCTAGTGCACTCACTTACACATTACCACCTCCACCCAGCCCTTTTCACAATCGTTTGGATACAGCATTCTGCATAAGCTGGCACATCCTATGCATGTCTCTCCTGTACAGATGCTGTTAGAATGTTAGAAGTTTTTTAGATGAAGGTTTTTAAACATTACACAGTTTCTTCAAAACTATTAATTAAATTATATCCAGGATGTACAATTGTGATACCCTTACTCATGCTGAATAGTACATCATCCCATGAGTATCATCAGAAGACAATGGGACTGTATGAATAAAATCAATCTGATAGAGCCCTTGCTCTTGCTAATTTCTAGGATATAGTTTAAGAACAGGCGAGCGCCTCTGTAAATTACATAAGAAGAAGCCCCTATCTCTCTAACAGAATTTTATTTTTAAATCTGTCAGATTATATATTTAAGAAAAATGTGCTAGATTCACAAAGGGATTTAGATCTAATTTTTAGGCACTGTTGGGTGAAAAATGAGTTCCACTTCAATTTATGCTTAAACAGTTTCTTTAGCCTTTATTTTGTACATTTTAAGATAATGCTGTTATCACCTATACATGCAAAAACATACATGGCAAGCAAGATAAATGATCAAGTTACCTCTTTTGGACACAGGGCAACTCTTTTCAAATCTCTCGTCTCTGCTATGTTCTTCCTTGTGTCTTCTCCACTCTTGTTGTTAATCCCCTATCTTTTATCCCTTGCTCCATAACTTTGCACAGACTCAGGCTTAGTTTACTAAGTTACTCTATTGTGTACCTCTCTATTTTAACCCCTAATTAAAACATTCTCATGCATAAATCACAATAATTAACATAAACAAATACGTTTTTGCTTATGTGCTAAAACTTACTTTTATCTGTCTACTTCTGGCATCTATCCTTTGCTGTCAATTCCACTGGCTTCATCCAGTTGTTTGTATTTTACTGGTCTGACTTTTTGGCCTTTTTACTTGTTAGGAGAGGCTGGGGGCACCTGAAGCTAAAAATTCCGTCATGACATTATGTAAATAGCAGGGTGAAGCAGAGACCAAGGTTTCTACAAAAAAGACAGACAAACTAGGTTTCATGGTTTACAGAACCCTGAAGCTGTTTCAGCTAAATTTGGAAGTGCTCTATAAGCAGAGACACATAAAGCAAAAATTCCTTTATATTTTCTTCTAATACTATATTTAATATACATTTCTCTAACATCATTTTGTGTGTGTGTGTGTGTCTATAGTGTATGTACACACGCACTTCATTACACATTCTAATAGCACCTACCCATCCACAGGAAGCCACAGTATAGAATTAGATGCCCAGGCTCCCTTTATAGTGTATAGGGAGAGTTGGTGACACAGGCCTGGTCTACAATAAAAAGTTATGTCCACCCAGCTATATCACTCGGGATGTAAAAAAATCCATACCCCTGAGGACAGAGCTAAATTGACCTAATCCCAGTGTAGATAGTGCAAGGTTGACAGAAGAATTGTTCCATTGACCTTGCGCTATCTATACCCAGGGTTAGGTTGGCTTAACTATGCTGCTCAGAGGTGTGGACTTTTCACGCCCCTCAGCGATATAGCTAGGTCAACCTAACTTTTAGTGTCAAACTGGCCTCAATGGTTAAGACATTTACCTTGGATGTGGAAGATCCAAGCTCAATTTCCCTCTCTTCCAGATGTGGAAAAGAGATTTGAACTTGGGTTTCTCCCCCTCTCCACTGAGTGTGCTAACCACTGAACTACAGAGTTATTCTTGCTTTCATGTGGTAAATATTAATTCTTCATACACAGTAGAACAGCTTCAAGAGACGGGAGGGAGACCCATATCAGATTATCCTTTTAGTCCAGTGGTTTTTTCACATCAGCCAGAGGAAGGAATTGAAGTCTGGCCTCCTACCTCCCCTGTGAGTGCTCTAGCCACTGGGCTAAAGGTCATAAGGGGGCCATTTACTCCCCAGCCATTTTGTGTGGGATTAGGCATGCAGCATTTCATACCTACCAGATCAGGCCACAAAGGGAAGATAGGCAGTGAAGTGTATAGTTTTAGGTTCCTTCCAGAATTTAGGCATGAGGTAGGTGCCTGGGAGCCAAGTTTGAGGTAGCAGTGCACATGCTCACTGGCACAGTCTTAGGCACCTAGGGGATTTTAATGACAGAAATTTTGGGGCCAAGGGCTGTTGGGTGACTCCAGGGTTAGGCAGCAGCTGCCCAGGAGTGGACCAGGTACCTAAGTCCTTTTGTGGATGTATCCCAATCCCCCAACTCAAGTTTACCTGTTTTACAAGTAACACACACTTTTATTACAATTCAGTTTTAAACATCTATATCAGATTCAACGTATACTGTTTAACCTATTGTTGATGCTGAATTCAGTGCAAATATGAATCAGTATTACTTAGGTTTATAGTCCATTTCCTCATCTAATTCTCATACACCCTCACAATGCTGGACTGTTTGAAATGAAAACACTACAGGTGAAATACTTTAGTCCAAACAACCATTTTACAAACCACAATATTAATGGAAGTGCTTAAAACTCCTGAAATACCAGAGTTAAGTGTTGGGCTCAAAGTTCTGGCCAAATTCACTTTATATTTCACAAACTTGTTTTTAATCTATCAATCTGAAGTTCTGGGACATTAAAATTTGGAAATCCTTCTATTCAAGAAAAAAAATTAACACAGATGCTAGATTAACAATTTAAGCCAAAGATTTTCAAACCTTGGTGCTTAGACTCCAAGATCCATATTTAGGCACCTACAGCCTGGTCTACATTAGAAAATCAAGTGTAGACAAACCCTAAATAAAAGTGGTCTGATTTTTAGAAGCACTGAGCTCCTATAAGCACCATTAAAGTAACAGATCTGTGAGTATTTAAGACCTTTGTATATCAACTCACTTGTTCAAGTGTGCAGGCCCTTGGATTGTTTTACCAGCCAGAGAAGGGAAGTGAAACAAACTCCCCTCCCAAAGCTTTTTTAAAGGCCCTTTCCTAGGGCACAGTTTATTGTTTATAGCAAAGGAAATAAACAATTCAATTGAAAAATGCTGGCCACAATTCACAGAGGCTTTTGTCTAAACCAACCACAGAAGAGAGAACACATCATTCTCATATGACACCCTGACCTCTGCTTCATCTACCTACCCCGTACCATGCCCATCCATTTGATAGGCAAAGATCACTAGGCTTAAACCTTTCCAGGCTTTACACATCACAGTGTCCTAACTTTAGGCACCAGGCTTTGAAAGTTCTGATACTGAGGTCAATTTATAATAGCTAACAGTTGGCCCTATGCAATAATTCCTTATGGGCTGGGTGTTTTCAGCTGGGATGGTTGGTGATTTAGCTCAGACAAATTGCTAGAAAACACCCAGCTGGGAAGTCACGTATTGGTATAACATACCTTGAAGCTATAAACAAACAAACCCTCTTTGCTTTGATCAGTTAAAAGTGGAAATGCACTAAGATATGGATACGTTTGCCCTGTTTATAGTACTGATAATTTCCTGTCATTTGAAGACGAGAGATCTAATTTGTTGAGATGCTGCACATCCTATAAAATGCACTGATTTTATTGGCAGTTGGGGTGTGTATCACCTTGTGAGGAGCTTTCAGCATTTTGCAGGATCAGGCCCTAATGCAGTAACCAATAGGAAAGCAGATCTTCATTCTCAGTGTTCTATTAGATTTATAATGGATTGTATGATTAGCTAAACAGTATGTCATGTTGTCCAGGGTTTTATTTCAAAAAAGCCAATTTTCTTCAGAAGTGTCAACTGATTTGGAGTGTTTCAGTTTTTGGGTTCTCAACCTTTTTTCCAGAAATGCTGAGCACCAAGAACTCCTGTTAAAGTCCACAGGTGGTGTGGATGTTCAGTACCTCTGAAATCCAGCCCTTGATTGTCTCAGTTTTGGCACCCAAAAGTTAAGGGATGCAAGATTAATGGAACTTTTTGAAAAATTCAGTCAAAATGTGTTTTGCATTTCATTATGTCTGTTTGGTGATTTTGAAATACTGTATTTATATAAACAAACAAACAAACAAAAGACAGGGCAAAAGTACAAGTAGAGATACAGGAAAAGAGTTTACAGAAAATAACAGCTGCAGTCTGGTGCACAGAGAATATGCACATACTAGAGACTCCCCCTGAGGTTTCTCATCCAAGTAGCGATTAAACCTAACCTTATTTACATCATCTGAGAGGCAAGGTGAGTGGGATAATATTTGTATTGGACCAATTCTGTTAGTGAAAGTGACAAACTTTCGAGCTACACAGAGGTCTTCTTCAGGTCTGGGAAAGGTAATCAGAGTGTCACAGCTAAATTACAAGGTGGAACAGTTGTGTTAAAACTGTATACTTAGCAATGTTGCAAGAGAACATTTAACATGAAGAGGGCAATTAATACCTCTGCAGTTATAGGACAAAGGAGGGTTATTGGGTTACAGATTGTTGTAGGGAGACAAAAACCATGTCAATGATTTTTAGTATCTAGCAAAGGTATGAATTTAAGCTTCCAGGCATGTTTTTTGAAAGTGTTGTGCAGGTTTCCTTTGAGGATGAGCACTGAGAGGTCAGATACGGAGTAATCATTCTGTTAGGAGTGATTGCCCACGAGTGATATAGTATTTTTATCTTTTATCATTTTTCTGTGTGAGTTCATTTAAGAGCATAGTAATTGTGTCGTTTCCCCACAAGTTGTTGCTGGGGCATTTGGTGCACTGGGGATGAGGTACACCACAGGTTGTGATAGGTATGTGTAGGATCCATGGATACTGAAAGGTGTGTTGTAGGGGATGTTAATTATCTAGCAGTGGAGATATGTCTGCAGATTTTGCATCTGTTGCTTTGGCAGGGTCTGGTGCTGCTTTGAATTGGTGTATCATGGTCTGTGGGGAGCTTGCTTCTGATGATAAGGGTGGTGAGGTTAGGGGAAAGGGGGGCTGTCTGAAGGCCAGAAGAGGGGATTTCATGATGTGGTCCCCCTGGAGTATGGGCTATAATTGTTTGATGATAACTCTGCATGGGTTCCAGTGTGGAAAGTAGGTGACAACTAGGGTGGTGTGGTTGGAGGGACCCCCTCCATTTTTTACATTATGAGATTTGCCAGTCTCTTAGTCCATGGTGGTATTGCTGTACACAGTGATTTTTGTTGTTGGTTGTGTTAGGTCTTGGGAGAGAGAGAACAAGAATTCCACATACCTCTGTAAAATGCCACATTAGGCAACCAGACAAAATACCAAATATCTAAACATTTATTTTAAAACGATGTCATTAAGAAATGTCACTTGTACCACAGAATAACAAGGTCAGAAATCCAGGTACTTACTAGGCTCAAATCTGTCTGGCTTTGATTATCAGACAAAATTATCCATACTCAGAGGGCAAGGGTGTCTGTTCCTGCAACAATCCCTTTAAATTGAAACTGACTGGCATCTCCATTATTATGCATTCTAGGGCCCAAAGCTAGCAATACTTAGCACTTACTATACATCTGCCTTAGCAAAGTGCTGTACAAATGTTAATCAGCCTGTAGTCTTTTCTTGAGTTTGTCATACTATTCAGTAGAGCTCGTTGGAAGTTTTCTGGGGGATTTTTTTTTTCCCACATAGGCAAATGCAGACTGGGCAAAAGCTACATATTTAGTGGAATTGTGTTGATTTTGCCAAAGTTTTGTCTAAAAAAAATGGAAAAGAGCATTTTGATTTGCCATTTTGAAATATTTTAGTTTCAATTGTTTAAACTGTATGATATAAAAGTTGAAGTTGGAATAAAAAGTTTACATTTTATTGAAACAAAGTGTTTCTATTTACCAGAAATTACTTTTTTCCATATTATATTGTTTTTGTTCCATTTTGACAGAAAATTGCCGAATTTCCACTGGGAAAAAGAATCTGATTCCTACCCAGCTCTGCTATTTAGCTTTCATGTTTTACAAGCTGTTCTGCAAATAATAAATTGAAAGTTAAGGAGGATTTCTGTTTGAGGGAAAACATGGAGAGAGAAATGCGGCATTGGGTAGAAAAATTCAGTGGAGCAAGGCTGGAGGGGGAAAATGGGACAATAGAAAGAATGGTGGAGGGAAAGGAAATGGAGAGATTGGAACACACAAAGGAAAATAGGTGCATATGTGGAATGAAGGTGGATTAACCCTGAGGGAACAAAGACACTGGAGGAAAAAAAAAACCACACCAAAACCCCCCACATCACCAATATCAGAACTGAGCAGACAATCAGCAGAAATTAACTTATTCAATATTACTGGTTTTCCGTTTGAAAATTGTCTGTGAATCGATGGCAAATTTCCCTACTTCTTCAATATTCTAATTTGCAAATTTCTTTATTGAATAAATCTTCATCTACAGATCGTTCAAACTGTAAAGATTAGCTCTGTAACTAGTATAGTTTATGTAACATTACAGCTCTAATAAGTCACTAATGTAATGTATTTAAATACATGGTGTGAATTTCACTTTGCACATCTGACTGTAACATTCACAATTCATGCTGTGAGAGCTCTGTGAGTTGCCCAATAAGGAAACACAATCAATAGTATTTATGTTGCTATATTTAAGCTTTATAGCAAGCTTAAATTGTGATTTTTTTTCTATCAAATATATTATTCAAAACTCGCTTTCAATAAATATTCAAGCATTCGAATGATTTTATGTTAGGTAAGCTCTCTGCACTGATTTTGCTATGTAATTTCTTAGCATGGACCTGTCCCTCTCAGCCTTGTGGATTCCCACTGACTACAGTAGCGCTCTGTACTAATAGACCCAATTGTAGGATCAGACCATAGCAATGGAATGCTCATGTAAAACAAACATGAATATATTCAAATCAAGATTTGATTGCAGAGCATTTCCCCAGCTCTAATCACCATACAGACAGTGGTTCAAAATCCGTTTTAGTATAACTCCCTTGAAATCATCAGATATGAATTTGGCCCCCAAGTTCATTCAAATTCTTATTTTATAAATCATTTGCTTTCTTGAATGGTATGAAATTAGGGTTTAATAGTAGTTTGGCTGTTCCCATATAATAAAAGACAAATCAAACATTTTGCTAGTCTGTGGCCAGAGATGGGCTAACACAGTGAATCAGCTTAGATGATAACCCATGTTCAATAGAGCACACAGCCTGAGTTAGTGGCCAAACTCTTCCCTTTTCTGGGATTAGACTGTTTTGGTAAATCAGAAAGAATAGCACAGCATAAACCTCAGCCTAAGCTTCCTTCCTATTCCCAAGCTTATCTGTTCTAATAGTTAGCTTTCAAAGTTCCCATTGTCTTTTTTGGCCAAAAGAGACTCTTTTCCTTTGAAATATTGTCTGGAGCTAAATGAACCCACCTGCCAGCATGACTCAGCAATAATCACCCTGAAGCCCAGTGCAGGATTTTGGCACCTCAGAGAAGAGACTCAGCATAAAAGCCCTCTAATTCTATATAGGGTGTTAGGTAGCCACCTTTGCGTGCACACTTTCCTTGGACCCAACTCTCTCTTAATGTTCACCCTCATTTTCAATTCAGGACGTGGATGGATACAGTAATCTTCCCAACCTTTTGTACAGTTGGTCCTCTGCAGTAAAGTGGTCTGGGTCAAAGGAAGATAAGTGACCCTCTGCTTTTCACCTGGGCAGGATGTGACCTCAGGGTATGCCTCCTCTCCTCACATAGAAAATGGAAACCCAATAAGCTTATATATATTTAAAAGGCAATAATCTAGGGTCTCTTTGACCCTGCCCTATTTGGCTTTCTGTGATTACCATCCATCACGTGAACAAGGAAATGTTTATTTTTAAAAAGATAAAGAGGCTTTATGGTGTTAGTTAACAAGTAACTTAATAAATGTTTCAGCAAGTGTTTTAACAAGCATTCCCTAGTTTTATGTACTATTCATTTATGATAATGTAGGTGTAAACAAATATGTACTGTTGAGAGAAAAAATATATTTTTTACACTAAACCAAAACATCTCTCTCAGCCCAAGTCATTATACTCTTCTTTGCTACACCCCTGGTTGCAGGGCTGGCTCCAGTTTTTTTGCCACCCCAAGCAAAGAAAAAAAGGGGGAGCTGGAGCACCACTGCCGAAGCAAAGTGCCGCCCCCAAAAGGCCAGAATGCCGCACCTTGAAAAGGGCTGCCCCAAGCAGGAACGCTGGTGCCTAGAGCTGGCCCTGCATGGTTGCACGACTGGTGAAACCTCTAAATCACCTCACATTTATAGCTTATCAACAATGGAGGGATGATGAAAAACCCAGCCTTTTGTGGTCATTAAAGATCCTGTGGCATTGTTTGCAAGAATTGTGATGTTAATCCCAATGTCCTGGCCAAATTCCAATGCAGTAATAAGATTCTGCCTTCCAAACTAATCCTTGTATTTTCAGAAGAATACTAGCCCTACTGAAAGGGTGAAATACTAGCCTTACTGAAGTCACTAGTACTATTGTTTCTGTCTTCAGAGGTGCTAGGATTTCACTCATCCTATCCTAAAGCTGTAGTGTTGCTGTGCACTACTAAACAGTTGTATTACAACCCAGATATTGCTGTTTATCATTGGTGGATGAAGCAATTCCAATACAACGTAACTACCTACCTTCCTAGGGCAATGTGAGACTTAGGATAGGATTTTCAAAACCACTCAGAAGCAGATTCTCAGTTGGTATAAATTGTCATTGACCTTTTGACTTCAATAGGTCCATGACTGTTCACATCAGCTGAGAATCTGCCCCTGAGCGCTGGAATGGGAGTTAAGCCAATGCCAAGTGATTTTGAAAATTCCACCCTTAATGTTTGTGAAACTCTTTGAGATTTACAGATGAGAAATGCTATAAATTTACATTCTAGTAAAACTATTCCCACCTTACAAAAAATGTAAGTTTACATGTACGTTGCACTGGAAATGTTACTATCTCACTCAATGATTAAAAAAGAGAGCTATTAGAGAAGATCTCATGAAATAGCTCTCACATGAGTGGGCAGTGTAGGTTAACCTTTGGCCTCCGAGTGAAGGAGAAGATAAAAATAAGAAAGCAAAGAGAATGTGTAAGTGTGAAAAATATTGCTTTGACATATGAAAAATAAAAACTAAAAAGGTATCATTTTCTACATTTATTCACCAACTGTAGATTAATGTTAGGTTTAGGTTGGCAATTTCACAGGAAGGTGACAGTGCTATTCTGTAATAGGGTTCATGTCAAGAATTCTAGGTATAAAGTGGAGAATTATAAATACTATCACCATAGTGCTGTGGTGTCCTAATTATGGACAAGGCTCTCCATTGTGCTTGCTTTGCACAAACACAGAACAAATGTAAAGAGAGACAAATTTCTGCTCTTTACTGTCCCCCTCATTCTCATCTCTACCAAAACAAGACACTCCATTGATCCTCCTGGGGAGAGAGGGAGAGAACAAACACGTGACAATGTTAGTCATATTTGTGACACTACACCCCATATTCTTCACTGTGATATTATGCCATAATCATATCATAATTATTATGCATTTTACGCAAGACAGGTTCTGTAACGTGTCATTGAAAAGATTATGATTTGCTGAATATATCATTTTTGTATCTGAAGTTATAACTATTGACTGCGTATCTGTACTTCAAAAGTACTTACACCTGGGTAGCACCCATTAGACAAGATACTTTCAATCTAGATAGTGGGTGGGGAAGGGGCTATTCAGGGTAATGGGCCATTAGGAAAAACAATAGGCCTTCAGAGAAGCTTATCTCCCATCTGGTGAACCTTCCTGAGAAAGCTACAGACAATATGTAAGTAATAGCTGCTATGACTCTACAAGGATGTGACCAGGTCACATGATTCTGGACTCCCTCTTGGGATGTCAGTATTTTTCCACAAGTTTTGAAATAAAGGGTTTCCATCATATGCTAAAGCTATGCAAGGCAGGGCATGACATCATCTATGGTTCTTCTTAAGTCCCAGGCAGACTGCGAAGAGCTACAAAAGGATCTCTCAAAACTAGGTGATGGCAACAAAATGGCAGATGAAATTTAATGTTGATAAATGCAAAGTAATGCACATTGGACAACATAATCCCAACTATACAAATAAAATGATGGAATCTAAATTAGCTGTTTCCACTTAAGAAAGAGATCTTGGAGTCACTGTGGATAGTTCTCTGAAAACATCCACTCAATGTGCAGCGGCAGTCAAAAAAGCAAACAGAATGTTGGGCATCTTTAAGAAAGGGATAGACAATAAGACAGAAAATATCATATTGCCTCTATATAAATTCATGGTATGCCCAGATCTTGAAAGAATATGTGTCTGTTTTTAGATGAGCAGAGAAGAATCTGGAAATGATTAAACTGATCAAACTTTAAAGTAAATTTTTTTTTCTGATGGATGAATGAATGTTGAGTGACAGGTTTTGTTGCTAGGGTTTTTCTAATTAGCTATTTTTTACAGGATTTTTATACAGAGCTTTCAGTAAACTGTCACTTTAAGACCCAATCTGGTATGGAGAAATCGCCAGCAATTGCGCCTCTGTCGTGTACATGCGCAAACCGGACAGCCTCTACGCAAAAGAATAACCATGGACACAAATTGAATCAGGAATCATAATTTTTTCAAAAACAGTGGCGAGAATACTTCACCTCTCTAACCACTCATGACAGACATTGAAGGTGGCCAATTTTGCAACAAACACTTCAAAACAGATCAAAGGAGAGCTGCTGAACTCGAATTATATCATACAAATCAGATACAATAAGTTAGGCTTAAACAAGACTGGAATCGGTTGCGTCTTACACTAATTGAATCTATTTCCCCTGTGTTAAGTTCTCCTGCACACCTTCTATTATCACTTCAAAGTTTTTTTTCTCCTGCCTAATGATAACTCATTCTCCTTGATTGATCTTCCTGTTGAGTATGCATAATTCACCTTTTCTGATGTTCTCTGTATGTATAAATATACTGCATGTCTGTGTGTTCCAGTCTCTGGCATCCAAAGAAGTGAGCTGCTAGCTCCGAAAGCTCATAGACATAATTTGTTAGTTTCTAAGGTGCCACAAGTACTCCTGCTTCTTTTTGCGGAATATGACTAACCACGCCTGACTACTCTGAAACCGTAAATAAGCGAAGTGTTATTTTACTCCTTCCTTACCTTTAACACAAGAACTTCACCAAATGAAATTAATAGGCAGCAGGTTTAAAACAAACAAAAGGAAGTACTTCTTCACACAATGCACAGTCAATCTGTAGAACTCTTTGCCAGAGGATGGTGTGAAGTCCAAGACTATAACAGAGTTCAAAAAAGAACTAGATGCATTCATGGAGGATAGGTCCGTCAATGGCTACTAGCCAGGATGGACAGGGATGGTGTCCCTACCTTCTGTTTGCCAGAAGCTAGGAATGAGTGACAGGGAATGGATCAATTGATGAGTACCTGTTCTGTTCATTCCCTCTGGGGCATCTGGCATTGGCCCCTGTCAGACAGGATACTGTGCTAGATGGACCTTTGGTCTGACCCAGAATGGCCGTTGTTATGTTCTTCACTCCCCACACAATAGGAACACCTGAGGAACAAAAACTGAACTGGGGGAAGTGCTGGACCCAGGCTTTCTAGGGATTTCTAGCCTGTGTATGAAAGACCTGGGGATTCCAAGCTGTAAAGCAAGTGCAGCTTGCCCCTTAAAAATCTGCAGCCTGCTAGTATCATTTCTCAGGGTGAGAATCTGCTAATTCATATCCAATCTATTTAGTATATTAAGTTTAGTTTGCGTTTTTTGTTTATTTGCTAGGTAATCTGCTTTGATCTGTTTGCCATCACTTAAAATCTATCTTTTGTAGTATTTATAAACGTTAAATAAACGTATTTAATGTTTTAATCCAAACCAGTGAGCTTTGACTGGAGTGCTTGGGGAAAATCTCTGTTTGGTCATCACAAGTGTGCATTGTTTTCTTCACATTGAGGTAGAGACAGAGCAGGTATTAAACCCATATACTGGCCAGATTTGACCAGGACAGGACGGTACTGCTCTGGGGTCCTAGTCAGAGAAGCTGGTAGTTAGAGAGTCTGCCTATAACTGCAGCTGGGTGTGCCCCTACCTGTGTGAATGCTGATGAAAGTGCAGGCTGGAGGGTTTTGCAGCTTGTCACAGCAGCTCAGTGTGAGAGGGAGCCGAGGCTACTAGGTCAGAGGGCTCAATAGTACCCCAGTTCCAGGTGGCACCCCAGGAGGGAACCCATCACAATGTTGTTTAATGCGCTACTGGAAGGTATGAGGCCACGTCTACACTACGGGATAAAATCGAATTTGCTAAAATTGGTTTTATAAAACTGATATTATAAATTTGATTTCATGCGGCCACACTAGGCACAGTAATTCGGCGTTGTGTGTCCATGCTCCGAGGCTAACGTCGATTTCTGAAGCATTGCATTGTGGGTAGCACTTCTGTAGCTATCCCATAGTTCCCGCAGTCTCCCCCGCCCCTTGGAATTCTCAGGGTTGAATCTTAATTGTCGCGGGGGGTTCTGGGTAAATGTCGTCAGTCATTCCTTCCTCCGGAAAAACATCAGCTGACAATCCTTTCGCGCTTTTTCCCTGGATTGCCCTGGCAGACGCCATAGCACCAATGAGAGCAACCATGGAGCCCGTTCAGCTTTATTTTTCCGGCACCGTATGTGTACTGGATGCCGCGGAGAAAGAGAGGCGATACTCCAGCGCTACACAGCAGCATTCACTTGCTTTTGCAATGATATAGCAGAGATGGTTACCGGTCGTTCTGTACCGTCTACTGCCGAGAAAACTGGCAATGAGATGACGGTTATCTCTCCTCTCTGTACTGTCTGCTGCTATCATGAGTGCCCCTGCTGAAAATTTTTGAAAGCAAAATTGGGATTGACTCACTTTGGACTGAGTCAATCCCTCCCTTATGGTTTCTAAAAAATAGAGTCAGTCCTGCCTAGAATAAGAGGCAAGTGTATTAGAGAACCAGTGTATCAGAGCAGCACTGCTGCTCCGTGTCAGTATTCACAAGGGGTGCCCCTGCAACAACCGCACCGTTGCTTCCCTCCTCCCCCAACCTTCCTGGGCTACGTGGCAGTGTCCCCCCATTTGTGTCATGAAGTTATAAAAATGCAGGAATTAAGAAAAAGAAACAGATAAAAGACTTGGAGGCAGCCTCCCGGGGCTATGACAGTCCAGGCAGTACAGAATCTTTTCTTTACACAGGAAAGGGAGGGGCTGAAAGCCCCCAGTTGCTATGATGAAGATGGTTACCAGCCGTTCTGTCCCATCTACTGGGAGTAACTGGGAGTCATTCCATTTTTACCCATTGGGCCAGCCTCACCCTCAGGCAGCCAGGAGCACTCACGGGCTGATGGCGACGACGGATATCAGTCCATATTGTACCGTCTACCACCGGGGGAGGGGAGAGGAGCGGATACTGCTCTTCACTGCTGCAGCATCGCGTCTACCAGCAGCATTCAGTACACATAGGGTGACATTGAAAGTAGTCAAGGAATGATTTCTTCCCTTTTCTTTCACGTGGTGGTGGGGGGGGGAAAACTGAGGAGCTGTTCCCTGAACCACGCCAGACACTGTGTTTGAACCTACAGACTTGGGAGCTCAGCCAAGAATGCAAATACTTTTCAGAGACTGCTGTGGACTGTGGGATAGCTGGAGTCCTCAGTACCCCCCCTCCCTCCATGAGCGTCCATTTGAGTCTCTGGCTTCCCGTTACGCTTGTCACGCAGCGCTGTGTATCCTGGAGATTTTTTTCAAACGCTTGGCATTTCGTGTTCTGTAACGGAGCTCTGATACAACAGATTTGTCTCCCCATACAGCGATCAGATCTAGTATCTCCGTACTTAAATCGATTTAATGGCCATTAAATCGATTTAAACGCGTAGTGTAGACCAGGCCTGAGTATCAACAATAAAGAATGTGGTATAGGAACCTACAGAGAAGAGAAGAGAGTAGAGTGAAATCCTGGCTCTATGAAGTCAATAACAAAACTCCCATTAGCTCCAATAGGGCAAGATTTCTTCCCAAAAATGTAAAGCATTTTCAAAAGGTTACTTTTGTCTCTCTTCTCAGCCCTGTGCTCAGTGCACTAGACAATCAGACTTTAAAAGCATTAATGAATTTAGCAAACCCCACCTATGATGCAGGTTAGTTTTATCAACTCTATTTTATACATGATGAAACTAAAGGTGACCAGATGTCCCGATTTTATAAGGACAGACCCAATTTTTGGTTCTTTTTCTTATATAGGCTCCTATTACCCTCCACACCCTGTCCTGATTTTTCACATTTGCTGTCTGGTCATCCTAGATGATCTAGAACCAGGAATAGAATACAGATTTCCCAACTTCCATGCTTGTTCTTTAGCCTCAAGGTCATCTTTTCCTGGTCCTTTGTTGTGGACTGCCACAAACTCTAAATCGTACTGAGCCTCTTCCATGTTTAAGTATGGCTGGCAAAACACCTTCCTCTTTTTAAACACAAGTGTCAGCAAGTTCTGTGCCAGTCTGAGTGTTCTGCAGCAATTCCAGTACAGTTGGCAGAATGCAATGTACTGTGCTATATTTGCAATGACTTTCCCACTAGAGCAGGGGTCTCAACCTCAATTTACCTTAGGGCGCATGCCAATCCTCAAATCCTCCCAATGGGCCAATAATGTCACTGAAGATGGTGTTCAGAAAAGAAAATGTTTATATTGTATTTTTTATTTAGAATTTCTTAGAAATAATAAATCTGTCATACAACTTTATACAATTCTTTGCCTGCCAGAGAGATTTTAGTGTTTGCCAGACACCTGGCAATGCTTCAGTTCTGTCAGTTTGTTGATGTTTGGCCTCAGTGACTGAGCAGTTGAAACCTTCAGGATTGCAGCAAGGTGTGCATCAGATAGCTGTGCTTGGTATTTTGACTTGTTTATATTCATGGTGTAAAAAAATGATGCTGCCTCCATGGCTGACTCTGCCTAGTGACTAGTGACAATCTCTCTGTCCCTCTTCCCCAGCCAATGGGAGCTGTGGGGGACGGCACCTGCAGCAGACATTGCGAGCAGTGTGGTTGTATGCATCTCTCCTCCACGGGCCACAGTGGGGAGGTTCTCGGGCCGCAGATGGCCCACGGGTTGCGACTTTGAGACTGCTGCACTAGAGAAAATAGTGATAGGGCTGTGCTAACAGGAATGTGTCCATAGCACTAGCTTTGCAAACCAATGTGATGGTGACAGCAGCAGTTATATTTAAAATGAGCTGATGCACCTTTTCTGCCACACATTTTAAAAAACAATTCAGTTCACATAAAAGGGATAACTGTCCATCTGACATTTAAATGTACATGCCTTCCCCCAATTTTCATCTTACTTTTTTTTGAAATCTGCTCTTTTTGTTTTGGCACGATCAAATCTTAAAAAAAAAAAAAAAGAAGAAGAATCAAGATTAGGAAGAATATGATTTAAAAAACAAAACAAACAAACAAAAAAACCAACTGGATCTAACCAAGTACGTTAGAAGCAGAGGTAGTTCAGGGAATCAGTGTCCATCCCTAACTTGTATCAAAAGCAAGACATTTCTTTTCTGTAACCAGCCCTGGATATGTTGAAAATTCCAGAAACATGCAAGGAGTGTCCAAGTGTTTGTGGGTGAGAGATTAGGGTGAACATGATTGAAGAGGAATATTTATGGTGCAATATGGGCTCATTCCCTGTGTGCACAAGAGACAGAGTTTTCTTACAGACTGGTCCAGCACTGTGCAGTGATCTTCCACAGGTTCTAAGAACCATCTCCAACCTCAGCACTTTCTGTTCCATGTGCAAGCTGCTTTCACTAATTACACACCACACAGACTAATACAAATTTGAAAAATTCACTGCAATTTTCTCTCTGGGAAAGGAAGAGAAAAAGAAAATAAGCCCCACCTGTGATAGATGTTAGTCACATTGCTTTCTACACTGTTGGGCGGTGTTCAGATACCAGATGGGTGTGGTATAAGAATTCAAAGAGTGCTTTCTCATTTGTTTCAATGGCAGCAGGATCAGGCCCTTCATATTACTTTGACAACTAATAATAGTAAAGAAAGTTTTCTTAACATGCTATTTTAGAAGCCATCTGCATATTGATTCAAAGGAACATTTCTCACACCTTTCTCCCTAAAATTATTTTCATTCCCTGCTCCCTCAGGAGACTTTTTACATTTAAATAGAACAAAAGCCTCTAAGTGCTTCCTTAATGCATTTAATCCTCTCATTGCCCATATATGTTCAACATATAGAGATGGCACAGGTTATCTGAATCATTCTCATGTGATGATGTAATGAAATGTATGAGTTTCCTACGCATGGCACTGCCTTCAGCTATTATATCCCCAGAAGTGGTGATTCACAAGCATTGCAACTGGTCATATGAGACCTCATGGGCAGCTGTTGTTCCAGATCTCACAGTGATAATAGACTTTGCTACTGGCAAAAGGCTATTAAACTCTTCTACTCTCTAGAAAACAGAATCATAGTCCTGAAAGGTGCACACAACACATGACTGAAAAGCATATACTATTAATTTTGTAAATTGCAGCCATCCAACTTCAGCCCAGGTCAGTTTCTAGCAGTCAGGTGTTCACATTTAAAAAACAGGGTTACAACAGGCAGCCCTCAGGGAGGCCACTGGCTGAATGGATATGGAGCCCAAGTTAACCTCTTACCCCTAGAGGTAGTAGCTGTAGTATTTGAGCATGTAGGTGTGTGAGGGGCACAGAGAGCCGCACTCAGATTCTCAAAGAAATTGTCTGCAATTGAACTTATTGTATAGGAGGTAAGCACCATGACTTAAGCCCTTGTAATCTAAACCTTCCCTTCTACTGCAGAGTAACACTGAGTGAAGAGACTAGATACTCAACAAGTTACAGGAACAGCTTGTGTTTTGTAGGTAGAGAAGTTAGGAAACTCAAATCAGTAAGGTGCCACTGGAGCCCTACATATACTAGACACTCTTCAAAAATTTTCCATCACTGCTAAGAGAAGTTCAGATCACTGGGTGTTAGCAATATTGGGAGTCCTAGTTCAACTGGGCTGCCAGCCGTGGGGCTGCCAGACACTGCTTTTAAGCAGCGTGTTGATTTGATCTATCTTTGCCTGGGTGCAAATTCCTGTAGACCAGGGCCGGTGCAAGGAAGTTTCGCACCCTAGGCAAAACTTCCACCTTGCAC